>NC_143417.1:16993571-17321785 GCF_059467195.1 Physcomitrium patens
TTTAGGATTTAGGGTTTGATTTAGGGTTTAGGATTTTATTAGGGTTTATTTAGGATTTAAGATTTAATTAATTTTGGCCTAAAGTTTGATTGAAGTCCAATAGGATATTAACTAGGATTAAATTAAGATTGAATTGAGATGTATTTGAGAGATATTTGTAATCATTCTAATATTTCTTTAAGACTTCTTATTATTTCTTTGAAATTTCTTTGAGGTTTCTTTGAATTTGATTAAAGCTTTCTTAGCATTATTGTAGTCTAATTAGAGTTTAGTTAGTATTCTATTATAGTTAGGATTTTGTTGTTGCAATTTCCATTCTACCTTCCACAACCAGGTACATGGAGCATTCTCAAGCAAGACTTCACATATTACAACAACGGCTATAGATTAAGCATCACAAAGTACATGGAAGGGCAATGACCAATCGAGGGGTCTTAAGATAGGAAAGGTACTAAATTTCTCTTTAAAGATATCAAATGCCTCTTGGCATTTGTCACCTCATTCAAACTTCATTTTTTTTTGTATTAGTCAAGTTATAGGCATGAAAAGTGTAGCATAATCTTGTATGACTTCCCAATACTATTCTATATGTTCCAATCTCCTTTGTACCTCTTTCACCATCAAAGGAGATTTTAATTCTATAATAACTTTGATCTTTTTTGGATCGGATTCCTTATCCCTTTTTCATACCACATATCCAAGTAGAACTCCCTTTTGAACTCCTAGGAATATTTTTTCAGGGTTTAATGCAAACTTGGCCATTTGAGAATGTTGAAGAGTAGCACAAACACATTCCAAATGTTCTCTCTTAGAAGATTGGATGCTAAACTTGTCAATGAACATTTTCATTGACTTATATAGAAGGTAAGAGAAGGTAAAGGACATGGTCCTTGGAAATGCCATTGTCGGGATAGAGAGAGAGTTTGCTTCAAGAAAGCGTTGGGCTTCTAGCTGCCATTAAATGCTCAATCAAGTCTAAGATATAAAAGTACTCAGTTTATATATTAAATATATTTCCTTCTTGGACAATTACATCAATATATAAGCCCAAGTACCAAGAAAACATCCAAATGTATGATAAAGTATCTTAAAACCTTACATATCCTTATGAGAAATATTTCTCAAACTTCAATAGCTCATATCTCACGATCAGATCTTCCAAAAAATCCTAAATTTTACAAGAAGTACTTATATACTTTCAAAAACTTCTATAAAAAATTTCAACAACAAATCCATTACGGATCTTGAGATATCACCAAAACCCTAATAATAGCTTTAAATCCTAGCTTATTTATACTTGCATGCTAATTTCTTTATAACTCACAAAATAAGTACTCAAACACTATGAAACTTTGATCTATAGATTTTTAACTTAATAACTCATACTTATGGAAATTTTGAGCCAAAAATTCTTCCAAAAACTTAAGATATGGCTCCAACCATTACTATCAACAAAATGACTCACTTACTTCCTTTGAATTATATGTGCTGTCTTCAATGCCTATAACTCCTTCATTTAGACTTGGAATTCATCAAACAGTATATATAAAGTGTAATAAAAAAATTGTTCTCTTTAACTCTAATCGCTGATCTTTCATTGCTCTCCGTACATATATGTTATGCTTCAAAGAGTGAAAATAGTTACAAATTTGACACCTTAATTTTGAACACCTATATCTCCTTCACAAAGATTCGAAATTACACAAAATTTTCACCCAATTTATACCCAAAACCCTGAACTTGCTGATCCTAGACTCCAAAGCTCGAATGATTTCAAAAGAAAAACCCTAATCCCTAATAAGGCCTCAAGCAGCCTCCTTGAAGCCCATTGGACATGGCCTTCGACTAATAGGAATGAAGTTTCTCATTTTTTGCCTTCATCCAATTATGCCTTGCTTTCGTCCCTCCCAATAAGCCTCCTATTAGTTAAGATTTTCTTCTTTAGGCTCTAATCTCCTCTCAAGGCTTTATACTAAACATTTAGGTCTTATGATTTTTTTTTTAAATGCTATAATCAAAAAAGATAAAACTCAAAATAAAGTTTCTTATATCCAGTCTCTTTAAATTAATCTTTTAACCATTCTAACACACACTAAGACTTATGGACATATTATATGTTCTAATTAATTTTTACATATTATAAGCATTTACAATATGACAACGGTATCTATTATACTTGGACAAACTCATTTTTCAACATAATATCTTCTTTGATAGTTATACCCCTTATTTGTAGTTGCATTGCTTCTTTAGAAAATATTGGACAATGTGCTTAGGTTCTCCATAATACAAGCATAATCCTTCTTTATAAGGATGAGTCTTTTTTTATTTAGTAAGAGACTTACAATATACTACATCAATTTACATATCCTCTACTTTTAAATATATGTGTTGAAAATATGTTAGTATTGTCATTGAATTATAAGAACATTGAAGTTCACTTGTGTGATTCTTGGATTGAAATTCAAAAAGTTGATTGTCACATTTCATAGCAAAGTTAATTTCTTAACTCAATATTTGAGAATCAAATAAGTTGAGCATTAATTTTTTTACCTCATATTATAATCTATAGAAAAATTGGTAATAAGTACAACATCATCTTACTTGATATCAATTGTAAGTTTTCAAAATTATGAAGCATATTATATCATTTATTGCTTGCCTTGTTGCAAAATATGAATATTATTGGTTGCAATAAAAATTTCATCATATTCTCCATATATGGATCAAAATTCTACCAAAAAGTCTTATAGATTATCTAATATTAGATCTTGCTATTCAAAAAAAGATAAAAACTATGATAATACTGAATCTAAAAGGAGTATATCAATGAATCTAACTTTCGATCTTGGATTTGAATAGCTTTGGAGTTGATGTTTAATTTCAAGTTATACTTGATTAATAAATCCTTAAAACTTGGATTTTGTTCCATCAAACTTCTCAAGCAATGTAATCTTTGGTTCTCTATCAATAGAAGAATGTTCTACTACAAGAAAAGAAGCATGATTTGATGCAAATATTGAAGCAATTCCAATCATATCTATATCTTTAATCCCAACTATTCTTATTACTCTATATAGTAGTAAATTGAGTTGATGCATTGCAAGCATTAACTCTCCCAATTACTCTTGCATTTATACCATTGTATTCTTCATTTCAAAAAGCTCTCTCATGATAACACTTAAAGAAAGAAAGATGTCTATTATCTCTTAAGACAAATAAAAAATGAGACTTGAGAATAAAAAAAATTTATTAAGGATAATATTAATTTAAAAGAAGATAATCTATAATTTGTAATACACTTAAGTTTTATCAAGAGAAAGGGATAATCTACTCTTAATTAAGAAAAGACAAAGCTTTGATATTCTAAGTCTATTCTTTTCAATTTGTTAACGATAAGAATTTGATGAAAGAGAATAAATAAGCAAGACTTTTTTAAAGAAATATGAAAAAATAAAAAATAAGTATATATATATATATATATATATATATATATATATAAATTAGAATGGCTATTGCAAAAAGAAAAAGAAACTGAAGACTCTTGTTAGGGACATAGTCCTTAGACCTTTCTAGAGACAAGTTTCTAGAACCTTCTAGAAAGAAGTCTCTAGAAACTCCCAGAAGATTCCTTGAATATTTTCTTAGAATATTCTTCAAAGATTCCTTAAAGATTCTTTGAAGATTCCTTAAAGATTCCCTTAGAAGGCTCTAGAAGATTCTTAGAATATTCTAGTAGATTCTAAGAAGCTACTTGAGAAGCTTCCTAGCTCTTGGGTAGTTGCTCGAGAAGCTTCATAGTTCTTGGGAAGCTTCTTGATGCGCTTCCTTAGAACCATAGGCCAGTAGTATATATAGGAGTCGAGGCTGAAGAGTTCTTCAGTCTCGACAACACATCTCTTAGAGTTCTAGCCCACCTTTCTGGTGTTGTTCTTGTACTCATCTGTTTAATCTAGTTCTGCCACTTCTTCTTGAACTTCTTATTAGATTTCAATTTTGTATTTTGTGTCCGTGACAGTTTGTCGAGACTACACTAACTTGAGATATCAGAGCTAATTCTTTCTTAGTAGAGTGTAGATTATCCCTTTACTTGAAGGTATACTAGCATTTTTTAGAGGTTGCGGATTACCCTCCTCTAAACTGATATTTTCTCAATCACAATATCAGAGCTTAGTTCTTTGAGGCAGAAAGTGGACTACCCCTTTCCTTGGAGATACTTGAGCGTTCTAAGGGTTGCGGATTACCCTCTCTTGGACTGATATTAACTCCTTCTTATTATTTAGCATAGCTAGTAGAAAAGACTGTTAACATCGATTTCAGAGGTTTGCCTTCTTGATAGAGTGCAGATTACCCCTCTTCTCGAAAGCATTGAGGCATTTTTAGAGGTTGCGGATTATCCTCCTCTAAAACTGAAATCGTTTAGTGTTTTTTTTTTTTCTTTTCTTTGAGTAGGTTTTAGTGACAGATAGTGCTACAATTTTCTCCAAGAGACTTAGCAATTTCTTCTTCTCTCAAAATTTTTCCATCTATTCTCTAAATATGGAAGTAGACCAGGTCATAGACAGTGCATCTCCACAAGTAGACAATAGAGTGGCAACTCTTGCAGATCTTCAAGCTCTTATGAATAATATACGAAAAGAGATTGCATTTCTTCGCAATCCAAGTAAAGAACCTCAAATTGATCTAGTGACCAAAGAAGCTAGACGCAAAATTCATAGCCTACAACAAGAGATTATTCGACTAAGAGAAGCAAGACATGTGTCACATACGACTCCTATAGATACTTCAAGGATTAGTACGAAAGAACCAAAAGCGAGTATGCCAGACAAGTTTGACGAAACAAGAGCCAACTTCCGAGGTTTTGTGCAACAAGTACGACTTTACCTACGCCTATATCCTTCTCGTTATCCGAATGGATTTACCCAGGTTGCTTTCATAGGTACTCTTCTATCAGGAAATGCTCGCTCTTGGTTTGCTCCAGTATTGGAGAAGGATTCTCCAATATTGTACGACCTAGAGGCTTTCATAGAGAGACTTACTGCTGCGTTTGGAGATAGCGATCGAGAAAGAGTGGCTGAAAGAAAGATACAAAATCTACGACAAGGATCACGTTCTGTTGCAATCTATGGTATAAAATTTCAACAGCTTACATGTGATCTTGATTGGAATGATGAGGCGTTCATGACACGATTTCGATATGGACTGAGAGATGATGTCAAGAACTTATTGATCACCATGCCTAAGGCGGATACTTTAGAAGAACTTATATCTCAGGTAATTATTTGTGACAACCGCCTCTTTGAATTACGACAAGAAAGACGATCAGGCTGGAGAAATGATGGAGCATTTGCTACATTTTCAAAAGGTCCAGAGAATCACTCCACAGATCCTGAACCCATGCAAATTGATGCGGTACGTTTCAAACCCCTCACAGCTGAGGAAAAGAAGCGACGGTTTGAACAAAACTTGTGTTTATATTGCGGAGAAGCGGGCCATAAAGCTGTAGATTGTCGGAAGAAACAGAAGCCTCAAACAACAAGACTCAGGAGTACAAGCATGCAAGAAAACAAGGACGCCCAGCCACAATAGGGACCGTGCGGCTGGACATCTCAACATGCAAAATTAATCAAGGTCCCTTTCTCTTAGCTCAACCTTCAGATTGTTTTATGGTACCTTTACATCTGGGTATTCAAGAACTACAAGTCGATGCTTTATTAGACTTGGGTGCATCCGCTTGCTTTATAGATGAAGAGTTTGCCAAGCTTCACAATATTTCTCTTGTAAAGAAACTTAAGCCTGTCCATGTAGAAGTCATAGACAGACGACCATTGTCTTCGGGCAATGTTATCCATGAAACTAAACCATTGAAGGTACGTCTTGAAAAACATGAGAGCAATATTGTGTTTAATGTTATCAAGACCCCTTCATGTCCTATCATTTTAGAACTATCTTGGCTTGTTAGATATAATCCATTGATAGATTGGAAGTTGCGGAAAGTGACATTTCCAACAAACTCCTTAAAGGTAGAATCTGCCAAGACAATGTCTAGAAACAAATCCTTGTTTATAGGTGCAAGGGCTTTCATGAAGGAAGCCAAGCAAAATACACCTCTTGTCATCTTCGCAACTCCGACTCGAGAAGATGCAACTCCGACTTTGGTTATTCCAAAGCAGTATGAAGAATTCAAAGATGTCTTTGAAAAGAAGAATGCTGATATGCTGCCAGAGCATCGACCCTATGACTGTGCCATTGAACTGCAAGAAGGAGCACAACCACCTTTTGGACCAATCTACAATTTGTCGCAGACGGAGTTGACTGAGTTGCGGAAGTACATTGACGAGAATCTAGCCAAGAACTTCATCCGTCATTCAAAGTCGCCAGCTGGGGCACCAATCTTATTTGTGAAGAAGAAGGATGGCTCACTACGGATGTGCGTGGACTATCGAGGTCTCAACAAGGTGACAAAAAAGAATCGCTACCCATTGCCTTTGATCTCTGGTCTTCTAGAACAACTTGGGCGTGCAAGGATCTTTACAAAGATTGACCTAAGGGGAGCTTACAATCTTGTGCGAATTAAGGAAGGAGATGAATGGAAGACAGTGTTCCGAACAAGGTATGGCCATTTTGAATACAATGTCATGCCATTTGGTCTTACTAATGCTCCAGCGGTCTTTCAACACATGATGAATGACATCTTTCGAGAGCATCTAGACGATTTTGTTGTCATCTATCTAGATGATATTTTGATATTTTCTAAGAACGAGGAAGAACATGAGAAGCACGTTTGTCTGGTACTCAAAAAACTACGAGAGCGAGGACTCTATGCCAAATTGGAGAAGTGCTTATTTCACCAAACTGAGATGGAGTTTTTGGGATTCATCGCGACTACGGAAGGCTTGAAGATGGATCCAAAGAAGGTGGAAGCAATCATGTCTTGGGAAGTTCCGAAGACGGTTAGGGACGTACAATGTTTTCTTGGATTTGCTAACTACTATTGGATCTTCATCAAGAGTTATTCTCAAGTTGCTGCCCCCCTCACTCGGTTAACATGTAAGGACAAGCTCGAATGGGGACCTATCGCAGAAAAAGCATTTCAAGATTTGAAGATGGTATTTACTACAGCTCCAATGTTGGTACATCCGGACTTTACAAAGGCCTTTTATTTGGAGACAGATGCATCGGATTTTGCTTTGGGAGCTGTACTTTCACAGATGGGCGTAGATGAGAAGCTCCATCCAGTTGCGTTCTATTCTCGAAAATTCTCTGCTGCTGAGATCAACTATGAAATCCACGATAAGGAACTCCTTGCTATAGTAGATTCTTTCCAAGAGTGGCGCCACTTTCTCGAAGGAACTGCACATCCAGTGATCGTATATACGGATCACAAGAATTTGGAGTATTTTATGTCGGCTCGGGTTTTGAATCGGCGTCAAGCCCGGTGGAGTATGTCGCTATCCAGGTTTGACTTTGTTATTACTTATCGGCCTGGGAAGCAACAAGGGTTGTCCGATGCATTATCAAGGAGATCATATCTCGCGCCAAAGGCTGGAGATGCAGCATTTGATCAACAGTGCACGACATTGTTGAAGCCAGAGAAATTTTGGCTCAACGCAGCTATTGTACCAATTGATGTTGACTTCCTCGACTAGGTATGGGCCGCAACCATTGAAGATTCTCTAGCCCTTGATATCAAGCAACATGCTAGTGATGATAAATTCAAGATGAAAGGAGATCTAGTATATTTCGAAGAGCGGTTGTATATCCCAAAAGGGCCAACACGACTCCGAGTTCTTCAATCTCATCATGACTTTCCAGCTGCGGGACATTATGGATTCAATAAGACCTTGGAACTTATTTCTCGCGATTTCTGGTGGCCTCAAATGTGGAAGGATGTGAAAGATTTTGTTGTATCTTGTGACATTTGTTCAAGATCCAAAAACCCTCAACATCGGCCTTATGGACTTCTACAGCCATTGCCTATTCCGCGCCGACCATGGTCTTCGGTTTCCATGGACTTTATTACGGATCTACCACCATCGAATTCATTTGACAGCATTTTTGTTGTCGTAGACCGGCTTACAAAGATGGCGCATTTTGTCCCTTGCAAGAAGACATCGTCAAGCAAAGACACATCAAGACTCTTTCTTGATAATGTGTATCGATATCATGGTCTACCAGATGATATCGTATCGGATCGAGGAACCCAGTTTGTGTCAAAGTTTTGGAAATCTCTTTTTGAAATATTGAAGGTGGATATCAAGCTTTCTTCGGCATTTCATCCTCAAACGGACGGCCAAACAAAACGGGTGAATCAAGTTTTAGAGCAATATTTACGTTGCACCATCAACTATCAACAAGATGATTGGGTCGCATATCTACCGCTAGCCGAGTTCGCTTATAACAACACCCTTCATGCGTCAACTCAACAAACGCCATTCTTTTCCAATTATGGATACCATCCGAAGCTTGACTTATGGAGTTCGTCAACGATTAACAATCCGGCAGCTGAAGAATTGGTGAAGGAGCTTTCGCACCTTCAAACTACATTGAAGCTTCAATTGTAAACTGCCCAAGAATCTTACAAGGCGTCCGCGGATAAATTTCGGAATCAGGCACCTAAATTCACGATTGGAGACAAAGTTTGGCTGCTTCGACGAAATATTAAGACCAAGCGACTATGTGACAAATTGGACTATTGGAGATTGGGACCATTTGTTATCCAGAAGCAGATCAATCCTGTAGCGTATCGTCTGGAGTTACCAGCTACTATGAAGGTACATCCTGTCTTTCATGTTTCTTTGTTGGAGCCTTATCGAGAATCGTCTTTTCTTGGAAGAGTACAATGTCCACCACCTAGCATAGAAATAGAGAACCACGAAGAATACGAGGTGGAAAAGGTCCTGGATTCACGGCAAAGTCAGGGTAAATTAGAATATTTTGTGCATTGGAGCGGTTACGATATTAATGAACGAACATGGGAGCCGGTCGAAAATCTCACGAATGCGCCACAAAAGGTACAGGAGTTTCATCGACGATATCCTGAGAAACCCAAGCCGATTCGACAATAGCTTCTTACTGAAGCTTGCTCATCCAGAAAACAGAAAAGAGGAGAGAGCACCACTAAAATCCATAGTTGATGTAGTCATTCTCTCCAAGATAGCGTAGAGCTTTGTTAGTAGCCCAAGCTTGTTCTTATTGTTTTAGCCTTTGAATATGGATAGCCAAGATACTACACTTGTCATGTCATCTCAAGCAACTAGCTCACAAAGACGACCGCGAGATGAAGAACCACCTGCACCACGATGACGTCGAAGGATTCCGAGCAACAGATCGCTGGTGATTGTATTTGAGGTCGAACCTGCCTACAATGGTCAGCCAGAAGGAGTGTTTGCAGGACAATTTCACAATGAAGACACGGAGGTTCATGCTTGGTCAGAAGTTGAAGGCGTGGGCCACTATCGTTGGCTTCAAGGACCATTGAATCACTTGCCTCGTGAACAACAATTGGAGTTCATAGCAGAGGTTATGCGACAGATCTTCATTTTCTTGCGTTGGTATTGACTGACGATAACATTGCTTCTCGGAGACCTCGAAGCTAAAGGAGGAGGTGATGTTAGGGACATAGTCCTTAGACCTTTCTAGAGACAAGTTTCTAGAACCTTCTAGAAAGAAGTCTCAAGAAACTTCCAGAAGATTCCTTGAATATTCTCTTAGAATATTCTTCAAAGATTCCCTAAAGATTCTTTGAAGATTCCCTAAAGATTCCTTTAGAAGGCTCTAGAAGATTCTTAGAATATTCTAGTAGATTCTAAGAAGTTACTTGAGAAGCTTCCTAGCTCTTGGGTAGTTGCTCGAGAAGCTTCATAGTTCTTCGGAAGCTTCTTGATGCGCTTCCTTAGAACCATAGGCCAGTAGTATATATAGGAATCGAGGCTGAAGAGTTCTTCAGTCTCGACAACACATCTCTTGGAGTTCTAGTCCACCTTTCTGGTGTTGTTCTTGTACTCATCTGTTTAATCTAGTTCTGCCACTTCTTCTTGAACTTCTTATTAGATTTCAAGTTTGTATTTTGTGTCCGTGACAACTCTTGAAATTAGACTAGAATCAAAAAAGGAATTGACAAGAGTGAAGAAGGCTTTACTTTTTGCCTCTATATATATTATCTATCTAAGATCTATGTGGTGACATTCTTTAAGACCTCCAAAAATGTGTTGATTTTGTATGACACGTATCTTAACTTGCAAGGCAAGTTTTTTATATAAGCGCCACATAGTTAGCTTGTTTTCTAAGCTACCAACACATGTGATATGTGGTTAGCTTGTTGACAAAGTTTTTAACCTATTAATCAATTGTAAATATATGTAAAGTCAAAATATTATCTAAGAAGCTTTATTAGAAGATATTATAAAATTAACCTATTTTTATTTACTTTTATTTATTTCTATCTATTTATATTATTTAAGAAATAATTATAGTAGATATATATTTGCAATATATACGTAATAGAAATGGCTATAATAGCCCAAAATATATTGCATTGTATGCTTTATTACATTAACATGATTTATATAAGTGTACAAAAGCTTGTATATCTTGATTCAAATTTATCCAAAATCATATTAATGAAATATTTTTTTAGAATCTTTTCATGTCTTGGGTGCATAGATATTAGAATGTCATGTCTCTCTTGAAATATGCTTGACTGAAGTTTAGCATTATCAAGTATATAAAATTGCTTCTTGAAAAAGAATAAGCTATCATTAAGATTGTAATCTTGATATTGTACATTGCCTATCTTTAGTCAATCACCAACCATCTTCAATCAAACATCCCAATGCATAGTTTCTTTTCATTTTGTCTATTTGGTTAGGTTTGAAATGATATTGCTAATAGTAGCAACTTCTACCTCATTTTTTAATTTAGCCTTTAAGTGTAGTCTTTACGATAAGCTATTTTATACAAAATGTTGTCATCTTTGGTTATACTCAAGCTAAATATTGAAAAGCTACAATTATTCTTTTCAAAAACAATGTTGTGATTTTATATTTTTTAGATATAAATTGTATAGTAAGAGTTGATGGCTAGTCCAAAAAATCAATCGCTTTTTCAACAGATAATGTCACCACATCTTTGTGACATGTACAATCAATAATTGCTCTTGATCACATGTAGGTAGCATTTGTCTTTTTTTTTAAGATTCATTGTCTTATGTGGCTCAAGAAGAGAAACATGAAATACAAGGTAGATCTTTATAGACTTTAATAGATATAATTGATAAGCAACAAGATTGAATTGTTCACTATCAGGAAAAGATTCAAGCTTACAATAGTCTAACTTATCACAAGAATGAGTAGTCTTAATATTGTGATAATGTAACCTTACTTTATCACCTATATTGAATTGTAGTAGTTCCTTGCGATAGGCATCTGTATTATTTTTTTGTTGTTTTTAAGTTCTCTTTAATTGCGCCTTCATTGTTGCATATAGCTCTAAAAAATTATTTGCCAAATATTTTGCTGCAGGATTATTAACTTTTGAAAAGTCAAAATTATCAAATTATAGATGGTAACCATATTTGGCAAAAAAAGATGTTTATTGAGTGGAAGAATATACCAAATTATTATATGCAAACTCTGCCAATGATAAAAGAGTTGTCTAATCATCTTCATGATAGTTGATGGTACACTTCAAATATTACTTCAAAACTTGATTCACCCATTTGATTTGTCTATCAGTTTGAGGATAAAAAGCCAAAGAAAGTTTTATATCCACTTTTATAATCTTAAAAAGGACTCTCCAAAATCTTCATATAAATTGAGTCTTCTTATCCAATATAATATCTTTACGCAATCTGTGATAGCCATAGATGTTATTAAGAAAATAATTAGTCATATCTTCACTTTTGATAGATTTTGTATATAGAAAAAAATGTGTCATCTTAGCAAAATGATCTATTTCTACAAATATAGAATCATATAAATTTGAAACTAAAAGATCCATAATAAAATCCATAGAAATAGAAGACCACAATTGTTCTAGAATAGATAAAGACTGTAGAAGTCCATAAAGTCGATAGCAAGGAATTTTGGATCTTGAACAAATATCATATGATTGTACAAAGTCTTTGAATACCTTCTACATTTGAAGCCACTAAAAATCTTTCAATATTAGCTCCAAAGTCTTGTTGTATCCAAAATATCTAGTTTCTAGAAAGTAATGACGAGTTTGAAGAACACATAATTATGCCCCACCTTCAAGAATGTATAATTGATCCTTGAAATAGAATATGTTGTTCTTGAATTCAAACTTGAAAGTATCATGAGACTTAAAAGAATTATTCTTGATATCATAGATAAGAGAATCAAAGGACATACTAGATTGAATTTGCTTGATAAATGTTGAATCAATGATTAATGTTGATTTTGTTGCTCAAAGGTGAAAATATTTTGGCTTCAAGAGAATATTTATTTTTTAATTAAAAAATACATTTCTTTCTTTTAGTAAAAGTTAAGAACATCTAAAAAGAACATCCAATAAACCTTGTTATTTTTTGGATTGATTAGTGATCTTGAAATCAAAACTTGATACAAAACATGCTCCAACAAGCTTAGAAATGATTTAAAACAAGTGCCAATATGAAATGCTTAAGGTTCTTATGATTTGTATACATAACAATTGGATTTGAGGCACCTTCTAAATAATGATACTATTATTGAAATGAATCCATGATTGCAATGAACTCTTTGTTGTGGATCTCATAATTAATCTCATCTACTAAATTTTTTTTGCAATAGAATGCTACTAGATGGATTTTGTTATTTGCTGCCATTTGTGATAATATTACATCTAAGGCAAAGTTTGATGCATTTGATTCCATGAAAAATGCCTTAAAAATTCAACACATTATAAAATTGATACAGAAGTAATTTTTTTTTTTAAAGCATCAAATGATACTTTGGCTTTTTTATTCTACTAAAGTTTGTCTTTACAAGTCAAACGTGTAAGTGGTGCTGAAATTTGAGAAAAATTCTTGATAAAGGTCCAATAGTAATTGGCAAAGCTTAAAAAGTATTTTACTTTTCTTATTGTTCTTTGAAACTTTCAATCTATAATAGACTAGACCTTCTTTAGATCTATCATTAGCCCTTCATTAGAAATAATGTATCCTAAGAAGTCAACTTGAGTAGTGTGGAATACACACTTTTTTAACTTTGTAAATAATCCTGCATCTCTAATTTTTTGTAATACACAACAAACATGAGGTTTATGTTCATATGTATTCTTAGATTAGATTCAGATATTGTCTAAATAACAGACTACAAAATCATCAAGAAACTTATAAAAGACTTCATTAGAATTTTAAAAGTAGCTAGTGTATTTGTGACTCTAAAAGGACTTATTCTTGATGTCTTTTGACTATTAAAAATAGGTATGGCATATAAAATAAAATATAATCCTTCTTTTGTAACATGCATAAAAGCTCTCATACCTACCAATAAGAATTTGGATATACTAGACTTATGTATTTTTATTTGGCTATTGGAATTTTGAATTAAACTATCAAAAAAATTAAAATTATAAGAAATCCAATCTATTTGAGGATTATACTTTTTCAACCAAAATAATCCTAAAATAATCAAATTGGAAGAAGATCTTATTATATTAAATATTACTATGCTATTATAATCTTTAATTAAAACATCTAAAGGAATAGTCTCATACATAATATCTCTAGAAGATAACGAATGACCATCTATAAATTTTACATGTATAGGTTTAGTCTTTTTGACTAATGATATTTCTTATTTTTTGACAAAATCTTCATCTATAAAATAGGTTGAATTCTTGAATCTAACAAAGCTAAGACTTTGTGATTTTTTGGTCCTAAATAATTTTTTATTGTAAAATAAGGTGAAGGATCTTAAGAGAGAATAAGACCTTTACTAGAAATTACACAAGATTCTAGTTGCATGATCTCTATTGTAGCTAGAGAAATTCATTTTTCAACAGATTGTCTTCTTTGGCAACTATGCTTATAATTTTTGGTTTTGTTGTTTTTTTGAACAATGTTGAATAGTGTGTATAGCTTATCCACAATATAAGCATAAGCCTTCTTGACATTGTGGAGTCTTTTCTTGCTTTGTGAGGGATTTAAAATATATTCTATCAATATGCATTGGTTTTCTTTTCAATGAATAAGTTTTTGAAAACTTAGAAGCTACTGTAATTATTTGATTTGTTCTTCTTTAGCCAAATCTTTATTCTTGACGTCTTTCAAATAATCAATTGTCACATGCAATGGCTTGAGTAACAAATTATTTCAAAGATTTTGCCTTTGGTATTGTTAGTAACAAATCTTTGATATTATCCTTCAATCCATATTGAAATTGATTGATAAATGCTTTCTAATTCTGGTCCATGTTGCAAGCTAGATTTTGAAATTCAGTAGCATATATGATAGTTGACTATGATCTTTGCCATAAAGATAATAACTTAGTCTCTACTACTTTTTCTTAATCATTTTTTCTAAATTTAGTTGTAAGCACTTCTAGAAATAAATTCAAATTATAAAGAAGTCCCGAATCATTTTTTATTGAAAATACAAATCAAAAGAGAGTACTTCTTGATAGAAATGCACCTATGAATCCAACTTGAGCAAATCCATCCGAGTGTTAAAAAAAATATAATCTTAGATAGAGCGTGAATTGTTGGAAAAATCTTCAAAATTTTGATCTTGTTCCATCAAACTTCTCAAGCATACTAATCCTTGTCCTTATCATACTTGTAGAAGCAAAATTCCTTGGATTTGATTATAAAGTCAATTTACTTGCTCCCTTCAACTGCACAACTTTTTGTTGGGACTCTTAACTTCATCTATAGGCATAAGTATAATAAATCCATGATTCATGTTAGAAATACATTAGATTTCTATTCTTAGAGTGTTGACAAGCTCATGAAGATCTACAATTGTTACAAATTTATTTTTAATTTATTAAGAATAATATTCATAATCTTTCTTTTCATAGATAACTCAAACAAATTCAAAAAATTAAATTAGAGGAGAGTAATTTGTAACTTCTAATACTTAATAAAAATTTCTACAAAGAAAGATAATCTACTATCTTTAAAGAAAAGATTAGTGTTAAAAAATAAGAATTTTATTTAAAGATAGATAGTTCGTAATCTTTAAAATATAATAATAGAAGTAAGATAATTCACTCACTTCTAAAATAAGATAAAAATAGTAAATTAATATTCTTATCAAACTGTCAAGGATATGAATCTCAAAAAAAGAATCTTTAATATACTCTTGTGATACTCAAAAGAACTAAAAAGTCACTTATAGATGATATATTATTGAACTAGAATGGCTATTGCCAAAGACAAGAAGACTAGAAAGTTTTAAAATAAGACTAAGGACTAGAAAGGCATTGAAAAGAATAAAGAAGGCTTCACTCTTGCTTCCATATATACTCTTAATTAGGACTTACATGGTGATGTCCTATAAGACCTCCAAAATATGTTGACTTTATAAAACACATGTCCTAACTTGCAAGGCAAGTTTTCTATTTGTACACCACATAGTTAGCTTGTTTTGTAAGCTACGAATATGTGGTCAACTTGTTGGACAAGTTTCTAACCTATCAATTAATTATAAATATATGTTAAATCAAAATAGCATCTATGAAGCTTTTAAGAAGTTTTTATAGAAGGTATTATGAAATTAACCTAATTTTATCTATTTTTATTTACTTCTATCTAATCATATAGGTATTTATTAGAATATCAATGTATATCTATAATAGAAGATCTAATTTGCTAAAGATGGTTGTAACTTGAAGTTGATCAAGAAGGTCATTTACGTGTGAAAGTGGATATGTATTTATAACAGTCTTTTATTGATGCCTTGATAATCAATACAAAAGTGAAGTCTACTATCTTTCTTGCATATAAACAATATAAGTGGTTTTCATAGCATTGTACTTTCTTAAATAAGGTCCTTTTTTAAGAGTTCCTCTGATGTCTTTTGTAGCTTTTCAAGTTTATTTGGTGCTAGGGAATAAATTGGCCAACTTAGATAGGTTACTTAAAAAGACATCTTAATATTCATATATGAATTGTTCTATCCATTGTGCTCTTTTTGTTGTCTTTTCTACCATTGAGGCAAGGTTTAAAACCTTCATTTATATCAATTGCTTATATTGTATGTATTTCTCTATAAAAGCCATTTCTATAAGTTAGCTTTTAATCATAGATCATTTTGTTACCTCATTCAATTCTCAATCATGAGCAAGTTATATACTTCTTTCTTTGATCACCTTGATTTTAATTCTAAGTTGGTCAGCAATCTCAATTAAGATATAATTTTTTTATAGAGCCACAATTTATAAGTACTCGATATGATTTTTCTCTTAATTGACTTGCTAGACTCACCAATCAATCCTTCTAATAGTTATCTGAGGTCATGTTGTTTGTCTCTAAAAGATAATAATTATCTTTAGTACTGGCCCTTGGTGCTTTTACTAAGAAGCCTCTTTTCTTTAATCTTTTCTCTTTATTATCTTAGTGAGCCTCAAGATTATAAATCCACCTTGATTTGTTGGTACTAGAATTTTGATGCTTTGAAAAAATTCTAATTTAATAGCTTGACTCTTGACAATAATAACACAATCTCTTTTGTGCTAATATTTATTGTCTTTGTAATATCAATAATCTTTGTAAGGCAATAATCTCCATTGGCATTGTTTGTTGTATCATAGTATTAAATAGTGGTATAAGATTTTGCCCTATAAGTCATATTTTATGGTTTTAGAAATCTATAGCTTTGATCCTCTTTGCAATCTTAACTACCTCTTCAAATATTTGCCAATCTCTTAATTCTACTTTTAGCTGAATCATAGGTTTCAATTCTTATACAAATCGATCTATCATCTTTGCCTTTGAAATGTTGCCAATTTGAAGATATAGAGACTTGAATTGGGAGACATAATCTTGCATTGATCTTGATTGTATGAGGTTAATCAATTGATTGCATGCTAATTTTTTTGCATTGATGAGCAAAAATTGATTCTTAAGTTTGGTATCTAACTCCTCCTAGTTACAAAATTTACCTTGAATTCTATAGTTTTGAGCTTCATGTTACCACCAAATGGCTATTACACCTCTTAAATAGCTAGATACATATATAATTCCTTGAGTGGTCCTTGTCCTACATAGCTGGAGATATTGTTGCATATTAAAGAACCATTGGCATACATCTTCTTGCCTTGAAGTTTGAGAATATGTTTTGAGCTTGCTTAATTTCAGCCTAATAGGTATTAACTTTCTTATCCTAGAAGCTTTTATTTGTCATTGTAGAGTAACTATCTAGTTTAAGAAGTGTTGCATATGAGCTTCCATGTCAGATAGCACTGCCATATTTTCCATGCTATGATTTTTTTGCCAAACTTTGCTACCGTAATGCCTCCTACTTTTCTAAATGACTACTTAAAGTAGCTTGTAGTAGTTCCGAAATAGTAACCAATATGACTACAATAATTAATCTTTAATTAGATAGTAGCTATTAACACACTACCAAAGAACAAACTAACACTTGATTTGATATCAATGAAAGAAAACTAAATTCTCTTAAAGATCTAAAATCCTTTTAGTTTATAGCAACATAAATTTGATCACAAAGTATGACAAAATAGATCAAAACAAAACTAAACAGAATTAAATAAAATAAAATATGAAAGATAAAATAGAGCAAAAAAAAATAGAACAAAAAAAAATAAAAAAATATAAATCAAACTTTATTAAGAAAAAAAGACTAAAGCCATATCTAACTGAATGCTACAAATGGCCTCAGTCAGTCTCATTTATACTTTATCCAACTATCTTGGAACTTTTTAGAATTTTCTTAATAGTAGGCTCTATGAAAATAATTTCTCTTCTAGAAGATTTTAAAAGTGGGTTCTACCATGATAACTACCTTTTTAGAAGGTTTTTGAGATGGACCCTATCTAAACATCCACCCTTACTTCTTCTAGGATGTTCCATGGTAGATCCAACATAGACCACCAACTTGGCCTTAATTCTAAAAACTTCTAGAAATTTTTCAAAAATAACCCCAATTATCTATTTTTACGTATCAATAATACAATTATCTTATCTTTGCTCTATTATAATATCAATCTAAATGTTTTCATATTATAAAAGCTTATAGTATGTAAAAATTAATTAAGATATATTATATGTTAATAAATCTAAAAATATATTAGAATGGTTAATAGATTAATTTAAAGAAAGTGGATTTAAGAAAATTTATTTTAAATATTTAATTTGTGAGATATGAAAAAAATTGCATACAAATATATAAAAACTAAGGTTTGAAGCTACTGTTAGGATTTTGGTGATATCTTAAGATCCGCAATGAATTTGTAGTTAAAATTTGTTGTGGAAGTTGATAAGAATACATCAATAATTTATGTAAAATTTGAGTAAGTTTGGATGGTTGAATTAAGAGATATGAGGTATTGAAGTTCGAATTTTTTTTCACATAAGGATATATAAGGTTTTATAGGATTTTATTATATATTTGGATGTTGTTGGTTACTTGAGGCTTATGTATTTGGTGTAATTGCTCTAGAAAGGGAAATTTTATATATAAACTTAGGGCTTCCCTTATTTTGAAGCTTAATTGAGCAATTAGTGGCAACCAAGAGCTTAGTCCTTTCTTGAGGCAAACTCTCTCTATCTTAACAATGCTTATATATTATACCTTCTAGAATTGATCCAAATCCATCTTAAAAAGAAGACAAATACTTATTCTTCTTATAAAAGTGGATAGTAATAAAGTATTTGAGATGAAAGAAGTCTTAGATTCAAGGTAATGTTGACTAAAAATTTAATGTCTTATTCATTGATGTGGATATAATATTAGTGAATGTATATGAAAATCAGCTAAGAATCTTATAAATGCAATAGAGAAGATCAAAGCTTTTCATCAACAACATCTATTACAACTAAGATAAATAGTCAAGAAATTTTTAGTTATAAAGAAAATAAGATTAAGTAAAGCTTGGATTCTATCTTATAGCTTTTTTTGTAATTTTTATAAATTTTTGAAACTAAAAAAATTAAGAATTAATAATAAAAAAAATTGTTTAATTCTAAAGCTATTGTTTTTTGAGTTATCAACAAGACATTGTAATTTTTATAACTTTTAAGAAATTATAATAGAGAAGAAGAACCTCAAGAACAACATCTTTTTTTTTTTGGAATAGATGATAAGATACAATGCATTTGATATTCTAACTTTAGAAGAAATTTTTGAAGTTTGATGATATTATTGGAAGTAAAAACTATTCTTGATAGTATTTAAAATTTTTATTTGAAGGAACTTATGAAGGCCTAAATAATAATTAAATATTAAGGTAGTTTTTTATTCTAATATGGAATATTATTAAAAATTAAGAGGGCCTATTAACTATCTTTGAAGGAAATAAAGATTAGAATATGTAACAAATATAATTGTTGCATCATATACTTCTTTAATATGTGATTACCATTTCTTGAGAAACTTGTCCATTGAAGGGGATTAGTATTATAGATATCTTTATTTACTCCAATAATTATCTAGATAATATGAATAGAATAGATAATATGAAATAATCAAATCTTAAAGATATGACAAAAAATCCAAAAGATATTCAAAAAATATCCTAAAGAAATCTAAAAAAATCAAAAGAAAATTTAAAGAAATCCAACAAAAATTTAAAAGAAATTCAAAAGAAATTCTAAAGAAATCATAATAAAATTTTAAATAAATACCACAATAGTTTTAAACCTCAATAAAATGATATTGTTAATAACTGCTGATATTAATTTTTTTTTCTTATACCTCAATTAACTATTCAATAACAAGCATAATTTGTTTTTAAAGAATCTTACTTACAAATTAAAAGAAATGATTTATAATCTGATCTGGTTTTGATTGTTCTTCTTTTCTAACATTAATTCAAATATTTTAGCTTAAATATCTCTTTCTTGAATAGTTAACATCTTCTCAATATTTTAATAAATATTAAAAATATAGCCAACCATTAGCATACAAAAGAACTTATTTATTTCAACTTATAAATTGCTTGAAATCTAAGAAGTCTTCATTAACTTTTAAAACTTAATTATTAAGATATTAAAAATTTTGAGCCTTAATTAATTTTATTTAATTTTCTAATTAAGTTCAAATTCATATTTCAAATTTAAAAAGAAATATTCACATATCTATAAAATTTCATCTATAGATTTCCTATGAAATTTATACAATTTATCAAAATATAATTTTTTTTAATTTAATACAATGTAGAATCACTCAAAAAAATATCAAATTTGAAGAGCCTTTATTAAGCCAATATGAAATCAAACCACTCAAAATCAATGCTCATTAAAATCCTATCAAGTTTTTTTTAAAAAAATCACACTTTGATCAAAAAATGAAAGCCTTGTTTACCATATGCATGTAATTTTGTACCTTAGAGTTATATTTTGATCATAGTTTATAACTAGTCTTATATGTATATCTATATAAGATTTATTTTATTCATTTTTTCTAATTTTTACTCTTTATTTCTACTTAAAAATACCTTTAAGACTTATTTTATTAATATAACTTATTTTCCTTAGTTTATGGCTTTAGAAAGTAAGTAAAAGCCATGTTTATAAAAAAGTAGTATCAACATTTATTACTTTTATTACTTTTTTTAATTATTATCTATATTTTTAAGATAATTTTTTATATTTTAAAATAATTATTTTTATAATATATTTTTTTTTTTAATCCAATAGTAGTATTATAACATGACAATGTCTAATACTAACAATTTAACTTAGCATCATCTCAAAGTGTTTTTACTCCTTCAAAGATGGTCTACATCATATACTATGTTATGCCAAAATTTTCATGTGTATATACAAGAGTAACCATGTGCCAAATATCTTCAATCTTGAAGTATGAATCTAACTTATGATTCATGAACTTGGTGCACTTATAAATGATTTTTGTTTTGTTTTGTTTTTTTTTTTTTTCCTCCTTTCTTTCAACTTTTTTCTTTGTTTTTGATTCACAAGTCTTGCAAGCAAATATGAACTCAATCTTTGATTAAACATTTTCACACATTTCAATCTAATGGTCAACAAGAAGTGTAAAAATATAAAGAAAAATCCAACTTATTATTTGGAAGAAAAACTCTTTAATTGTTGGAATGTTGGTCATTCTTTTTTTTTAATCTTAATAATAATCTTTTAACATCAATTGATTCTTATGAAATTATTCACTTGCATACAAATTTGACAAAATGTTTAAAACCAAGTTCACAACTTGCTTATAAAACTTTGTTTCAATCCAACTAGTAAATTATTTAAGATCAAGGAAATCTTTAGTGACCTTTGAAATCCAAATTTCAAGACTCTAAGCTAGTTTGATTTCAATAACTTTTGATTTAACCATTAGATTGATTTTAATTTTATAAAAAAAAAATTAAGTAAAATAGATACATAAGTTTATAAAATTTTATTTCTTAATATGCTATAATGCTTAGAAAATTCTCAAACATATAAACTTTCTTTTATTTTTCAAATATTTAAATTATTTAAAATATCTTTTTCTTCAAAAAGCTCTTAAAAATTCAATGTTGATGCAAATGACTTAAAATTAATGCTCAATTAAACTCTAGCATGTCTAATATCTAATCATACTTTTTGATTAACAATAAAACCTCGGATTTGTTATAAGGGCGGGGTTTTATGCCTTAAGGTTAGATTTTGATCCAAGTTCTTAATTAGTCCTCTTTGGATATCAGCATCTAGTTTTTTTATGTAAATTTTTCTAAAAGCTACTATTTACATCTACCTTAAGAGGCCTATAATACTCATTTTTTTAAGCTACATTGTTTTGTCTTACTTATGGTCATATAAAATAATAAGAAGTCCACTATATAAAAATGTAGTATTAATACTTATTAATTTTATTACCTCCTTGACCATCATCTATATTTCTATTGTAATTTGATACTATATTTTGAAATAAGATCTATGATATAATTTTTTCTTCTCTCTTTTATTCATTAGCTGTATTATAATATAATATCATATTATATGGATTGAAACATGTGCTAATATTTGATGTCATTTGATGCATGCATAATTAGAGGTAGATGAATTAGCAACTATAATAACTTCTTTAATTTACAATGCATAAGGTAAGCTTTAACATTGAACATGCTTCACATCAATAAGTTACTTGAAAGAAGGACTCAATCAACTCCATTATTATCCAAGATAATTTTACCACCTTTCTTATACTAGGTTGTAATTGATAAGAATGTATCACATGTTTTAGGAATCTAATGTACGTCCTTTACGACCACAAGAATGCATTTTTTTTTAAGATTTATAACTATGAGGTGCAACTCACTTTAATCTTGTGATCTATTGATACCACTATTGTAACCTTGGAATTTGATGGTTACATTTTCTTTGAAGTTGAGAAGTTTTTTCTTGTTTCTTTAGATGTATATATATATATGTTGTGTTGTCAATGCCAACACAATGGCATGATTGAAAAAATAATGCAATCCTTGCTTGTGACTTGCATAATGCTTCATAGGCTAAAAAAATGACAATAATAGTAGTGGTGGTTGTATTAACAATGTTTATTCTAAGATACTCTACATTGCCTTGCCAATGTCTTTTATGTCCGTAAGCCCTACAATTGCATTTAGACTTGTCAATCTTTAATTTTTGCTTCTTCTATGGATATTATTTCTTCATAGATTGTTTTTCTTAGACATACACAACTAAGGCAAAAAATTAAGAACTACACTTCTCTTTCTTCTATATCTTCTTTTCAAAGAGTATAGACCATATGACTTACTTCATGATCTTCATGATCTTCATTTGTTTCGTCTATGTTATCAACTAAAGAAGCAAATCTCATGAAGTTGACAATGCAATAAGCTCAAGAAAAGTCATACTTTGTTTGTCCATTTTACCACCAAACTCAACATACTAATCCTTAAGAACAAAGATTTTGCTAAAAACATTCTCCGTAGATTTTTCATGAATATATAAAAGATTATAGAATTTCTTCATCAAAAAGATTATAATAATGACCTTCCAATGGTTTGTGGATCTTGGCCAAAACATCCCACATTTGCTTTCTTGACTTACATTTATAAATGTTTGTTAGTTACAAAGACTTGACATTGAGGGCAACCAACATCTATGTTTTTGCATTGCTTGACTTTCATATCAATTTCTTGTCCTTTTTTTGTAAGGCATTACAATGTTCCATCTACATGCTTCATGACAAACACCCATGTACTGAAATTTATCACTTCCAACCTAACAATATAATGGACAATTGTGGATGATGCAATTGCCAAGTCAACAAATGCAATAGCAGCAAACGACACAATTATTCAACAACAATAAGTCTTGTAGCAACATCAGAACAATCAATAACAATTATTGTTATATCAAAAACAATTGCAAAGGGTTGCAACACCAAGCTATGATGAAGCAAAAACTACATCAGTCACTTCTTTAGTACCAACAGCACCAATCAGTAGCAACAACCTGATGATGATCAACAGGAGCAGTGAGAAGAACAACTTGATGACAATCAGCATGTGAGAACAATAGGTTGGCGATCAGCACTGGACACACTCCAGGAAAAAGCACCATGGCTACTGTTCCGGAACAGGCCCAGCTCTGATGTTTCCAATATTCTGTATTCTAAACCTTCTTTGCTCTTATTTCCACTTATTAACTTGAAACTTGTGACAACGATGTGATTTCAATCACCTGAATTTCCTGCTTAAATTAGTTCTGAGGTTTTAAAACTACCAGTATAAAGATTCGACTCTCCGCAGCTGTAATTCTAAGGGTTGCTTATTAGGGCTGTTGATTACCTTCCTTGCTCACTTAGGGTTGGAGCTCTTCAATGAAGTCATGTCGATTCAGCAAGCAATCATGACGCAGGTGTATGATTTCGCCTCCAACTCCTCTCCTTTAGTGAAGTCTACAAAACTTTCACAAGGCGTTCATAAATCAGGGCCGTGTTGCGGATACTCCCGATCTGGTAGAGCCGTGGCGGCCCACGAGGGATTCAATCTCATGGGAAGTGCATGGCTCCGGCCCTCCAGAACCATGAAAGTGAAATCCGAGGAGAATGTGCGGCTAGAACCACGAGTGATCCCCGACCCTTCATGCGTCGTATGCAAAGGCTCGGGCAAGGTCAAGTGCAACCGATGCACTGGACGAGGACGCCTCAACTTCCAGGAGCTCGCCATGTTGGCCAAGGGAGAGTGGCCGCAGTGGTGCTGGGACTGCAGAGGGTGTGGAATGAGCTACTGCCGACGGTGCCTCGGCACCCGAGAGAAACGAGGCGTCATTGGATTTCACTTCCCAGATGACGATAAATCCTCCAAAGGCATCTCAGACGGTACCCAAAACTGACGCGCTTAGTCACTTATCAGTTATTTGCTGAAGAGGATTTCACCGCAGGAGCAATGACTGTGGCCTCACCCAAATCTCGGCCATGGTGGGCTTCCAGGAACTACTGCATCACAACGAATTCAGTAACTTGAGCTCATATTTATTCCTTTCTCGAATTCTATGCTCATCAGTTGGCCGAAAGTTTCCCTTCGTAATGCCCAAGCTAGGGTTTCAAGATTAGCTTGGCTTTTGTAGCAGATGGCCTCTCACAGTCGGAAGCTATTTCAAGCACGATCTAGCAGCAGCATGGTATCAAAGTCTAGATGTTGTAGCCATTGTGAAGGACCCAGGCCCTTCACAACCTGCTCTGATGCCATGACAATCGAGTTGCAACAGTCCCAAATTCGTTTTCAAAAAGTAGCCGGGATAAATCTCGCGGTTACATCTCTGAGGTCAATTCCCTCGCTCGGTCATTCTCGAAGTTTTGAGGGATCTGAAAAACGAGAGAAGAAGCCACAATTTCGTGAGTTCATCGAAAACTACAGTAACATCTTCAACAGATCAGCCGACGACGAAAGAAATATCACTGCATCGAGAATCCTCTGCAGAGGCAATCGTTGTAACTTAGGAGGCACAATTGGGTCTCTGCGGAGAATATTCAGAGTGCATCGAATGTTTAAGAAACTCGTCTCACAGGAGAGTGTTTCGTACTGCAATTCACAGATGGGCGCGATGCTTATTCGTGTTACGGGTCGCTGGTTACACATGTCGTGCATCTCGACAGTTTATCGATCGACGAGAAAATGTCCACTCCCCGACACATATGGTCGTGAAATCTCGTGAGTCCAATTCGGAAACGCGGAGTGGTGGTTTGACCAGATTTGTCTACAATTAGGTTGTCGCCAATCTCGTGCTGCCGGAATGACCTGAGGCTTGAACGGTTGTGATTCCCACACAAACGTTCCTTGTCACGATGTGTGACCTCTCAACCATCCGGGAAGATATTGAGTCGGCAACGATGAGATCCGAAATCGTCACTGTCGGCGTTGACTGCCTGGGCCCTAATGAAAACAGCCGCATTCAAAGCTGGGCACACACAAGAAGGCCGTTTCGAGATACTTGGTATTTAGACTCCGTTGTCGAACCGCATGATGTGGAATACGAATGAATTAACACACAAGTAAACAAGAGTTCCACAGTGAATCGTGAGAAATCAGACAAAACGTACCTAGTTATACTTGGGGCTTTGTCCGCTGATGGCAACATAGGGAAACAACTTAAAGAGAACACGTTACTTAAAAATGTGGGGACTTGCAGCTTCGAATTCTCCAGCTTCTAGTTGGGTCTGCGCATCACAAATTCTGCCATCATGAGTGGCAGTTTTTAGCTCCCGCTGGTCAAAGCACAACTAACAAGTGAAACTGTTTGCTTGGTTTTGTAGCAGATATCGAAGTCGTTGACCACGTGGAATGAACCCTGTATCAGGAGATCATTCCGATAGATCAAGTGCCCCTATTTGTAGGCTTTATTTTTGAATGTTCATGTTTCATGCTTTTGACACATACTCGGTATACTGGTTGTCTACATTAAGCAATATTGTGACAAGAATAAAAGAGGAATTAGTTTAAGAGTTGTAGTGTAAAAAGGGTACTCATACAGTACCAAACTCAAAGATTCAAAAGAATTAACTCCCAAGGTCCTTGCAGAATATGAAATGAAAATGAGTAAAAGGTGTCAATCATATTGTACTCCAATAAAGAGCTATTGGAGTTCTTATAGATTTTCCTTTTGTGCTCCTGTCCTGATTTGTCTTGTTCCTTTTTCTTTTGCATGCAAGTGTGCATTACGTATAGGTTTATGTTTTCTAGTTTGGTTTCATGCCTGATAATGAAATTTGAATCTAATTACATAAAAAGATCTATCGAATGAGAAGATATATGAATTTATGTAGATATCATCAATAGATTACATTAAATCCATTTGAGAAAGACATAATAACTTGTTCGCCAGGGGCTTCATAATAAGCTTAATTTTATTATAAACAGTAACTAAAAACATCAAACTAAAATTAACATGTTTGAGTTCAATCATATCCTACATGTGGAACAATAAGTCTTGAGGCTATAGTTGAAAAAACTAGATTTTGACTTAAATCAATATTCTATGTATACATTGTAATGACTTTTTTTCTTTGAGCTTAAGATTCAAACCATAAGAAATAGAAGTGCTTCTACTCCAATAAAAAAGCAATGCCTTAAAATAAGGCCACATCTTATAGAGCATAGAAAAAAGCAAGCATTATTTTTAGATTATTATGGAGTTGAATGTAGCAGCATATGAGAGTAAGATTCACCCTTCAATCCAAATTATCAGATGGCTTCAATTAAGAACTTTTTGTAATTGGTGGTATGAAGTGAGACAATCAATTAGTAAGAACAAAAGAAGAACAAACACAAAATAAGTAAAAGGATTGTTTTCAAGCAAACACTCACTCCAAAACTTATTCACAGATTGTTGATTGGATTTTCATCCAATAAAAAGAAAAAATTAAAATTAAAAGTTATATTTTTAGATAGTTATATTTTATTATCTTTCTAATAATATAAAAAATATATAAATCTAATTTATTATGAATAAGTGACAAAGGTTTAAAGATATCAATTAAATAATTAAAAATGTTAAGTTAAAATATTTTATCTTAAAAATAATTTATTTATATATCAAAGATTTGAGCCTCAGGAAGGTTCACATGTAGTATATAAGAGTTGGTTAAGATAGGCCACAAGGCCTTAGTATTATCCTTCTTACTCTATTCAAGGTGCTACAACCCATTTGAGATTTGTGCATCTCTCTTTTTAGAAGAACTAGATTAGCTATTGATCATTCTAATTTCCACAAGTAAAATTAATATTTTTTTATTTTTGACTATACCATAGTTTTTAAAAAAATTTAGTTAGCCTAGAAGATGTGAGTGATCTTTAAATCTCTTTTCATTTCTTCATAATAGCTTTCAATGTGGTATAAACTCAATTTTATCAAAGTCTTGAAATTTTCTTTAAATATTTTTAATTAATTCTAAATAAAATTTTAAAGTTTTTATAATATTTTTATAATGCTATTATCAAATCAAAACCATATTTTTTACCTTGGTAATTTTTACAATAATAAAATCAATTCAAATCTATTAAAAATATATGAGGTTCTTTCTCATATTTTTTCTAATTAATTACTAATATTTATAGGTTTTTAATAAGTTAAATATATATATATATATATATATATATATATATATATATATACATAAATAAGTAAGAGGCTAATATAGTCATTGGTCTTAATATTAATCTTGAATATTCAAAAATAAATAAAAATATTAAATTAACCAAGATAATTACCTCCAATACTTATAAGATTTTATTTTTATAATTTTTTTCTAATAATAAAATTTTATCTTATAAATATTATTAAATTCTAATGAATATTTAAATCATCAAAAAGAATCTTTAATATTAATATTTTATATTTAAGTAATTAAATTCTATATTTTTAATAACTCAACCAATTAAGATCTATTGATGGAACTTATACAATACTAGCAAAAGCTTTATGCATCTTAGCCTCCTAATTCTAGTGGCTGAAGATGATGCAATCTTGTTATTTTAGAATATTAATACATTATAAGTTACTATATCAACTAAAGAACTAAGCATCTTCAATGCAATCTATGATTAAACTATGCAACTCATAGTACTTGGTTATATCTTAGGTAAAAGTCTTAGTTTAGTTGCCCTATAATAATAGGTATTTTCTACTTTATATAACTCAATCTAAAATTGCTCCCTTATAAAAAGCCATTTTTTAGAATCATCTTTATTTTTTTGAGAGTGTACATCATGCATTATGCTTAATTTTTAAGTTCAAAGATTAGAAGATCCTTTTCATCTCTTAAAGTGTATATTTCTTGGCAACTAATAAAGAAACCTATAAATACTTGGCTTATCTAATATGATTGCAATTTATAAGATTAAGCCACTACTTATGTCACAAAATTTTTCTTAAGATCATAGCCTCTTAACTAAGAGAGGTGATCTTTTTAGAAAAAACATTCTCTTATGCATGTAAGATAATAGGTCCAATAGTTTAGGTCTTAGTGAAAGACATCACTAAAATATCAAAGAAGATTAGTCTTTAATATGGGAGGCTAATCTTCTTTTTAACGCCCATCCCAAATCTCTTATTTGTACATAAGAAAGTGATTATAAGACACCTCAACTAATGCCTCAAATATAAGGAGTTATGATATATATTTACTAATTATAAATATATATTACAAAAATAATACCAATCCATTTAAAAAAATCTAAAATCAAGATCTTATCCTTAATCACAAATGCAATAATCAACATATAGACCTACTAAGAGGCATTATCAACCTGTCACGGACATAAAATACAGACTTGAAATCTAACAAGAAGTTCAAGAAGAAGTGGCAGAACTAGATTAAACAGATGAGTACAAGAACAACACCAGAAAGGTGAGCTAGAACTCCAAGAGATGTGTTGTCGAGACTGAAGAACTCTTCAGCCTCGATCCCTATATATACTCCTACTTAGGAAGCTTCTCGAGCTACTACTATTAACTAGGAAGCTTTTAGAAGGTTCCAGAGGCTTCTTTTCTAGAAGGTTCTAGAAACTTCTCGAGCTACTTTTATTAACTAGGAAGCTTCTAGAAAGTTCCAGGGGATTCTTTTCTAGAAGCTTCTAGAAACTTCTCTTCTAGAAGGTTCTAGAGACTTCCTTTCTAGAAGCTTCTAGAAACTTCTCTTCTAGAAGGTTCCAGAGACTTCTTTTCTAGAAGCTTCTAGAAACTTCTCTTCTAGAAGGTTCCAGAGACTTCCTTTCTAGAAGCTTCTAGAAACTTCTCTCTAAAAGGTTCCAGAGGCTTCTCTTCTAGAAGGTTCCAAAGGCTTGTTTTCTAGAAGATTCTAGAAACTTCTCTCTAGAAAGTTCTAAGGAATATGTCCCTAACATCATCCCCTCCTTTAGCTTCGAGGTCTCTGAGAAGCAATGTTGTTGATCAGTACCAACGCAAGAAAATGAAGATCTGTTGCATAACTTCTGCTATGAACTCCAACTGTTGTTCACAAGGCAAGTGGTTCATCGACCCTTGAAGCTAATGGTAGTGGCCCATGCCTTCGACTTCTGACCAAGCATGAACTTCCGTGTCCTCATTGTGAAATTGTCCTACAAACACGCCTTCTGGTTGACCATCGTAAGCAGGCTCGATCTCAAATACGATCACCAGTGATCGGTTACTCGGTATCCTCCGTCGTCGTCGTGGTACATGTAGTTCTTCATCTCGGGGTCGCCTTCGTGAGCTACTCGGTTGCGATACTCTGACTGGCATAGTATCTATCTCTTGGCTATCCATATCAAAAGACCAAACTACGATCTATCTTGGAGAAAATAACTACATCAACTATGAATTTTGCTGGTGCTCTCCCCTTTTCTTATATTGTTGGGAGAACAAGCTTCAGAAAGAAGCTATCATCGAATTGATTTAGGTTTATCGGGATGTCGTTGGTGAAATTCCTATACCTTTTGTGGCGCATTCGCAAGATTTTCAGTTGGCTCCCACGTTCGCTCATTAATGTCATAGCCGCACCAATGAACAAGATATTCTAACTTTTTCCACCTTCGCCGTGAATCCAATACCTTTTCAACCTCGTATTCTTCGTGGTTCTCGATTTCAATACTAGGTGGCGGACATTGCACTCTTCTAGGAAAAGATGACTCTCGATGAGGTTCCAACAGAGAAACATGAAAGACTGGATGTATCTTCATAGAAGCCGGTAACTCCAGCCGGTATGCCACTGGATTAATTTGCTTCTGAATGATAAATGGTCCCAATCTTCGATAGTCCAACTTATCACATGGTTGCTTGCTCTTGATATTTCGTCGAAGAAGCCAAGCTTTGTCTCCAACTTTGAAAGTAGGTGCTGGATTCCGAAATCTATCTGCAGACATCTTATAGGATTCTTGAGCGGATTGTAATTGAAGCTTCAACATAGTTTGAAGCTCTGATAGTTGCTTCACAAATCCTTTAGCTGCTGGATTGAAATTTGTTGACGGACTCAATAAATCAAGCTTCGGATGATACCCATAGTTGGAAAAGAATGGTGTTTGTTGAATCGACACATGGAGGGTGTTGTTATATGCAAACTCGGCTAGTGATAGATATACAGTCCAATCGTCTTGCTGATAGTTGATGCTGCATCGTAAGTACTGCTCCAAGACTTGGTTCACCCGTTCCGTTTGGCCATTAGTTTAAGGATGAAAAGCTGAAGAAAGCTTGATATCCACCTTCAATATCCCAAAGAGAGATCTCCAAAACTTTGACACGAATTGGGTACCTCAATCTGATATGATATCATCTGGTAGTCCATGATATCGATACACATTATCGAGAAAGAGTCTTGCTGTGACTTCACTAGATGATGTCTTCTTATAAGGAACAAAGTGTGCCATCTTCGTAAGCCGATCTACCACGACAAAGATGCTGTCAAATGAGTTTGATGATGGCAAGTCCGTGATGAAGTCCATAGAAATTGAAGACCATGGTCGACGTGGAATTGGCAATGGCTGTAGAAGTCCAAAAGGGCGATGCCGAGGATTCTTAGATCTTGAACAAATGTCACAAGAGAGGACAAAATCTTTCACATCCTTCCACATTTGGGGTCACCAAAAATCTCGGGAAATAAGCTCCAAGGTCTTATTGAATCCAAAATGTCCCGCAGCTGGAAAATCATGGCAAGATTGAAGAACTCGGAGTCGTGCTAGTCCTTTTGGAATGTACAATCGCTCTTCAAAGTATAAAAGTTCTCCCTCCACCTTGAACTTGTCGTCATTGGTACGTTGCTTGATATCAATGGCTACTAAATCTTTAATGGTCATAGCACGTACCTGGTTTAGGAAGTCAGCATCAAATGATATAATAGTAGCACAAAGTTGAAATCTCTCTGGCTTCAATAACGTTGTACATTGTTGATCAAACGCTACTTCTCCAGCCTTTGGTGCAAGATACGATCTCCTTGATAAAGCATCGGATAGTCTTTGTTGCCTTCCAGGTCGATAAGTGATAACAAAATCGAATCTAGATAGCGACATATTCCACCGAGCTTGACGCCGATTTAAAACTCGAGCCGTCATGAAATACTCCAAATTCTTGTGATCCGTATATACGGTTACTGGATGTGCAGCTCCTTCAAGAAAGTGATGCCATTCTTCGAAAGAATCCACTATAGCAAAAATTTCCTTATCGTAGATCTCATAATTGATTTCAGCAGCAGAGAACTTCCGAGAATAGAATGCAACTGGATGGAGCTTCTTATCTTCACTCATTTGTGAAAGCACAGCTCCCAAAGCAAAATCTGAAGCATCAATTTCTAAATAGAAGGCCTTTGTAAAGTCTGGATGTACCAAAATTGGAGCTGTAGTAAATGTTGTCTTCAAATCTTGAAATGCCTTCTTCGCCAAAGGTCCCCATTCCAACTTATCTTTGCATGTTAATCGAGTGAGAGGAGCAGCAACTTGAGAATAATTCTTGATGAAGATCCGATAGAAGTTAGCAAAACCAAGAAAGCATTGTATGTCTCTAACCGTCTTCGGAACCTCCCAAGTCATGATTGCTTCTACTTTCTTGGGGTCCATCTTCAAACCTTCTGTAGTCGCAATGAACCCCAAAAATTCCATCTCCGTCTGGTGAAATAAACACTTTTCTAATTTGGCATATAGTCCTCGCTTGCGTAGTTTCTCCAAGACCAAACGAACATGCTCCTCATGCTCTTCCTCATTTTTAGAGAATATTAGAATATCGTCCAAGTAGATGACAACAAAATCATCGAGGTGTTTTCGAAAGATATCATTCATCATATGTTGGAAAACCGCTGGAGCATTGATAAGACCAAAAGGCATGACATTATATTCGAAATGACCATACCTTGTATGGAATGCTGTCTTCCACTCATCTCCTTCCTTGATTCGTACGAGATTATAAGCTCCCCTTAGATCAATTTTTGTAAAGATCTTCGCACGTCCAAGTTGTTCTAAGAGACTAGAAATCAAGGGTAATGGGTAACGATTTTTCTTTGTTACCTTGTTGAGGCCTCGATAGTCCACACACATCCGTAATGATCCATCTTTCTTCTTCACAAATAAGATGGGTGCTCCAGCTGATGATTTTGAATGACGAATGAAGTTCTTGGCTAGATTCTCGTCGATGTACTTTCGTAACTCTGCCAACTCCATTTGCGATAGATTGTGGATTGGGCCAAAAGGTGGTTGTGCTCCTTCTTGCAAGTCTATGGCACAATCATATGGTCGGTGTTCCGGTAGTATGTCGGCATTCTTCTTTTGAAACACGTCTTCAAAATCTTTATATCGCTCTGGTATACTTACTGTTGAGATCTTCTCCTCGGTAGTTGGAGCCGCATAAATGACAAATGGAGTGCCTTCCTTAGATGATCTTATAAACGCTCTTGCTCCAATGAATAAGGATTTTTTTTTTCGAGGTTTTTTACTAGGTTTTTTCTTGGGTGGTTTTGTGGGAAAAGTCATCTTCCGCAACCTCCAATCTATCAATGGATTATGTTTTTCCAACCAAGAAAGACCAAGAATAATAGGATTTGATGGGGTTCTAATAATATTAAAAATAATATGACTACTATGGTCTTTAAACGTTACTTCTATAGGTTTTGATTCATGGGTGATGCTACCAGACAATAAAGGTCGCCCATCTATGACCTCAACATGAACAGGTTTTGATTTTTGTACTAAAGGGATCTTATGACGCTTTACAAATTCTTCGTCTAAGAAACAAGCAGATGCTCCTGAGTCTAGTAGTGCTAAGGTTCTCAGTTTTTGAGGGCCGATAAATAGAGGGATTGTAAAACAAAGGGCAAGTTGGGCAGAAAGAAAGGAACCTGATTGTTGTTGGGATATTTCATTGTCCAGCCGCACGGTTCCTACTGTGGCTGGGCATCCTCGTTTTCCTGAACAAATACTTCCCTAGTCTTGACTATGCCTTGATTTTGTTTTTTGGGGCAGTTTCCAACTTTGTGGCCTTCTCCACCGCAATACAAGCATAAATTTTCTTCCATACGTCGCTTTTTTTCTTCTATAGTAAGAGATTTGATACGTACCACATCAATTTGCATGTCTTCCACCTCTGAATGCGAATTTACACTGCTTGCCGACATAGTTGGAGCATGGCGAATTGTATGTTGTCTTGAGTGTTGGTCTTGGCGATGTTGGAATAGGCGATTATCGCACTTCACAGCTTGGCTAATGGCTTCATTGAGCGTTCGTGGATCAGGAAGAGTTAACAACAAATCCTTCACATCATCTCTTAAACCCCAATAGAATTGACTCATCAACGCTTCTTCATCCCAATTGATGTCGCATACTAATTGCCTGAAATTCGAAGCATAGACTGATGTAGAACGCATCCCCTGTCGTAGCGACCGGATCTTTGTTGTAGCCCATCGAACCTTATCATGTTCACCAAATGCTTCCGCAAATGCTTCCAAAAAGGTTTCAAAGTTGTTTAATATGGATGATCGTTTCTCAAATAAAGGAGCAAACCATGATAGAGCTTGACCCGTAAGTAAGGTTCCAACAAGCCCAACACGTGACTCCTCCGTTGGATATCGTTCGGGCTATAAAACGTAGTGAAGGCATTCATAATAGCATCTAACTTAGACTCCGAACTTTCTGTCATACTAATGTCTTGACCTCCGGCCATTCTAAAACAAGGACAAAAATGACCCTATAACAGGCAATATTGGTTTATAGGAGGGTAATCCACAACCTATAAAACGCCTTAAGAATTTCAAGAAGAGGGGTAATCCACTCTCTCCAAGAAGAATAAGACTCCAATATTGTAACAGAAGAAGTATCAGTTTAGAGGAGGGTAATCCGCAACCTCTAAAAAATGCTAGTATACCTTCAAGTAGAGGGGTAATCCACACTCTACTAAGAAAGAACTAGCTCTGATATCTCAAGTTAGTGTAGTCTTGACAAACTGTCACGGACATAAAATACAGACTTGAAATCTAACAAGAAGTTCAAGAAGAAGTGGCAGAACTAGATTAAACAGATGAGTACAAGAACAACACCAGAAAGGTGAGCTAGAACTCCAAGAGATGTGTTGTCGAGACTGAAGAACTCTTCAGCCTCGATCCCTATATATACTCCTACTTAGGAAGCTTCTCGAGCTACTTCTATTAACTAGGAAGCTTTTAGAAGGTTCCAGAGGCTTCCTTTCTAGAAGATTCTAGAAACTTCTCGAGCTACTTTTATTAACTAGGAAGCTTCTAGAAAGTTCCAGGGGATTCTTTTCTAGAAGCTTCTAGAAACTTCTCTTCTAGAAGGTTCCAAAGACTTCCTTTCTAGAAGCTTCTAGAAACTTCTCTCTAAAAGGTTCCAGAGGCTTCTCTTCTAGAAGGTTCCAAAGGCTTGTTTTCTAGAAGGTTCTAGAAACCTCTCTCTAGAAAGTTCTAAAGAATATGTCCCTAATACAACCTCAATATTTAAAAAGATTTAGAATGACATGCCCATACTACAATAGTTGTCTTCCACTTCGACATGACTACTACTACCTTCATCCTTCAATCAACCAATAACACTTATCAAAGTAGGTACCATAAACTACATTGCTCTAATTTGAATCATTAAATATAAATATGGTATAAAAATTAATTCTTTCTATCAATTTAATATCAAAGTTAAAATCAATGATTAGAAAGAACATCTTTTCTTTCTTTTTGAGTATAGCTATATCATTCAAAATTCATGTGAATTTTAGTGCCATGCTAATAAGAACATTATATCTATCCATGTATCAACGACAAGAACTCGATGAAAAAATAATTCAGACAAGTGAGCCTTCACTCAAAGAGAGGTAACAAAATATATATAAAAAACTATATATATTGAAAGAGAAACTGGAATGGCTATTGCCAAAAGACAAGAAAACTAGAGACCCTTGAAACTAGACTAGAAGCAAGAAAGGAGTTGACAAGAGTGAAGAAGCCTTCACTCTTGTCTCTATATATATTATCTAACTAGGGGCTACGTGACAACGTTCTATAGGACCTCCAATATGTGTTGACTTTATAAGACACATGCTTTGACTTACAAGGCAAGTTTTTCTACGTGTGGGCCACATAGTTAGCTTGATCTTCAAGCTAACAACATGTGTGGTACATGGCCAACTTGTTGACCACGTTTCTAATCCAAAAAGTCAATTAAAGACACCTATGAAGTCAAAGCAGTGTCTAGGAAGCTTCTAAGAAGCTTCTATATTAAATATTATAGAATTAACTTACTTTTACCTACTTTTACTTACTTCTATCTATTTGTATATGTAATTATTAGCTTACATGATTATGGCCGTGACATTACCCCCCCTTCTAGAGACGAGTTCTACGAGGAGCAGTCATCATATGTTGAGGAAATCTATGATGCGACGAATTGTATTCGCCACATACTTTGATCTCTGTTCTCTTCGAAGATGATTGATAGGACCTCTCAACCATCGGTAGTGTCCCATACCAGGGCGGGAAGACCACCCAGTTATTTGATCATTGTTGAGGCCTTCGTAACTTCCTTCAAATAAAATATTTGGAACACCATCAGGAATTGTTCCTACCTCTAGCAAAATCACCAAACATCGGAAGTCCCTTCCCAAATCGTGATACCAAATGCGTTGTATCTCACCATCTATTCGAGGAAGAACATGTCGTTCTTGAAGATCTTCATCACGATTGTGTTGTCTTGAAGGTTGTGACAATCGTAATGTCTCGTCCGGCAGGTCAACAAATGAAGGCTCTTGAGTTGAATCCGTTGGTTGTTGGTTCTCCATCTCTTGAGCGCCTCTACTACAACGAAGCTACGAACAAGAATTGAAAGTAGAATGTTATCTTGCCTAGATGTTGTTTCTTTTTATAAAGAAGGTTTTCATCTTGATTTTGATGGATGTCGTTGATGAAAAGCCTCCACCGCCTTTGCTGCATTTGTAAGATTTTTTATTGGCTCCCATGTGCATTCACTAATACCATATCCACGCCAATGGATAAGATATTCTAATTTATTTCGGCGTCGCCTTGAATCAAAGACTTCTTCTATTTCAAACTCTTCATTATTGTCCACTTCTATAGGAGGAGGTGGAGCTTGTCATCTTCTTGGTATGTCCACTGTCTTGTATGGTTCAAGAAGAGACACGTGGAATACTCGATGGATTTACATTGACTCTAGTAGATGTAAACGATATGCAACTAGATTGATTTGTGCAGAAATAGAAAATGGTTCCAGCCTTCAATAGTCTAACTTATCACAAGGACGAGTGGTCTTGATATTGTGACGAAGTAGCCATACCTTATCACCCAAGACAAATGATGGTTGTTCCTTTTGATAGACATCCGCATTGGTCTTTTGTTGTTGTTGAGCCTCTTTTAACTGCACCTTCATCGTTGCATGTAGCTCTGATAAATGAATTGCAAAATCTTTCGTAGCAGGATTATCAACTTTTGAAAAGTCAAAAGTATCAAGTCGTAGATGATAACCATAATTAGCAAAGAAAGGTGTTTGTTTTGTAGAAGAATGTACCGTGTTATTGTAAGCAAACTCTGCCAATGGCAAAAGAGTTGTCCAATCATCTTGTTGGTAATTAATAGTACATCTTAAATATTGCTCCAAAACTTGATTAACACGCTCCGTTTGTCCATCAGTTTGAGGATGGAATGCCGAAGATAGTTTTATATCCATTTTAAGAATCTTGAAAAGAGTTTGCCAAAATCTTGATACAAATTGAGTTCCTCTGTCTGATATAATATCCTTGGGTAATCCATGATAGCGATAGATATTGTCAAGAAAGAGCTTAGTTGTTTCTTCACCTGTGATAGATTTTGTACATGGTACAAAATGTGCCATCTTGGTAAAACGATCTACTATCACGAATATAGAGTCATAAGAACCTAAGATTGGAAGATCCGTGATGAAGTCCATAGAAACAGAAGACCATGGTTGTTCTGGAATGGATAATGGCTAAAGAAGTCCAAAAGGTCGATGATGAGGAGTTTTCAATCTTAAGCAAACTTCACATGATTGTACAAAATCTTTAACTGCCTTCCACATTTGAGGCCACCAGGAATCCCTAGATATCAGCTCCAAAGTCTTATTATATTCGAAATATCCTGCTGCTGGAAATCGTGACGAGCTTGAAGAACATATAAACGAGCTTCTCCTTCTGGAACATATAGGCGTCCTTCGAAATAGAGTAGGTTGTTCTTGAATTCAAATTTAGATGGATCATGAGATTTAGAAGAATTGTTCTTGATATCATGAACAAAAGTGTCTGAAGACATACTTAACTGGACTTGCTTAAGGAAAGTTAAATCAACAGTCAATGTTGATTTTATTGCTCGAAGATGAAAATGTTCCGGCTTCAAGAGAACCGTTCTTTGTTGCTCAAAAGCTGCAACTCATTCTTTTGGTACAAGATATGAGCGTCTAGACAAGGCATCGGATAAACCTTGTTGTTTTCCTGGCCGATAAGTGATGATGAACTCGAATTTTGATAAAGACATGCTCCAACGAGCTTGGCGACGATTTAATACGCGTGCTGACATAAAATATTTGAGGTTCTTGTGATCCGTATACATCATGACTGGACTAGAAGCGCCTTCTAGATAATGACGCCATTCTTGAAAAGAATCCACAATTGCAAGAAGTTCTTTGTCGTGGATCTCATAATTGATTTCTGCTACTGAGAATTTTCTTGAATGAAAGGCTATTGGATGAAGTTTGTCATCTGTTCCCATTTGTGATAAAATCGCACCCAGAGCAAAGTCCGATGCATCTGTTTCTATAAAGAATGCTTTGGAAAAATCAACACGATACAAGATTGGTGCAGAAAAAAACGCTGTCTTCAACGATTCAAAAGTAACTTCCGCTTCTTGATTCCATTGGAGTTTGTCTTTACAAGTCAAACGTGTAAGTGGAGCTGCAACTCGAGAGAAGTCTTTGATGAAGATCCGATAGTAGTTGGCAAATCCCAAAAAACATTGGACATCTCTTACCGTTTTTGGGATCTTCTAGTTTATAATAGTTTGAACTTTCTTAGGATCCATAATAAGTCCATCATTTGAAATGATGTAACCTAAGAAATCGACTTGAGTAGTGTGGAATAGACACTTTTCTATCTTGGCATAGAGTCTTACATCTCTTAATTTTTGTAACACACGACGAACATGAAGTTCATGTTCTTTTGGATTCTTAGAATAGATCAAGATGTCGTCTAGATAACATACTACAAAATCGTCCAAAAACTCTCGAAAAACATCATTCATTAGATGTTGAAAAGCTGTTGGTGTATTTGTAAGTCCAAAAGGCATGACGTTGTATTCAAAATGTCCATACCAAGTTCGAAACACAGTCTTGCATTCATCTCCTTCTTTGATGCGTACTAGATTGTATGCTCCTCGAAGATCTATTTTTGTATAGATCTTAGCTTGATTCAGTTGATTAAGAAGTCTAGATATTAAAGGTAGTGGATACCTATTTTTCATGGTAATCTTGTTGAGTCCTCGATAATCAACACACATTCGCAATGATTCATATTTTTTCTTCACAAATAGAATTACAGCTCCTGTCGGAGATTTAGAATGGCGTATGAAATTCTTGGCTAGATTTTCTTCAATATACTCCTTGAGTTTAGCCAACTCATTTTGTGATAAACTATAGATTGGTCCGAATGGCGGTTGTGCTCATTCTTGAAGGTCAATTGAGCAATCATAGGGACAATGTTCCGGGAGTGTATCCGCATTTTTTTTTTCGAATACATCTTGAAATTCTTGATATTGGCTTGGAATGCCACTTGAAGTCTTTTCACCAGTAGAAACGGTGTCGTGTTGTAACACGAGTATACAGTGAAAATAAAAAGAAAGGGGAATTTTATTAATATTCAGTTACCTCGAATATTGGGAGCATCGACCAACTCCAGTACAAATACTGAGTGGTCAGGTTCAGTGACTCCGTTACAGTCAGCCGGGGCATACTGGAATGCCCCGTTCGATTCCAATAACGGGAGTCAGCAGGAAGAGAAGGACCAATTCACACGACGGGTTCGAAGAGCCAATTGGATCCAATTTCGATAATCTAATCCGGGTCCTCTTACCCAATATGAGACCTGTATTGGTGGGGCAACCCAATGCAGTCTAGTTACGGGAAATCCAGGTCTTACTACGGGTCTTAGCCAATCTGACGCGAGGACCAATTAGACCCAATTACGGGAACATCCAGGTTACTACGGGCATCCTTCCCAATATAGGACCTGAATTGGTCGGGCGACTCAATGTGGTCCCGATTACGGGGTTCGATTCTGTTTCAGGCTGTCCTGTTCTCTGTGCCGTCTCAGGGAACGTTGTTTTCGGTAAATGGATTTCTTAAAGGTAAAAACGGAGGAGAAAGCTTGGCGGCGAGAGCCAATTTCGAATCCAAGTTGAGGTGAGAGCCAATTTCGGATCCAAGCTTGAGGTGGGAGCCAATTCCGGATCTAAGACGGAAGATTGAAGAAATTCAGAGGATAAGGTTAGGGGGGATATAGTTTTGGAGTGGTGGGGGTTTTTTTTTTTTGTCAAGGGGAAATCGGGGGGGGGGAAGTGAGTTTTTTTTTTTTTCAAGCTTCTGCAAGGTTACCAGTTCGGGTTTCATTGGGGTTTTTTTTTTCAGATCAGGGGTTTTTTGGATTGAGGAGCTAGCTTCAAGCTCTTTTCAAGGTTACAAGTTCGATTTCATTGGGGTTTTTTTTGAGAAGATCAAGGGAATTAGAGAGAGGAGCTTCATGCTTCGGGTCGGGGAAGGAAAGACATAGAATTTGGATTTTTCTTCTTCGTAGAGTTTTGGGGAAGACTGAGGCAATCGCAGCTGAAGTCAGTGTTGTAATGGTGAATCGGGATTTTTAAATGAAGTGGGTTTGAATACTCTTGACTGTTTTGTGAAATCGAGTTACGTCTGTGATTGAAGGATTAAAAGGGTGTCTATAGGATTGAGTATGCGGAGTGAATGAAATTTATTGGGTTAATCTAACAAAACAGTCAGTGGATACAAGATCGTAAGTACAAAGCAGTATTGAAGGTTAACAGTTTGGGTTGTACGGGGTTCTCTGTAACGTCTAGAGACCTACTGGCTGGGCAAAAAGGACTTCGACAAGCAGTCGAAGAGCACCCGTATAGATTTACGGTACATTGTTGCAGTCGTTTATATTCCAGCAGTCAAAAACTGATAGACTGCTTGACTATCGGCGAATCTCCATACTACCTTCTACAGCCAGACGCTCGGCGCGTTCTCGAGCAGGAAAGCACGTAATACGACAACGGGTGTAGCATAAATAATGTATGGTGATTCTTTCATAGCAGCATGCAAGAAAGCTTTTGCACCTATAAATATGGGTTTAATTGAACTAGACTTATGACTCTCTACTTGCTTAACTACACTATTAGTTATACTTTCAGAGAAAGTGAGAATTCGGGAAATCCAATCTATTTGAGGGTTGTATTTTTTTAACCACGATAAACCTAAAATGACTGGATTAGAGGGAGATCTAATGATACTAAATACTACAAAACTATTATGACCATTGATTATTACTTCTATAGGAAGGGTTTCATGAGTAATATCTCTAGAAGACAATGGACGACCATCTATGACTTCTACATGAATAGATTTAGTTTTCTTTACTAAAGATATGCTATGTCTTTTAGTAAATTCTTCATCTAAAAAACACGCTGAGGCTCCTGAATCTAACAAGGCAGAGACTTTGTAATGTTTAGGTCCTAAAATAACATTTAATGTAAAACAAGGAGAGGGCTCTGAGGAGAGAATAGGACCTTTACTAGAAATTGTGCAAGGTTCCAGCCGCACGGTCCCTATTGTAGTTGGACAAACTCGTTTTCCAACATATTATCTTCTTTGACAGCCATACTCCTCATTTTGTGATTGCGTCATTTCTTTGGACAATGTTGAGCAGTGTGCTTTGGTTCTCCACAATATAAACATAATCCTTCTTGACGACGATGAGTCTTTTCTTGCTCAGTAAGAGGTTTGAAAAGTATTGCATCAATTCGCATATCCTCTACTTCCGAATGTATGTGTTGAAGAGATGTTGGTGTTGCCATTGAATTATAGTAACGTTGAGGTCCACATGTACGGTTTTCAGATCGGAATTCAAAAAAGCGATTGTCGCACTTCACAGCAAAGTCAATTGCTTGACTCAATGTTTGAGGAACAGGTAAGTTGAGCATTAATTTTTTTACCTCATATTGTAATCCGTAGAAAAATTGGCTAATAAGTGCAGCATCATCCCACTTGATATCAGTTGCAAGTTGTTAAAATTGTGAAGCATATAACGTTACTGATTGATTGCCTTGTCGTAAAATATGGATCTTATTGGTTGCAACACGAATTGCATCATGTTCTCCATACATGGATCAAAATTTCACCAAAAAAATCTCTAGATTATCTAATATTGGATCTCGTTGTTCAAGAAAAGATGAAATTCACGATAGTGCCAAACCTGAAAGAAGCGTACCAATGAATCTAACTTGTGATCCTGGAGTTGGATAGCTTTGGGGTTGAAGTTCAATCACAAGTTACACTTGATGATAAATCCTCAAAACTTGGATCTGGTGCCATGAAACTTCTCGGGTAGGGCAATTCTTGGTTCTTTAACATTTGAAGGGTATTCTACTATAGGAGAAAGGACATGGTTTGGTGCAGATGTTGAAGCAGCTCTAACCATTTCTATATCTTCACTTCTTGCCAATCTTATTGCTCCTTATGGTGGTAAATTGAGTTGATGCATCGCAAGCATTAACTCCCTCAATTTCTCTTGCATTTGTGCCATTGCACTCTTCATTTCAAGAAGTTCTGCTATGATAATACTTAGAAGAGAGAAGATGTTTAATATCGCTCAAGACAAATAGAAGAGAGGACTTGCGGTCAAAGAAAATACTAAGGACAATATCAGTTTAGAAGAGGGTAATCCGTAACTTCTAATACGCTTATATCTTATCAAAAAAAGGGGTAATCCACTCTTAATCAAGATTAGACAAAGCTCTAATATTGTAGGTGTACTCTTGTCAATCTGTCAAGGACAAGAACTCGATGAAAAAACAATTCAGACAAGTGAGCCTTCACTCAAAGAGAGGTAACAAAATATATATAAACAAGTATATATATTGAAATAGAAATTGGAATGGCTATTGCCAAAAGACAAGAAAACTAGAGACCCTTGAAACTAGACTAGAAGCAAGAAAAGAGTTGACAAGAGTGAAGAAGCCTTCACTCTTGTCTCTATATATATTATCTAACTAGGGGCTACGTGGCAACGTTCTATAGGACCTCCAATATGTGTTGACTTTATAAGACACATGCCTTGACTTACAAGGCAAGTTTTTCTACGTGTGGGCCACATAGTTAGCTTGATCTTCAAGCTAACAACATGTGTGGTACATGGCCAACTTGTTGACCACGTTTCTAATCCAAAAAGTCAATTAAAGACACCTATGAAGTCAAAGCAGTATCTAGGAAGCTTCTAAGAAGCTTCTATATTAAATATTATAGAATTAACTTACTTTTACCTACTTTTACTTACTTCTATCTATTTGTATATGTAATTATTAGCTTACATGATTATGGCCGTGACACCATGAGGAGATAACTCAATTTTTAAATTGCAACATGTAATAAAATTGACATCTTTCTAGATATCAAAATAGCATTGCCTACTCTATGATCATATCTTCCTTAATCACAAAGAAAATTATTTTTAAAAATACTCCACCTATTGACACCAAATAATCCAGATATTATTGAAGAAAAGAAGTCTAAAAGCTACAAACACTTAGCATCAGCAAGGATTGTAGTCTAAGAGAAGTGTGGAGAAAGATGTCTCTTACTTCCAACACCTTTTACTTATAGGTAGAGTTTACATCCCAAGTACATAGACTTCATCCAGAATCAAGTTCATCCTTTCAATCTAGATCTAGATCTACATTCATCTTAACCTAGCTACCACCTTTAATCCCTAGCCACTGCCATAGTATCTTCTTTTAATCCTTTGCTACCTTTTGACTATTAGTAACTTACTATGATTAATCTTCATGTGGTAGTAACTAAGTAAGAACTTGTTGATCTTCAATAGATACACTAACAAATCACAAGCCAAATTTTTAACTAGTATGAAAGAAAAAGGTGGTCACAATTCATCTTGATTATAATAAGATAGGATCAATTGATTTGAACTTCCATAAAAATTTTCATTGTACTACTATATTATTAGATATGTTTATTAAGGTAGTTCCTTCTACAATAATAGTCTCTATTTAGATATATAGATATAGAATATTTTTATTTTTTTTCATTATATTAGAACTACCACAGATAGATTATTATTATCACTTTTTAGCATGGCCAAGTATAAAAGACAAGCAACCGATGGCATATGATCAAATTTTGATACTTGAAAAATAAATTACTTAGTCAACTAAATAAGTCCATACCATTCTCTTCAACAAGATGGCACATATTTTATTTAAAGTCATTGTAAACATACATAATATTATGAACCTCCTATGCATATGGGAGGATGCTATTTAGAGATATAAATGGGAGAAGAGTGACAATAAGATTAGCCAATGCATTTGCATGGTCTTTATTCTAGCCATCTTTCCAAACATCAAGTAACAAAAATCAAACTAACACCTATAGATCCTCTTTGCCTCAATACTATAGAACTTTATTTCTTCAAATTCTAAAAGAAATGTCCATCCCTTCTTTATTTCCATAGCACATGCAGTACAAGAATTACTACAAATAAATCAATTTGGTAACAATTTGTATGCAATCAAGTCAAATATGAAGACAAGATTATCAACACCACATATAGAACATCAGATTCACTATGAAGATGATACTTTCAAAGAAGAGTTTAATGTTCTTGGCACCTCACAAATCATACTTCGAAAATAAAAATACAAGACTTGGTAGTATCTTCTATGAATGTTAAATTACTTAGATAAGATATTTAGGGAGTACATAAGAGATCCAAGATATGAAACTATTTTAGGAAAGAAAATTTGTAATTAAAGATTATTTTATTGCAAGAATACTACTATAGAATTGAAAATTGTCTACATCAAACCAATCAATTATAATTTCAAGAAAGAATCAATTATTGAAATAATACTGCATATATAGTAAAAAGAGGGTGATTTATTAGAAGCAAAACTATTTTTTTTTCCAAACACTTAGCTTCATGAGTAATATTATATAAATTTAAAATTGAAGAAATGATTCAATTCATAATTTCAGATATCAACGGCCAATACATAGGTATCTTTAATATATATGCTCTAAATATCACAAGCTAATAGGTCCAATAATAGAATCTCTTATTTTACCATTTTTTTTACTCAATCTTCTAGATTATAGCCAAAGACTTCAATATAACTAAAAAAATCAAAGATAGGAATACAAACTCCAATCTCAAAAGTATAAATCAAGAAGAATTAACCACATGGATTAATTTTGCTATACAACTAAGAATCTGAGATTAATTCCACATTGGCACTTTCAAATAAATCAAAAACAAAAATACTATACATGGAACTAATAGAATCCTAGTTCAAGTTAGTCTAAGTTCAACTACTTCTATTCAAGTTATGATTTTTACCACCATAAAAGAATACATGGAATTTGGCCTCATCTAACATATCTTTTGGATCATATATCAATTTTTCTATGTATATGATATGAGACACTTTATTGCAAATGGCAATTGGTGTTCAAAAAAACTTTATTCCATTTCATTAAAGCCAAAATTACCTTTACTTATACATAGCAAGATGTTATATAGAACACATAAATTGACAACATCCACAAATGAGTAGCTATGACATTAAAACAAATTTGCCACATTAGTGCCTCTATAATCTATTACTACAAATGGACACACTACCACATATATAAAGAATAGTTTATAGTCATTAATGAAGCTAAAATTGTAATATAGATAAATTGATCAAACATGCAAGCATGAAATTTCATGAACTTGGTATAAGTCCAATTCAAAAGAATAAGGTATTACAAACTAAAAAACTCCAAGAATGCTATAGTTGCAAAATGAAATTGAATTGGCGATAGATACTCCAAGGAAGTCTTTAAATTTTATAAAAATACATAGAAATACACAACTATCTAAGAAATCAAGGATGAAGACTATTACTTACTGACATAAGATGTAATCTCAAAATACTATACAACTTCTTAAAAAAACCTCTACAATAATGACTTAATAATGAAATTTAACCAAGAGAGGAGAAATCTCTGCTTGAATAATATTATCATGATGTTGGCTATTTAATAGTTAATCAATAGGCATTCATGTATATTATGCCTATTTTAAGTATATAATTAGATTAATATTAGTGATTTTTTATTTTTATTTATATATTAATTTTAATTCATGTACTATTTTGTTTATTAGTAGATGATTGGCTATAAGATTAATAACCAAGAAGATTAGAAGATGAGGATAATAAGATAGACCACACATGGTGGATTTTCATCTTAGAGTTCTTTTGGTAATATTTTTGAGATTGAAGATAAAGTTAGGACAGACCACAAGTGGTGGATTCTCATCTTAAAGTCATGTTGGTAATATTTTTGAAGATGAAAATAAAGATAGTATAGACTACATGTAGTGGATTCTCATTGGAGAGACATCTTGGTGATATTTTTAAAGTATCAAGTTGACTTAAAGGAGAGCTGATAAGCACAAGAATATGGTTGTTATGGTTATTTTATCTTTTATTTTGGTGAATAAAAAGAACAAACTTTAGATCTTGAAAAAAAGTCTATTGTAATTGATTGGAATCCTTAATTAGAAAAAAATTTAAGGGGATTGTTTAAAACAAGTGTATCTACCTATATACAAAGTTTGATGGCAAAAATTGATTAGGTCAAGGAAAAAAAGTATTAAAAGAAAAGAAATAAAATAAGATTGCAAGTCAAAGGCAATAACTTTGAGAGGTCATAACTTAATGTTTATAAAAGCTATGATTATAAAACTTAAAATTTAGTTGTTTTATTAAGCCAAAAATCTATTTATTAATTTTTAAAGTATTTTAATATTTGATTAAAGAGATATGCACAAAAAAATAAGTAGGTGTAGGATTGTGAGGTGATCAAATAATTGGCCCATGTGATTTGATTGCTATAAACGATTTAAGTCATTAATTAATTTAAAATCTAAAAAATAAAAAAGAAATAAAATATTTAATCTATTTAAAAAAGTTTGAAATCATTGCATTGATATTACATTGAATTATATAAGTCTCAAATGAAGTAGATTAGATTAAGTGTAACTGAAGATTTGGTTGATAAATCAGTATAAAATAATGCAAAGAAGAGGATAAAAACTAAGACATACAAAAACAATAAAGATTCCTACAATAAGAAGCTTTGTGCTTTTTCAAATCAATAATAAACTTTTCTATAGTATTCCACACTATATCATAGAGGCTCAGATAACACACTTATTACTCTCATTATCTTGAAGGAAGTACATTAGGTAGTACAAGATCTACTAAAAAAATAAAAAAATAAAAAAAAAATAACAAGAAAAGATGCAATTTTCACCCAGTTCATTTTTTAATTGTAACTAGTGGTAGAAAAAGGTATCATATAGTACTTAAATTTCACATTTAAGAAGGAATAATATAAAACAAATTATAATAAGGCTTATTTAGCTTAATTTCCAAAGAGAGTTCAATAAATAACATCCAAAATTATCACCCAATAATCATTTTGATAGCCACATACATATTAGGTACTAAAATATTAGGTAATAGACTACAACTACTATTCCATGAATGTATCAAGAAAATACAAATAAGATTTGTGAAGAACAAATACATCCTTAAAAAACATGCTCCTAATCCAAGAATCAATCCATTAGACAAAAGAAAGCAACCAAGATCTTATAATCTTTTTTCTAGACTTTGAAAAAGCATACAATAAAGTCAATTAAATCTTCTTGAAGCAAATTATGAGCAAATTCGGATTCTCAAACAAATAGATTAAATAGACTCATGTCTTGTACCAAAATGCTAGCTCATCAATTCTTATCAATGGCTACAAGAGCAAAAAAATTATTAACTAGAGATTAGTAAGATAAGAGAGCCTATTAATACCTTACTTATATCTATTTATATTTGTTGATAATAATACCCTCTTCTTCAAAGGCATCCCAACAAATCTATAATAAATCTTCAACATCCTAAAAATATTCTACGATGCATTAGATTTACTAATTAATTGGATAAAATTTATGGTAATTTGGGTCAATAATTCAACAAAGAATTGGCAATAGAGAAAGGAAAAAGAACTAGTGTGGCTAATACAAGAGACATCAATAAAGTACATTGGTTTTTTATTTCTTTTTTATTTCTTTTGATAATAGTATCTTCCAATCTACCAAGGATATAGTAGTCATGCAACAGATAAGAAACAAGCTAATTAAATGGACAATCCAACAACTTTCTTTGCATGCATGAGTTTTGATTACAAAATAAGTGATTCTTGGCAATATTTGGTATCTGTCTTTCTACAATGATATTCACAAATGAATCCTCCTCTGCATCTAAATAAATACAAAATTTTATTTGGACAAGTGAATTGGATAAATGAACTTGGGCTAAGATAACATGGGACACAACTATCACATCCTCCATCATGGAAAGGCCTTAAAATCTTTGACCCCCTTCTTCAAACCAAAGTGTTGATAGGCAAATATCTTACATGCTCCTAAAATTTGCCTAAATAATCTTTGACCCCCCTTCTTCAAACCAAAGCCCTCATAATCAAAATATCATACCCCTGAAATTTGCCGAAATATCAATAATAGCAAATCTACCCCTCATTTTTGTGATGATTGCAAAATTACCCTTCATCTTAACAAGCTATGTATTTACTGTTTTTTTTATAATTTGACTGGGCCCAACCGTAGCGCTTTTCGTGAGTTTCTGGGCCTAGCGCGAGATGGAGGCCCCCACCCTGCTGCCATGTCCTGTCCAGAGCCTGATCGATGGGTTTTAGCGCTGGATTGCGCTTTATCAGAGGCCAAGCGTCTAGAAACGTCTATACAACGCACACTTGCCGCTGTTTACGTTGTATTGTAGTCGGTAGGACAAGTCAGTCGGAGCAACTTGGGCCACGCCACCTCGCTCGAAGCTTAAATCTAGAAAGCTCAAACTGGAAGCCATAAGCTTCAAAATTCGCACAACGGCGAATTAACGTCAATGCACAAGCCTGTCAATCGATCGCCTCTGCTCTGAGTGCCTTCAGTCTAGATGCTCACTAAGAAGTATAGTGCCTGGAGAACAGGTAGTCGTTCAACCAGCTATGGCATTTTAGTTCGATGTGGGTAGGCCGCTTAAGCTTCTGCCATGAGTGCATGTGAAGCGGGCACTAGCGGTGCAAAAATGGTTCTTGCTGATGGAGGTGTTGTCTGCATTGATGAGTTTTACACAATGCAACCTGAAGACAGATGCGTGCCTCTTTCCAGGCCTATTCGTTTTAAAAATCAATAGGATCTACTTTACTTCCGGACCAAGCTTTTGTGTATCCGTCATTCTGTACATGATAGATATATGGCACAAATTGTTGTCATTTATTCTGTAGATCATATTCTGCAGGGTTGCTATACACGAAGCCATGGAGCAGCAAACAATCTCTGTAGCAAAAGCTGGTATAACTAATGTACTGAACCCCCGGACTTCAGTACTAGCAGCTGCTAACCCTCCATCGGGCCGCTATGATGATCTGAAGGTCTTAATGCTTCTCTGTTTTTATTTGCAGCTTTAGTTCCTTGGCCTACTCGACACTTGTGATTTGTTCCGGTTCTTTCTATTTCATGAAGAATTTCTCCTGACATTATGACAACTGGTTATCTACCTTCTTGGTATGCCTTGGTATGTAGACAGCACAAGAAAACATCGATTTGCAGAAAACGATTTTGTCTCGAACAAACTTAATTTTTATAGCCAAGGATGCACGAGATTATGCGAGAGACATGATTAGCCATTATCATACACTTCTATTGTGGAAATTTACCGTTGTAGCTGATCCAATTTGCAACAAAACACTCTCGTAAGAAAAATAACCACATCGACGAGCTTTGTGTGCATCCTAGAGATTAACGTCATCGACAATTGGTTTTTTATTTTTTGAATCTGCAGCAAATTGCACGGCATATTGTCAATGTTTATGCAACTGCTGATTCAATTGTATGAGGCACAAAGGTCCAGGACAAGGAGAATTGGCTTAGACGGTATGAACATTGTGAAGCAAAAGCATTAGATTGCATGGATTTCGGTGTAATAATATGATGGTTATGTTCAGCCTTTGCACTTGAAGTCATATCAAGATGAAAATACTTTCGATCTTTACCTGACCAGAGAAGCATAGTCAGTATTTATTTATTTATTTATTTTATTTTTCTAGTGGCTAGTTTTCAACTGCATTCTGGATCATCGAGATTTTGATACCTGTTTTGTAGTGTTTTGCCAATCTTACCCAAGTTGTTGGATTTGATTGTGTTGCTGATTGAACTGTGTTTTTTATGGTTTGAGCAGGTATATTGAATACTCGAAATCCCACTGCAGCCCTCGCCTATCAGATTCAACGGTGCAACTTCTCCAAAGTAACTATGTCAAGATTCGATAGGTAGTAGATATGTGCTCTTTCCGATGCTATTCCCAAGTGTTTTTCAAGACACATGTCGGTAGGTCTCCACCTCTTATGGTTGCATATTCAAATGGTTTTATTGGAGGTGTTAATTTTTATCCTGGGACTACCTTACAGAAAATGCGTCAACAAAATGATGAGAATAAAGGCTCACCAGTACCAATCACCGTTCGGCAACTGGAGGCTATTATCCGTATCAGTGAGTCCTTAGAAAGGATGCAATTGTGAGTCCACATTCCTTCTTCTGTATCAGTTGGTTTGTCCAGCTGACAGTTCTGACTCATTAGATGCCCATATATTTGGTTGATATTGCACTGCTAGATGATCTTACTTCCTATCGACTGCCTTGCGGGTCAGAAGTGCCTTGTGTAGACGTTTCTAGACGCTTGGCCTCTGATGAAGCGCAATCCAGTGCTGAAGCCCATCGATTAGGCTGTGGACAGGACATGGCAGCGGGGGCGGGGGCGTCCATCTCGCGCGGGGCCCAGAAACACACGAAAAGCGCTGCGGTTGGGCCCCAGTCAAACTTAAAAAACAAGAAATATATAGCTTGTTAAGATGAAGGGCAATTTTACAATGAGGGGTGGATTTGTTATTCTTGATATTTCGGCAAATTTCAGGGGCATGTATGATATTTTTCCAGAACAATACCTAGAACCTTGGAAGTCTCTTGTAACACATTACATTTACCATCTACAACTTCAGAAGGATGGCGATTGGGGCTGAGACGAAGGATGGCATTTCTCGGCCCATCGCATCAAACCACAAGGCTTGGAGTTATGGAAGGCTATTTGGGACGCATTGGTCTCATTGGACGCATTGGACGCATTGGTTAGAGAGAGCCTTGTTAAAACACCGTCCAAAACTTCAGCAGAACAGGGTCACCAACTTCTTTACCTGAACCCAGAAATATGCACAACAAACCAAATCAAACTAGGCAAGGAAGGAAATTCCAAATACAAAAACTGGTCAAACAAGGATATCTTTTGGGTAGGCGACCTATGGGACACCGGAAGCCAGACATTCTAAAGTACGAGAAATATCGGGCAACAAACAAAATCATAGAGGATCGAGTCGCTGATGACACAAACACAACAAGACATCCGGTGGAACTTGAACTGCGAAACTACTCCGGATGTGGGCGATTGGATTACCACAGGCACGGGCGCACCGGTCTTTTACATCACAGGACGCTCTTTACAAAGCTTGAAGGGCACACATTATTATTACACGAGAGGCACAAGCCTCCTCACGGTAGTCTCACAAGGGACCTCCACACCCAAATCCGCAATCCATGAAGCCAAAGTAGTTATTAAATCCCCCTTGGGAAAGTTCATCGAATATAACTCAAAAAAAAGCCCCGATCCCAGTGTCTCCGTATAGACGCACCGAGGCAGAGATGTACAAACTAACAAATTTGATCCACTCAAATGGAACTGGCGGAAGCAAGGCTCACTACAAGAAAAACCCACTATCCAACTATACCACAAAACGCGAATACTGTGTACTCCCCCAAAAGAAAGGGCATCAACTTGGCTTCAACCACGCAATGCAACAACAGGGTTTCACACACAACCAATGTAAAAGCTATTTTGTGCGGCTATGGCATCCATGGATGCTTTGCAAAAGCTTAGCCATGGTTTGGTTGTTACTGGCAGATAGACTTTCCATTTGATCCTGGAAAACTCGTCTCAACATTCTAGGATACTGTACTGTGTCCAGGACAGACGCTAGAGACTGCGGAATACGCATTTTCACATATTCTCTGGTAGCTATAGCACAGGACCAATTCACGCTGCTGAAACAGAAGGCGAATCCGGACAATTTAAACCTGACATGGGAGTTTGTATTACATGGCAACATGCACCGACCAACCCCACAATATCAACAAGACCAACCCTCCGATGACTACTCATGGGACGCCGGCAGCCCATGCTCGTTATCTAAACATATCCCCAAGGATATACTTCGATGGGCTATGTTATGGTATATCTGGTATCAACGATGCAAACATGACCTTCGCAACGGCCAGTTCCCCATTGGAGTTCTATTATATTAGGAATGGCAAACCATAGTTCAAGTTGGAATGGGAGCATGGGCTGAGCTACAAAAACATTAAGCTCAACGCTCACAAGACAAACAAGCAGCTACAGAGAACAAATTCCTGGCCATATGGACACAATTATTCTTGTTCTGTTCAGGACAAACCAGCCCGTTTTGGAAACGGCAACAACACCCAGAGTTCTTACCACACATATTTGCCAATAGCCTCCACAACACGAGGAACACACCGAGGACACAAGACACCAACATTACTCGCCAAATCGACACTTCACCAAGCGCCCCTAAAGCCATGCGAACTCCAACAAGCACGTCGGTACGACCTTCCCCTTCACCAACAGAACCACGAACCAATCGTGAGCAACCAGGCACAGATCGAGAAGAAACAAATGATCAACGGGCCCAAGCAATTGCAGCAGAGATCCTGGCACACATAATCCAGCACATCCAAAACAAGCCGTCTGTCCACACAAAGACAGCCACGACACAGCAGGACACGCCACAACGACTCCAACAAACACCCTCTCACGATGAACACAGACTCCCTCCCCTCACAACTCACCCAGGACCCACGCCAAGTCAACGCTCTTGACTCACAAGAACCCCGATTCTCAATAAACCATCCCCATTCCATTGGAACAGGTCCCAAGTCCCAAAACCACGAGTTAGGGGACAATCACGAGTCCCCCTACTGACTGGTCATATCCCGCATGACGTCACTAATCACTTCAGATTCAATTTAAAAGAACGTGTGACGGGCGAACCATGGAGACGCGGTTCTGGGTCATACCGACTCCAATCCCAGGGGTTGTCCGCAGGCGAGCTTGACCGAGAACCCCCCTGGAGGTCAAAGCCCGGAGCTGTCCCGCAGCCCCAGTGCGCCCGACGCCCCTCCTATAAGGGGAGCTCGCACTGGCCTCATTCCACCACCTCAAGCACTCGCAATCAATTCTCCCCCCTCACAATCCATCTCATCTCGCCAGCGACGCCTTGACAAATCCCCTCGTTCCTGCAAAAAACCCAGGCTGCGGCGCCTGTTTAGTCGACTCGATCATCGACTTTGAGACGCGGCTCGGAGGACGACGTCCGCCTCCTCCTCCTTTCCTGCTTCCGGAGTGTCCAATTGATAGCCACTGATCGCAGCCTTGCGCGCTGTCGCCCCTGGCGGACAAAAAGAAAATAACCGCCCTCTCCTCGACACTCGATACGTGATCTCGCACACCCAAATGCCAGCTTGGGAAGGCGATGGTGGCTCCTCCAAGTGGAGACCCGGCAACTCACACAGCTGTGGCTGGTCCGACGGCTCAGAAGGAGACGGTGGCTCGTCGAAGTGGCGGCCATGAAAAAGGATTGTGCAAGCTACGCAGTACGCAGCACACTCCCAAGGCATTTGCCACGGCTTTGTAAACATCTGTACAGCAATACTCGACATCAATGGCAGCGCCTCGGTCAAGCGGAAGCGACCGAGTTTTGGGAAGGCGCGATCTTCGACGCCGACACAAGCTGCGGCAGTCGGATTAGAGTAGACACAACCATTATTTTGGACCCCGCCAGTGGGGGACGTCACATAGACTAGTCATCATTCTTGGGTCGGAGCGAACTCACATTGAGTTGAGCGGATGTACACAGACCCCAAATTGGAAGAACAAAAATCAAAACATCACACAACCAATCCAATCAAACTCTGTCGATGGATGCCTGCGAATTTGGTACTTGCTGTGATGATTTGCTAGTGTTGCTCCGCAAAAGCCAGAGGTCGTGGATGCAATGTCGTGGTTCTCATTTAAGGCATTTTTCAGCTTAAGGCTTTGTACAATTTGCTCTTGCAAAAAATATGTCTTTTTGTTAATCTTAGTCCGCCTTTCTTTTAATACTTTTCTATAATATTTGACCTTTCTATGTCTAATATTTAATGATTTGTTTTGTTTGTTTGTTTGCATAATATGTAATGTTTTTGTTTGTTTGTTTTTGTTTTATTTTTCTCCAAATTAAGGTGTTCCTAATGTGTTATAGATTGGAGCATGGTACGATGAATTGACATCTTATCTACTAATGCTACAATGATGGAGTTAACATTGTTAGAGAAGTATCTACTTATTAAGCTTTACATCTTTAAATATAATTATTCTACTTTGAAATATTTTATTATTCTATTTGATTGTGTAATTTGTTTAATATCAAGAAGTTATTTTGCCATCTAGCATCTGTCTCATCTTTGAAGGTAGATGGCTTTTTTATGCAAATGCTTGACAAATCTCTGTTGAGTTGTTGACCAACTAATGGATCCATACTCTATTAAGCTTTTTTATATCATGTTTTTCACATGGAGTTCATTTTATATTTTTTGTTCAAAAACAATGTGGTTTCTTTGAATATATATGGTACACAAATTTAAACCAAATATAATCAGATAACATATCCAATCATTAGAATTTAAGAATATAATGAAACATATACTATAGCAAATTATTTAGCATCATGTTAAATAGAATTTTTTTATGTTTGGTTTTTATTCCACAAGAAGTGTTCTAAATTTTAGTCTATTTTTTTTCCATCTTTAAACTTCACTTAATCAAAGTATGCAATATCGGCTAATGCCTTCTACTACTAGTATCTTTGCCATTTTAGCAATGCCAATGCAAATGCTTACAATGTGTTGAAGTATTGGCCAAATCAAAGCCTTTGTAAATATAAGCTATGTACAAATTTAGTTTCAAATATTTCATTGACAACATCTCTATGCTTCAACTACTACTTTGATTGATACTTGTGTAGCAAACCACCCAATTGGCACTATTATTGATGAGTATTGAAGTTACTATTGAACTAAATTATATATCTAATCATTTTGTAATCCCTTAGAATTGAAGTTGAATCTAAATATGTAATCTTTGGCAATAGAGATTATTTGCAATAATTAGTATTAAAAGAAGTTGCACATGTTGATATGGATAGATTAATATATTATGGCTATAAAGTTAGAAGCTATTGCAAACTATATAAGTGATGATATTGTGATTTTTCTACTCAACCGTATCCTTGTGATTTACTTTTGAAATCAAATGGTGTCAAAAGTTGTTGATTGGTCTCTTCAAGACAAGTTAATACCATTAATTCTCAACTTCTTTGATTTGGTTGTTGGTCTATCAACCTAATCAATAAGTAATGCTCATAGCTATACCAATCTCCAATGGAAAGCACCTTTATCACTTGCAACTTCTATTAGTGATTTTTTTTTTTATTTATTATTATGTCTTTATAGATTGCTTGAGTTCATATCATACAAATGTCCAATCTACTTTCTTTCATCAATAAGTCATTCAAATGTCTTGTAGATATTAGAATGTATGGAGTTCTTTTTAATTCGACATCTTAAAGTTGTTTGCTTGCATAGAATTGGTATTTTTTTATTTTATTTTATTTGTTACATTTGCCAATACTCAAAAGGTTTTATGTGATAGCTTCTAAAATACAAGAATTTGACTACCACATCTAATATCTTTTTACTAAGCTATTTTGAAACTTGATTTGATTGACATGGTTTCCTTCAAATATTGTAGAATTGTAAACTTGTGACTATAGTATGCAAAAATATGTGTTGTAGGCTTGTTGAGGCCTTTCATACAAATATTTCATAACTATATTTTGTTTATTTAATTGTCTTGGCTTATTTTCTACTATCTCAATTATTACCTCAATGTTTACTTAGTACTAAAAAATTCACTTTTAAAATTAGTTTAGGTCTTCTTAAAGCTTGAATTTAAGTTAAAAAATCAATTATAGTAATATTTTTTAAAAGTGGTCTTAAATCAAAGATAAGTTTCTACAAAATCTTTAATTAAAGATCACTCAAACAAAAAAAAATCATATTTCTATTTGATAATTAAGTACTTGAATTTGAAGCTTTAACAACAATATTCATGAGGATTTTATACAATAAATTATTAGCAAATTTATATGACAAAGAACTACCAATTACAAGAAGATGAGATCCAAATAAAAATCCACAAGCCAAACAAAGTATTTTTCATGCAAATCATTCTATTTTACTTCTAGAAAATAATGGTTGGATACTTTATAGGTGATAACATCCATCCAAGAATATTTTTTCAATGTGGAGAGTCATTTGTACATTCTTTATTGAATTTGACTAAATTCTAATACCAAAGTTTTTGGAAATCAAGGATATTGGTAACTATGGAATAAACTAAGAAATCCTTATCAAGTACTTGCTCAAGAAGCAAATGGTTTTTCTAAGCTTGGCACCCAAGCCATCCATTGGGGAGTTGAATTTTTAAGATCAAGAATGGAAGCATGAACTTGTGCTTGACAATTAATAAACCTAGTAAAGAAAATAATATGTGTATTGGAAGCCTTTTTAGATCCACCCACTACATGCTTTGCCTTCTAAGCCATAAGATCACATATTTGTTACAAGACTTTATATCTCCCAAAAGCTTTGCTTAAGATATTTATTACTAATTTACTTTGATTTCTCAAGTATTATTGAGAATTGTGGTTGGTAGATTTGAAATAATTTGCTCCTTCTTTTTATGTTTCAAAAAATAAAATAAAATAAAATAAAAATGCTCATAAAGTTGCAAGACATGAAAGCACAATTGGAATGAGATGATTTTAAATTTTGGTTAATAATATTTAAAAATAAAAAATATCCCAAAAATATTTGTTGCATTTGAGATTGCTCCATTGGCAGCGGAGATCGACTGGTAGGAATGAGGTCTCATCGAACACTTAACAATTAACAATGACAAGCTCCAAGTCTTCGTAGAGGAATTCAACACATTCTTTGCGATTGTCCTTCACTATTTGACAATAGAGGATTGTGATGCTAGAAAGGTCAATTTTGCTCCCAAAAGATATTGAGTCCTAGGCATTTTTGTTGTATCCTCTTGTTTTAATTTATGTGCCGGGTGTACCCCAGTTGTGTCAAAAATAAAAGAAAACAAAATAAAAGATTGATTCTACATGGTCGAAGGAAGAAGAACGCTAACATGGTTGTGATCAATTTTTAGTAATTTTTAATTGCGCGGATATAGAAAATGCCAACAACATTCAATAAACACAGAACCGAGAAAGAAACAACGGTGAGGACCTGAGAGAAGCGCATTCCACCGAAGACTCTCAATTCTCAACCAGGGAGAGTTCTCCTATTCTATGTGTTCCGACTTAGAGATGCCCTTGTTGCAATCATCCCACATTTGATTCGTAATCAACAAAAAGCCCTCCGATTGACGGCTGCCTCAAGAGGTAGCTGTTTGAGCGATTCAAATTAACAAGAAGTGCATTTTAATGGCATAACTCAAAATTTGGAACGGCACAGATTTGCGGCAACAAAGAGTAAGAATTCGACAACTTCAGCTAATGCGTGGAAAAGAATCATTGTCACCTACAATATGTACAAGTCTCTGTTGCTGAATCTCACTATCCAAGGGAAATTCAAGCGCAATGGCGCTCTTGTTTATCTTCATTGGATAAACAACTAAATTAGAAAAGAATGCTACTTCGGAGCCAATTGATGGTGAAAAAATGTGAAGTCATCTCGTCGGCCAGTGAGAAAACTGGCTACTCTCGGTCCGAACTCCATCAACTAGGAGTATGTCATTGGTCCCCGGTAAGTCGTCCTGATTCTTGCAGTTAAAGTGAACATCAGATTCATTCAATTGACACGATTGATGGGGTTGGCCTTCAGCAGCGGAGAAGTTCGAGTTGAAGGTGATCGCAACGACATAGTCTGATTTCCTTTCGAGACAAATCCCGATTCAATTGTCCTCCCAAGCCATCTGCCGCTTCGACGGAGGTCGCCACTTCGACGAGCCTCCGTCGCCCATTGGTGTCTTGCTTGGAGGTCTCCATTTGGAGGATCCACCATCGCCCATCTGGCACTTGGATGGAGGCCTCCACTTCGATGATCCACCATCACCTCTTATTGCCATTCTATGTGCTTTGTGAAGCTTGATTATAACTCTTGAATTTCCCAACTTCGACAAAGGCTCTAAAAACTTGCGGTAAGCAGTTAACTGATCACTGCACAATCTGTTGATTACTTGGAGCAAGCGGTGTTCAAGTTGTATAGCTTGATTGCTTTGTGCTCAAGTAAGCTCAAACACCGAGATAGAATGATTTCATTCACTGCGAGTTGTCCAATATATAAGTTCGATGAAGTGGACTTCGGCGATTCCAAGTCGTTGGGAAGAATTGGATGAAGGCAGTTGGGGGACGCGGAGCAGTTGCTCGTGCGCTCAGCAAGCCTTGCCAGACAATTTTCCACTTACCAAAACGAAGCTCGAGAGATGGAACCTTGGAGCTGAGTAATTTGACGATCTAAATTATCGTGTTGAACGAAACGCGAAGTTGGGTGACGCCACAACGACCACTGGCGTAGGGTTGACAGAATTGATCCGCCAAATCATCGCTGTCTTCAGCTGCCAATCGACGTGCTTTGATCGCCCTGCAGCTTCAAGAGAGATTGCACAATGGAGGCGTGGAAGGTGAGGTGAAGGTGAAGGTGGCCGTCGGTCCAACGGTTCAACTGCTTCAAGGTTCATCGACAACCAGAATTTCCTGCACGACTTTGAACAGTATACATTAGCATGTGTCGCGCTTCGTGTTTTTCGGGGACCCACTCCGGGTCTCTCATGCGCAGCTGCCGACGAAAGTGTACAAACAGTCTTTTCATCACCAGCAAAGTCTCCCCTCAAGAAGCGGTCACTGAAGAGCTTCTGGTCTCGGAATTTATTACTTTTTAGTAATTCTGATACTAATGCTACAGTGGAATTTCCTGCGAAGCACGTCCGATCATAAAGGCTTGTTCAAGTCTCTAGCTGTCTCTCTTAAGGCAAGATCGAAGAGTACTGCAACCAATTCAATGACCTCATAATCTTGGACTAGGTTGGGATACATGTAAATTTCCCACCTTTGGGTGTTTCATGTCTTGGTTTTAATTCTCGTTGGAAATGTAGGTATAATTTTAGCTTCCTTCACCTTAATAACTAGCAATATGACGTTTACGCCAATTTTTACTTATAGCGTATGATAATCAAACAGAAAATATTCTGTACAGAATGCTTGGAATGAACATACTTTATTAAGACTGCAAATAACGCTCTGTTTCATCTGATAAGTTAACTGATTGATTTCTGAAGTGAAGTTCTAGCTAGTTTCTCAAAAATGTGACACTATGTCAACTTATAAATTACAAAGCTTTGGTACGATGGATGGTTTGATCAATGTCGACATATTTATATTTTGATAAGATTGACCACTGGCTTGTTTTCAGATCGCAGTCGATAGAGAACGAATGTGAGTTGGAGTCTCGAGTATTTTAATACAAATTTGCTGCCAGAATCTAGGACTACTGGCAGTAGGGTCAACTTCACTGGTCTCGTGCAGAGAGTGGGGCCATTCAGCCTTTTTGTCAGTCATCTTCGCATGGAATGGCACACCTGCCAATCCCAGCATGCCAATACAGCACATCCTCCAAGATTCCCGACAAAGTGCATCTTCTTAACATAGCTCTAAGCGAATACACAGCAATTTCCTGATGAGAAATTTGGAAGAAGGAAGTTCTTCTCCAATTGCGCATTCAAGTTCCTTGTTGTTCAAGAATGTTGCACAGCTGGATTTGTGATCAATTGTTAGTTATTTCAGGAGTGTGGATTGCGGTGCGAGAATGTAGAAATGCGAGCCCCTTGTCTGACAAAGTCTGCCGACACTACCGCCAGACTTGGGCTTCAAGCTTCTTCTATGCTGGAGCTGCCATAGAGATTTCGATAAATACCGAAGCTCAGTGGTTACATGACACATGTTCGTTCTGGTTGAAATCCGATTTCGGTGATAAAGACTGCAATAGAATCGCCTTCAGCCCCCCAGCAGATTTGCAGATACTTCTTCAGGTCTCAATTCGTGCTGTTAGAAAATTTCGAAGTGAATTGTCTTTAGAGGGATTGGTGGGGTGCTGTGAGTCGAACTCATTTGAACTTGAGGCTTCGAAGGTGCGGAATGGGTGGAATGAGCTTGGAAGGTGACGGAGGTAGCTCGAAGTGGAACGCTCCCCGTATCAGGTGCTGATGCCGCTGCTTCTTGCTCAGGGCAAGATATTGGTTTTCGAATCTCGTCAACAGTCGAACCTGAGCTTGAGAATCCTGCACTGCGCTTTCTGTCTGGACGTAAAGTAGTTAATGCAACTCTCTGGTGTGAACACCAGCTTCAGTTCAAGAGATTTCTAAACCGCTAATCCGTGTTTGCTACAGTCAATGAACTGCTAAGCAAGGCACAAGCTAAAATTACCATGTTTGCTAATCTAATCACAGTATCAATGTTTTGGACTAACAGCACATGAAAGGAATATGTGCTAGTGTGTCTAAATACTACGTAAGAGACCCGAATCCTTGGAGATAATATTGTAACTAACAAACAAAGAATGGTACTAGTAGACAGAAAGAATGGTACTAGTAGAGAGAGTGAGATTAGAGTTTTCAACATTAAAAAATCATAAATTCCATTAGTGGGTGATTAGAAAGTACAAGGTCTAAAGGTCACTAATTGGACTGCAAAGATTTTTTCCATTCTATGTACTCTTCTTTGCAAGCAAATCGCAAGCAGCCCTACTAATCCAATGCATAAAACCACAATAAAGACATTGGCTTGTAAGTGCCAGGGTTTCAATGATGATGATCCTACCTTTGCAAAATTGGTGAATGATACCATATTGTTTATATCACAAGCTAGGACTTACCTAGCATATAATAAGTTCTTTGAAGTGTTGCCTTCTTTATTTTGGTACATTCATGTTTCCAATTAGAATGAAGTTTCATTTGTATAACATGGTATTAGAGGCTTAGATGAAAAAGTATCGTGGATAAAATTTCTTGAATAAAAAAGTAGATAAATATTGTAGATGAAGTCTTTTGGATTAATTTTTTTTGCAAATGAATTACATATGTCTTCCTGCTATTGCTTTTGATTGCTATTAGAATTGATCTACTCTTAGTGTTAAAGAAAAGATGTTTGTTCCATCATAGCTTGGTACCACCATCTTCTATCTTTTCATTTTGTACAACATTCGTTAATTGCTCTTCTATGACTATTACAAGATCTATTATTGTTGAACAATCTTGTTGTTTGTTGCTATTATATTGGTTGTTTTGGCAATGGCATCATTTTCTATTGACCATCACATTGATGAATGAAATGAAAAGAACTATGGTACACAGGTATTTTTTATAAAACATTTAATGTGCATTTGTAAATTCTACATACATGTAAACTATCTAAAATATGAATCTTAAAGAACTAAAAGATCAATATACTCTTGTGTTACTTAAAAAGACTGAAAAGTCACTCTAAGATGGTATTATATTAAATTAGAATGGCTATTGCTAAAGACAAGAAGACCTAAAAAATCTTGAAACAAGAGTAAAGATTAAAAAGATATTGGAAAGAGTGAGAAAGACTTCACTCTTACCTCCATACATACTATCTAACTAGAAGCTTTGTAGCAATGTTCTATAGGACCTCCAACACATGTCTAATTTACAAGTTATGTAGGCATTTATTCAAGCTCTACTACCAAGACATTATTATATAGATAAAATTGATCTAAAAAATATCATAATTAATAATAGAACGTATTGCATACCTTGAAAAAATGACAATAATTTTATTCAAGGAGATTATAACCTTTCAATTGAAATAGTAGATGTTGTTTATGTTCATGAATACACAAGACCAAAACACATTGAATAAGCCATGAATTCACCACTTTTTAAAGAATAGAGTCATGTCACAAAATAAGAACTTAATTCTTTAAAAGATCTCGGTACATAGAAGTTTTTATTTTTACCAAATAATAGAAAGGATGTAGATTCAAAATAGATTTTTAAGAGGAAGCTTATTAGCAATGGTTCCATTGAGCATTTTAAAGCATAGTTGATTGCAAAGAATTTTATTTCAGCTAAAGGTTTTAATTACCAAGAGACTTTTCTACTACTTGTATGTCTTGTAAAAATTTATATATTTACTTCAATTATTGCTATATTTGAATGGAATATGTTTCAACTTGACATTATTTTAACTTATTTGAATGGTAAATTTAAAAAAGTGGATATCTACATAAAGATTCTAAAAAGATAAGAAGTTTCATTTGAATACAAAGACAAGGTGTTATAATTGCTAAAGATTTTGTATAGTTTGATGAAATCTAAAAATAGATAGAATGAAAGTTTCAATGAATATTTATTGAATCTTGGTTAGAAGCACTCAAAATGAGATCCTTGTTTTTATACAATGTACATTAAGGGATTAGCCTTATATTGACTATCTACGTTCATGATGTACTAATTGATAGCAAGACCTTTGAGATTCTTATAAAATGCAAGGATGAATTGCAAAAATGCCATAAGATGAGAGACTCCAATGAACTTAGTCATTTTTGTTTGCATTAATTTCTTGCAAAATAAGAAAAATGACACTATTAATTTGAACCAAACTAAGTACATTTATTGAAAGTTGAAGGAACTTGGAATAAAAGGTACAAAGATAGTTGCCACAACTATGGTACAAAGTTATTTCATTAAACAAGAGAATGACAATCTTTTGGATGCAAAAGGTATAAAGCTTTATCAAAAAGCTTTAAATTTGTTATTATACTTTACAAATTATACATGATACAACATTACATATGCTTATCAATATGTTGCTCAATACAAAGCACATCCATATGTTTTGCATTGGCAAGGAAATATTCAAATAATATTATTAGTTGCAAAGAATAAAAGATTTGATGTTGTAGTGTAAAGGCAAAGAAACAAATTTGCAACTTGTGGTCTATAGTGATGAAGATGAAGCAAGTTGTGTGGAAATGCACCATTCATTTTGCTGTGTTGTATTTCAGCAACACTACCTCTGCTTCCACGACCTCTGGCTTATGCGAAGCAACACTTGCAAATGATGTATTTCAGCAACATTACCTCTGCTTCCACGACCTCTGGCTTGTGCGAAGCAACACTTGCAAATGATCACAGCAAATACCGAATTTGCAGGCATCCATCAACACAGTTTGATTGGATTGGTTGTGTGATGTTTTGATTCTTGTTCTTCCAATTTGGGGTCTGTGTACATCCGCTCAACTCAATGTGAGTTGGCTCCGACCAAAGAATGATGACAAGTCTATGTGACGTCCCCCACTGGCGGGGTCCAAAATAATGGTTGTGTCTACTCTAATCCGACTGCCGCAACGTGTGTCGGCGACGAAGATCGCGCCTTCCCAACACTCGGTCGTTTCTGCTTGACCAAGACGCTGCCATTGATGTCGAGTACTGCTGTACAGATGTTTACAAAGCCGTGGCAAATGCCTTGGGAGTGTGCTGCGTACTGCGTAGCTTGCACAATCCTTTTTCATGGCCGCCACTTCGACGAGCCACCGTCTCCTTCTGAGCCGTCGGACCAGCCACAGCTGTGTGAGTTCCCGGGCCTCCACTTGGAGGAGCCACCATCGCCTTCGTAGTCATAATCGCAGCTCTGTGAGTTGCCGGGTCTCCACTTGGAAGAGCCAGCATCGCCTTCCCAAGCTGCCATTTGGGTGTGCGAGATCACGTATCGAGTGTCGAGGAGAGGGCGGTTATTTTCTTTTTGTCCGCCAGGGGCGACAGCGCGCAAGGCTGCGATCAGTGGCTATCAATTGGACGCTCCAAAAGCAGGAAGGGAGGAGGAGGCGGACGTCGTCCTCCGAGCCGCGTCTCAAAGCCGATGATCGAGTCGGCTGAACAGTCGCCGCGGCGCTGGTTTTGTGCGGGAACTAGGGAATTTAGTCAAGGCGTCGCTTGCGAGATGAGATGAATTGTGAGGGGGGAGAATTGATTGCGAGTGCTTGAGGTGGTGGAATGAGGCCAGTGCGAGCTCCCCTTATAGGAGGGGCGTCGGGCGCACTGGGGCTGCGGGGCAGCTCCGGGTTTTGACCTCCAGGGGGGTTCTCAGTCAAGCTCGCCTGCGGACAACCCCTGGGATTGGAGTCGGTATGACCCAGAACCGCGTCGCCATGGGTCTCCCGTCACAAGTGGTGCAGTCCCGGCTCCGGTTACGAGGCTCCATCTGGGTTCAAAAGGTTGATGCTGGAATGTGGACTGGCGGAGATTTTGTACCGGGGGGATGTGGGGTCGGGGCTGTGGGTTGCATTTGGGCTTGGGTTCGGGCGTTTCTGAAAAGCCTTAGGAGTTTATTCTAATAAATCTTTAAGTTGGATGAAGTACAAAGACCCTTTTTACAGTAAAACTCTTAATCTTAATCCTCTGATATTCTTATGACAATATTGCTTTATGTGGACAACCAGTATGTCGAATATGTGTCAAGAACACCAAGCCTGAAGATTCAAAAGCAAAGGCTACAAATAGGGGCACTCGATCGATGGAAATGATCTCATGATCCAGGGTCCATCACACCTGGTCAACGACTTCTATACATGCTACAAATCCAAGAGAATTGTCTAACTTGTCGTTTGTTGTTCTTTGACCAGAGGGAGCTGAAAACTGCCACTCATGATTGCAGAGTTTGTGATACGCAGGTCCTACTAGAAGCTGGAGAATTCGAAGCTGCAAGACCCCACATTTTTAATGAACGCGTTCTTATTTAGCTGTTTTTCTGTGCTGCCATCAGCGGACCAAGCCCCAAGTATTCAAAGGTACGTTTTACCTTGTTCCTCATTATTCACTGTGGCACTTATTTTTACTAATGTGTTCATTTATTTGTTTCCCACATCATGCGGTGCGGCAACGGAGTCCAATCAACAAGTATCTCGAAACGACCTTCTTGTGTGTGCGCAGCTTGATTGGGGTCCAGGCAGTCAACGCCGGCAGCGACGCCTGCAGTGACATGCCATGACACGGCGCGCTGCAGGACGATTTCGAATCTCATTGCTGCCTACTCAATATCCTCCCGGATGGTTGGGAAGTGTCACATCGTGGCAAGGACCGGTTATGTGGGAATTCCAAAGTTCAATCCCCAGATCATTCCGGCAGCTCTAGATTGGCGAAAACTTAATTGGAGACAAATCTGGTCAAACTGCCACTCCGCGTCTCCGAATTGGACTCACGAGATTTCTCCACCATATCTGTCGGAGAATGGGCACTTTCTCGTCGATCGGTAAACTATCGCGATGCCCGCCATGTGAAACCAGCGATCGGTAACACGAATAAGCACCGCGCCCACCATTGAATTACAGCATGAAACACTCTCCTGTGAGACAAGTGCTCGAAGATTCAATGCACTCCGAATGTTTTCCGACTGTAACCCATGCAGTATATCTTCATACTGGGGCTACTCGACGCGTTCCAACCCCGCCGTTATGCAACCCAGCCAGGTGGACCCGCAGCTTTTGTCTCACAGCACTCTATACCGTTTATGACAACTCACATTCTTTTTTTCAAATGAATATTGCAAAATTTACAGAGCAACACACACAGCGACTTCTTGTCTCTATCACTATTATATTTAGGAGAGAGTTATTTATTTATTTATTTATTTATTTCTTTTCTTCTCACTAGTTACTAAACTCTCAATTATGAATAACTTCTCCATCGATATTATAGTAAGTAATAATACTCCAACTTCAATGGAGAAGTATTAATTGGAGTAAACAGTTAGTAAAGCACATAATGGCTTGAATTTTTCAGGAATTAAGGCATTAATGAAGATATCTCCAACATTTTCATTTATAGAGATATAATCAATCTGTAAGATTTGTTTCTTGACTTGATGTTGGAGCATGTGATACTTTATTTCAACATACTTGATATGTAAATGAAATTCAGGATTGAGGGCGAGTTGAATGAGACTTTGAAAGTTTGACTAAAAAATTGTGGATTGTTGTTTAAGAAAACTAAGATCTTTTAATATACAACTATACCAAATAATTTCTTTTGGAGCCATGAAAAAAGCAATGTATTCCAAATAGTTAGTTCTATCTACCAAATAAGCTTGTTTCTTTGAATATCAATTAATAGATCTACTATATAAAATAAAAAACATGACTACTTCTAGATTTTTGGTTGTCAATGTTAATAGCATAGTTTGCATTGGTAAAGACAATTAATATAGTCATAGAAGTTGTGTTACCACATATACATTTAAAATCACAAGTAGAACAAAGATACTAAAATATATGTTATACTACATTACAATGAGTTTGGATATATCCTACTTTAGCTTGTGAGTAGCTAAAAATTTGATTATATGCTCATGCCATGTATAATTAGTTCTGTTGTAATCTATACAAAGACTTATTAAGGCAATGTCTTGATGCACTTAATTTCAGTGCATCAAAGTTATTTGGAGAATAATTAATTTAATTAGTAGGAATGAAAAAACATAATGCTAATATATTTACAAATTTGAATGGAATTTAGAATAAGAAATTATTGGCTTAAATGGATTATTCAAGCTTTCAAGGTATTATCTTTTAGAATAGGTATCCAACTCTACAGTGGTTCAAGGTAGGTATTTGAAGAAGGTTAGAGTAGGGTTTTGACATCAAGTGGTTCAAGGTAGGTATTTGAAGAAGGTTAGAGTAGGATTTTGACATCAAGTGAAGCTTCTTTGAGTAAAAGAAAATATATATATATATATATATATATATAGTTGGAATTTTAAGAGAGGTGTCAAGCTTCAAGGTTAATTCAAATTTTTTATGCCATTTCTTGATTTTCTATTTTTTTCGTATTAAGTTTTGAAAGGGAACTAGATCTTATTATTAGCTTTCCACCAAGTCTTAATACATAAAAATTAGAATTGTAATAAGGGAAATTTAAGAAAATTTGTGGAAGGTGGATTGCTGGAGTTTTTAGATAGTGAAATTTAAGACTAAATTGGAATTTTTTATGCCATTTACTAGATTTTTTATTTTTTAATTTTTTTTACTGTAGAATTTAGAAAGATGCAAGATTTTATTGTTAGCTTTTCAACAAGCCATTGCACACAAAGAAAGAAGTTTTGACAAGAAAGATATAAGCTAATTTGTAAATAAGAATTTTGAAGGCTGCGGCTATGGCAAGCGGCTACTTTTTTCCTTCATTTGACTCCCATTTTTTTAAAAAACTTGTTTATTGACTTTAAAAATTTAAAGTTCATAGCTTGAATAAAGTTCAATGAGCTAAACTTTTCCTAAATTGAGTTAGTAATAAGTGAATTTTAGGTATTTTAATAAAAAGGGGTTTAAATTTGAGATTAAAATTAGAAATTGAATACATCCTAGTATAAGAAAGGAATTAATCTATAAATTGTACTTAGTCTTTGGGCTCCTATTTTATATTTGAGTTCATTTGAAATAATATTATGCCTTCTTATAACCTACTTATAATCAAAGATCCCGTGTTCTTCTAAGGAGGCTTACAAACTTTGTTAGAAAGATTGAAGGGGGTGATTTTTTGACTGAAATGGAAAAAGAGATGTTAGTAGAGATACTCTCCAAATATGATCAGGCTTTTGCCTTTGCATTCAAAGAAATTGGTTATTTGGATCTTAACATAGTAGCATCTATGGTTATTTTTATTGTTCCACACGTACCTTAGAACTTGAAGTTATTCTAATGTCAAAGGCTTTGCTTTCCAAGTTAGTAGATTTGTTGAAAAAAAAGATTAAGATATGCAACTTTGAACCATCTATTGAACCTTATTCCAATTGATAGTTTAACATACCAAAGAAGTCTGAGGTGCTTAGATTCATTGAAGGCATGCAACAAGCCAATACAATATGGGGTTTAGATCGGCGATAGATAAAATAGCAGAAGCTTTTATAAAGCATGCCATTTTTTTTAGTAGAGATTTATACATAGATTTTGATCAATTTCAATCAACAGAGGAGAATAGGAACCTAACTACTATGAAGACTTCTTTGAATCTAGTAGACATGTGTACCGTGCTATAAGGTGCAACTAATTTAGTGGCTTATATGCAAAATGTAATGAACCAAAATTTAAGAGAATTTGTGCCAAAGAAGACCATTCATTTTTTGGATGATGTTCTAATCAAAGGTTGCAAAGAGGAGGTTAAGGATTTGACTTTAGGAGAGGATGGATGCCGCACATTTGTAAATAAATATATTGAAGATGTGAAGCATATTTTGAAGAAACTTGAAGAGATAAATTTTACTTTATTTTTTGAAAAATTCACATTTAGATTTTTAAAAATTATAGTAGTTTAAAATTTATGTAGAAGCTATGAAAAGAAATTAAATCCAAATAAGATAGATGCTATAGTAAGGATGAAGGAATATAGTAGCACTACCAAGATAAGAAGATTTTTGGATACTTTTGTATTTTATCATATATGGATTTTTCATTATGTTCATATTGTAGAGCCTTTTTATTAATTATTAAAAAATGGGAAGAAGTTTATATGGAATGAAGAGCAAAAGTTAGCCATAGATGGATTAAAGGTGGTTTTAAAATCACTACCAATGTTAAGGCAAGTGGATTATAATTGTACAAGACCAATGATAGTGTCAATTGACATAAGTCTCATAGCCATTGAATAGGCTATTAGACAAGATGATAAGAAAGATAATAGGTTTGCAATTAGGTTTGAAGCAAGAATTCTCATTGAAAATTAAAGAGCTTATCTACAAGTAAAAAAGAGAGCTTTGTGATGTACTTATCACATTCACAATTGAGAGAAATTACTTAATAGGTGCTCATGTGGTATTTAAAACTAATTGCTTGCCTTTGTTTGGAATGGTTGTTAATTGTATTATACTAAATATTGTTATGTTTAGATGGATTGTTTTTATTAAGTTTCTAAATTCTATTTTAATACATATCATGGACAAAGAAAACTTGGTGGTAGATATGTTGTCTAAGGCTAAGTACTCAAGACAGAAGGAAATGCTTGCATAAGAAGAAGATAGAGACTTGGCCCAAGGCTTTGTATTTGCTACATGTGGAAGAGATTAAGATGATGAAGTTCTATCCTTCAAAATTGATTTACATGAAGGAAGGTTGAGAGATATTGGCTTATATTTGAGCACAATGAGGAAGTATGAGGATTGATTGGACAAGACCTTTAAGGATATTAGGCACTAATTCTACAACTATCTTTTATATGAAAGGTTCTTATGGAAGCGGACAAAAAAGAGAGATGATGTGCCATTGAAAGTGGTGGATGATTTGGAGACTAGACACAAAGTATTAAGTGAATTTCATAATATGTTGTAGGCTAAGCATAGAAGATATTAGACTACCTACATTAAGATTAAAGAATGCTATTAGTAGAAGAACTTATATAAGGTTGTAGAGGACTTTGTGAGCTCTTGTAAAGAGTACCAATTACAATCCAAGGTGAGGTATAAAAATGATTATTGTCCTCCCTATTTATTTTTCATTCATTTTTAATAGGTGATTGATTTAGTTGTAATGCCAATGGAGGTTTGAGGCATGAAGTATTTAATTTTAGTAAAAATAGAACTTTCCAATTATATAAAAGTGAGGCATTGAGATCAAAGTCCACAAAGGTAGTATGTTGATTTTTTTTGAAAGATATTATATGTTACTATGGGAGCATTGGAAGAATGAAAGCAAACCAAAGTGAGCTTGATGTAGAAAAGGCACATGATTTCTTCAGAAGGTATAGAATACAATTGAAATTGACTATCTCATATAATCTCAAAGCCAATGATAAGAATGAAAGAAGGTACCTTCCAAACATTCAAGCTTTGGTTAAGGTATATAAGAATCAAATAAAGATTATGGCCTAGGCTTTTATCATTTGCTTTATTGGTAGATATGACAAATCATAGCACAATTATTAGCTATATGCTAATAGAATTGATATTAGACCAAAAGCCTTTAATATCTACAAGGAAGTCTAGTTTTTCTTGGTTTTTTTTTTTTTTTTATCTTAAAAGAATGGCATTGATAGGAAGAGATTATTAGAACTTTAAATTTACTATCTAGAGAGATTGTCTAAAGATCATCAACCTGCTATATAAAAGCTTAAGGTAGTAAGGTTAAGCAATAAAGAAATATTTGATAAAACTCATAAATTGAGGCCTAGGCCATTTAAAGAGGGTGATTTGATTTTAATTTATAATAGTAATTTGATGTACTAACATTCTACTCTTCATAAGTTTACACGGTATTAATTTAGATCCTATGTAGTTTTTAAAGTGTATGATAATGCAACTTATTTTCTTTGAAAGTTAGATGGGACACTATGAAAGACTAGGATTGTAGAAAAGCAAATTAAAGTCTTTAAGCAATAAGATGAAATGAATTACATAAAGGATTTAGAGGCTTTTGAGCTTCAACATTTTGATTAATGGTTCAAAAGTAATATAATTTACAACGATTCTAATTATGATGACAAAAGTGTTGTGGTTTAATTCTTTGGCACATACCAGAGTATGTGCACGATTGAAAGGGATGAATGTCTTAATGTACTTAATTTAAATACATCAAAGTTATTTGGAGGATAATTAATTTTATTTATAAGATTTCTTATTCAGATATAATAGATCTTCAAAACTAAAATCTTCTTTTATATATATATATATATATATATATATATATATATTTTAATCTAAATATTGATGTAAAAAATAGATTTATATCAATTTTTCAAATAAGTTTATCTTCTTATGTGAAAATTACAAAAATAAAACGGATGGAATTGAATTTGATAATAGAAAAATAAATTTTATTAAAATTCATGTTAAATTTTTATGAGCAATCTTTACATATATTTTGGATCAATTAATAATATTATTTGGTTTTATTTTTAAAGCATAAATCTACTTGTAATTTATTGCTTTAAAGCCAAAAGATAAATCAGTTAATTTTTATGTATCATTACAAATCAAGATTGATACTTATCTTACATGGCTTTCTTCTAATGTGATGAATAAAGAGAAGTAAGTACTTTAGAATATGGCTATCAAACTTTAAGAAGAGATAATATTAAAGAATATGTAAGGGAACATAAATTGAAAGCAGATATCAAAGTGAGTTAAAAATTTATGAAAGAATTTTGTTAAATAGTTTAAAAGTTGTCATATCTATTTAATATCAAAGATATGAATCTCAAAGAAAGAAAATCACTCAAAGATGATAGAATATTGAACTAGAATGGCTATTGCCAAAAATAAGAAGACTTAAAAGTCTTAAAATAAGACAAAGGACTAGAAAGGCATTGATAAGAGTGAAGAAGGCTTCACTCTTGCCTCCATACATACTCTTAACTAGGACTTATGAGGCAATATCCTATAGGACCTCCAAAACATGTTGACTTTATAAGACACATATCTTAACTTGTAAGGCAAGTTTTCTATATGTATGATATATAATTAGTTTGTTCTAGAAGCTATCAATACATGGTTAACTTATTGACCAAGTTTCTAACCTACCAATCAACTAAAAATACATGTAAAGTCAAAGCATCATCTATGAAACTTCGAAGAATCTTCTCTAAAAGATATTATAAAATTAACTTACTTTTATCTACTTTTACTTACTTCTACTTAAACATATAGGTATTTATTAGAATACTTATGTATGTTCATGACATGACCCCTCTTTCTAGGAATGAATTCTATGAAGAGAAATCTTCATATATTAAAGAAATCTTAGATATAACAAATTATATTTTTTACATACTCTGATCTTTGTTCTCTTTGAAGTTGGTTGATACGTCCTCTCTACCATCCATAGTGTCTTATATTAAATGTGAGCCATTAAATTAACTCACTTTGATATTTAGTATAAAAAATATACTTATTATGCTTAAAATATAAATTTTATGAGTTAGTATTAGAATTTTAGGAAAAAATAAAAAATAAATTGCTAGTAGCAAATATGTAATCTAGAATAGAGTTTAGTAAGAAAAAACTATAAAGACTATATTTTTCTAGTTAGCTAGTCATAGAAGAATTACAAAGGAAGTAATCTTGTTGTGAAAAAATAAATAAATAAATAAAATAAAATCTAATGAAGTTTAATTATGATGGATTTGAAGATTTTTTCCAAATTCAATAAATTTAAGCAGCAAAGTGATTCTTCTAATCTATGGAAGCCTTTCAAATGCAATGGAGGCATCGAATGCATCATGTGAAGTGAAGAAAATATGTTCAATATGCTTTCCTTCAAAGTACAAGTAAAGAAATGAAATTCTCATTTTTTGAAGAATTTTAAAATATTGCCTAAATCTTTATAAGTAAAAAACCTTCATAAAAGTTACAAAGGAACATAGACTGATGCATATGTGTAACTAATATTAGTATAAAAACGTGTTTTAAATATAATGGTTAAGTTAAATTTATAAAAAAGTGTTTATTTTCTCACTTATAAGAGCCATTAGCCTTGATCACGAAATTAGCTCTTGGATGAAGGAAGGCTATAGATCTACATTAGGGATCTAAGAGATCAAGGGTGAAGATGTGGCCATCTTTCTAGAAGCCACCACTCAATTGTATAAGAGTGGTTTGGTTTCCCAAGCCTCTCTCTCTCTCTTTTCTTTTTGATGAGGGCAAAGCCATGCCAAAGTGTGGTTTCAATCCTAATCTTAATTTTTTGCTTCCTTCTTAATCTTAGATCTCATTGTGAACTTTCCAAATATATGAGCATTGATTTTGTGTCATTGGTGGTGCTTGTTGTGGTTTTAAAGGCGCCCCTTTACAATTAGTGAACACTAACTATTTCCATAGTCAAAAGGGTTTGAGGGGCCTCGGATTTTCCTCAATAAATCTATGGTTTTTTATGATTTTTAATTGAGCATTTTTTTTCATCACATAGCTCTTTTTATTAGCTTTCCAACGCGCTAAGGGCTTCTTAATTTGGAGTTGAACCGAAATTTTGGTGAATTTTTGAGTGCAAGGGGTGGCTACCTTGGCAGTTTCAATAATCCAACATTTAAAAGGCATTCCTCAGTTTCTGTTAATGGAATCATTTTTAAATTTAGAAATTACAAGCGTCTTCAAGCTGAGCATCCATTGGCATAAATTTCATTAAATTTGAAATAATTGTGAATTTTTAACGAAGTTTTGAGTGAAGGGGGGTCGGCTGCAGCGGGAGGCCCAATGATCCAAGTTTGAAGAAGTACTGCTCGCAGCTCAGGTACCAGATTGCCAAACAATTTTTAGAGCAGAAGTGCCTTGAAGTTAAATTTTCAACACAAGAAAAATCATTAGATTTGGAGCTAATTTGGATTTTTGGCGAATTTTGGAGTAAAGAGGGTGCTTCCCTCAATCCTTGGGCGTTGTCAAGGTACTTCCGCTTGTACCTCTCTTTATTTATTTTTTCTTTGATTTTATTTTATGTTATTTTTTTTTCAGTAACTTGTAACTTTTACATTTATTTTTGTCTTTAATTTTTAGCTTTTAATCTTCTCTCTTTTACTTTTATTTTTTTATTTTTTAACCTTTACTTTACTTTTTCTTTTTACTTTACTTTACTTTTTAAACTTTACTTTTAACTTTTGACTTTTAATTTTTAACTCAAAATTTAAAAAATTTATAATTAGTATAGATTAAGGATAATAACTTATTTAATTATTTTTACCATTAGTTAATTATGAAGTAAAAATTTTAACATTTTTTAAAAAATGATAAAATAATAAAATAGTAAAAAGTAATAAAAACGACCTAATAATAATATAATAATAACAATAATAATAATAAAATTAAATAAAAAATTAAATCGAATTATCTAATTAGAAGTAGAAGAAGGAATTATTTTGCATGAAATTAAGGAGTGAATTATCATTGTGAATGTGAGTAATGTTAGAGTATTTGATTAATAACTTTGTGTTTTAAGAAGGATAAGTAATAAGTGGATTAGAATTAAAATAATAGCTTTATGTTAAATTCATATAATTAATTCACTTATTGTAAGTTAGAATAAACTTCTAATTAGTGGAGGTTTATTTTAGCTCACACCACGGCAAGAAGACCATCCTATTATTTGGTCGTTATTGAGACCTTCATAACTTTGTTCAAATAAAATATTTAGAACATCCTCAAGAGTTGTTTCTACCTCTAATAAAATCACCAAATATTGAGAGTGTCTTTTAAGGTTGAGATATCAAATACATTGTATCTTGCCATCTATTCAAAGAAAGACATGTCATTCTTGAAGATCTTCATCTCAATTTTATTATCTTGAAGATTTTAACAATTGTTTAATCTAGTAAGTTTGTAAATGAAAGCTCTTTAGTTGAATCTGCTGGTTCTTGGTTCTCCATCTTCTAACCATCACAAATATATAAAAACTACAAAGAAGAATAGAAGGTATAGTATTATCTTCTTTTGATCTTCTTTCTTTTATAGTAAAGATTTTCTATTCTTTATCTTAGTTTTAATGGATATCATTAATAAAAAGTTTCAATTTTCTTTATTGCATTTGTACCATTCTTTGTTGGCTCCCATGTACATTTACTAATATCATATCCATACCAATGAACAAGATATTTCAACCTATTTTGGCGCCACCTTGAATCTAAGACTTCTTCTACCTCACACTCTTGATTATTATCCACTTCTATAAGAGGAGGTAGTATTTGTCTTCTTCCTAAGATATCCACTGTCTTATATGACTCAAGAAGAGACATATAAAATATGAGATAGATTTTTATAGACTCCGATAGATATAATTGATAAGCAAGAAGATTGAGTTCTTGACTAATAGGATAAGGTCTAAGCCTATGATAGTCCAAATTATCACAAAGACAAGTAGTCTTGATATTGCAACAAAATAACCATACCTAGTCACCTATATTGAATTATGGTTGTTTCTTGCAATATATATGTGCATGAATCTTTTGTTGTTCTTGAACTCCCTTTAATTGTGCCTTTATTGTTGCATATAGCTCAAATAAACTATTTTCCAAATCTTTTAAGGCAAGATTATTAACTTTTGAAAAGTGAAAATTATTAAGACATAGATAATAACTATAATTGATAAAGAAAGATGATCGTTGAGTAGAAGAATGTATCGAATTATTGTATGTAAATTCTCCCAATGATAAAAGAGTTGTCCAATCATCTTGATAATAGTTGATGGTGTACTTCAAGTATTGCTTCAAAACTTGATTTGTCCGTTCTATTTGTCTATCAATTTGAGGATAAAAAGCCAAAGAGAGCTTTATATCCACTTTTAAAATCTTAAAAAAGATTTCCAAAATCTTGATATAAATTGAATCTCCCTATCTAATATAATATCTTTAGGCAATCTGTAATAGCCATAGATATTATTAAAAAAACCTTAGCTATTTCTCACTTGTGATAGATTTTATACATGGTACAAAATAAACCATCTTGGTAAAAAAAATCTATTACTACAAATATAAAATCATATGAATCTGAAACTAGAAGATCCATAATAAAATCCATAGAAACAAAAGATCTTAGTTGTTTTGGAATAGGTAAAGGCTGAAGAAGTCCATAATTTCAATAGCAAAGAGTTTTGGATCTTGAACAAATATCATATGACTGTACAAAGTCTTTGACTACCTTTCATATTTGAGGCCACCAAAAATCTCTCGATATTAGCTCTAAAGTATTGTTGTATCCAAAATATTTGGCTATTAAAAAGTCATGACGAATTTGAAGAATAAGTAATCATGCCCTACCTTATGGAGTGTATAATTTTTCTTTGAAATAGAGTACGTTTTTTTGAATTCAAAATTAAAAGTATCATGAGACTTAAAAGAATTATTCTTGATATTGTAGAAAAGAAGATCAAAGAACACATTTGATTGAATTTACTTGACAAATGTTGAATCAATGGTTAATATTGATTTTCTTATTCAAAGGTGAAAATATTTTGGCTTCAAGAGAATCATTTTTTTTATCAAAAGATATATTTTTTTTCTTTTGGTACAAGATAAGAATGTCTAGAAAAGGCGTCTAATAAACCTCATTATTTTTTGGGTTGATAAGTGATCTTAAAATCAAATTTTGATAAGTACATGCTCCAATAAGCTTAGCAACAATTTAAAACAAGTACTATTGTGAAATACTTAAGATTCTTGTGATTTGTTTATACAATGATTGGATTTGAGGCACCCTCTAAATAATGATGCTATTATTGATATGAATCCATAATTGCAAGGAGCTCTTTGTTGTAGATCTAATAATTAATCTTAGTTGTTAAAAAAAATTTAGAATGAAAAGCTACTAGATGGAATTTGTCATTTTCTCCTATTTATAATAATATTACACCAAAGGCAAAGTTTAATGCATCTATTTTTATGAAAAATATCTTAAAAAATTCAACATGATATAAAATTGATGCAAAAGTAAATACTTTTTTTAAAGCATCAAACAATATTTTGGCTTTTTTATTCTACGAAAGTTTGTCTTTACAAGTCAAACGTATAAGTGGCATTCTAACTTGAGAAAAATTCTTGATGAAAATCCGATAGTAATTGACAAAGCTCAAAAAGTATTGTACTTTTCTTATTCTTTTTAGAATCTTCCAATCCATGATAGTCTAGACATTCTTTTTATCCATTATTAGCCCTTCATTGGAAATGATGTATCTTAAAAAGTCAACTTGAGTAGTGTAGAATACATACTTTTCTAACTTTACATATAATCTTATAACTCTAAGTTTTTATAATACATAACGAACATGAACTTCATGCTTATCTGTATTCTTAAAGTAGATTAAGATGTTGTCCAAATAATAGACGACAAAATCATCAAAAAACTTGCAAAAGACATCATTCATTAGATATTAAAAAATAATTGGTGCATTCATGAGTCTACAAGACATGATATTATATTCAAAATATCCAAATCTAGTCCAAAATGTAGTTTTTTTTATTTATCTCCTTCTTTAATGCATACCACATTATATGCTCTTTATAGATATATTTTTATATAGATCTTTTTTTGATTCAATTAATCAAGAGGTCGTAAAGTCAAAAGTAGAAGATACTTATTTTTAATAGTGATTTTATTAAGTCTTCAATAGTCTACACATATCTATACACAAACATTTTTTTTCTTTACAAATAAGATAGGATTTTTGGCTAGAAATTAAGAATGACATATGAAATTCTTAGCTAAATTTTTATCAATGTATTCTTTGAGTGCAATATGAGTGTAAATTTTCACTCTTCAACTCCAGTTACAAGATGGCAAAACTGTCTATAAAATTTATATTCACAACTTCATCCGCACTTAAACTTGGATGATCCTTCAACCATTGTGTGAATTCTCCATCATCTTTCTAGTCATATAGTCCAAGGCCCATACATCCTAGTGGAGTTGGTTGAACCATACTTGAATGAACTACCTCCTTTGCTACCAAATTAGTAAATATAACTTTCTTTTTAAATTCTTTTTCTTGTTGAAGACTTAAAAACTCATCTTTTGAAGAGTGAGTTAAAATTTTGGCTAAAAAAAATTCTTGAGATTGAATAAGAATTTTAGTCAAGTTTTCTAGTAGCTCATAGATAATATGGGGTTTTTCACCTCTCCAATCAATTTTTGCATTAACTGCCTTTAATCAAGGTCTTCCTAAAAGCAATGGATATGAATTTTTGTTAGGATGCATGTGAATCACATGAAATATGAAGGAATATTCTTCACCTCCTTTCATCATCCTACAACCACTTATTTATCCAAGAGATGTATCTTTGCTTTAATTAGCCATATTGATTACAAGTGGAGAAGGTCCAATGATACTAAGTCCTAATTTTTCCATAGTTCTCAATGGCATAATGTTTAACCACTACTTCCATCGACAATGGTGTAAGGTATGATTTTATCCACTATAGATACTTCTAACTCAATTGCCTTTACTTCTTGTGCCTCTTGAATAGTTCTAACATTGACTTGGATTTTTGTTTTAAATCTTTGGCATCTTTTAATGAGAAGGCATGTTTTAAAGCTCTTCCTTATTATTGCAAAAATCTCCAATAATTGAACAATTATTATGTTTGCCTTGATTTTTTTCAAATCCTCTCATAAATCATATGATTCAACTTGATTCTCACTTTTAGATTGAAGTAGAGAATCAAATTCAAAGTCGGGAACTCTAGGGCCTTCTCACTCTTTCTTAGAAGAAATTTCCTTTAATTAGATGTTTTCTTTTGAAATTTGTAGCAATCTACTTGGCTTAGTTTCAAGGACTTGAAGTAATTCCTTAGAATCTTTGATAATAGCTATTGCCTCCCTTGTAGCTACATTCAAATCTGAGAAGTGAGGAGAATCTTTTGAATTATTTTCACTATCAATTAAAGCAAGAAGAAGAGGACTAGTATACCGAGACCTTATCATAATTGCCAAAGTTGGCATATTAGGAAGCCATTTATCCTTACTAGGTGCTTCTTCATGAAAGATATAATATGTAAGAAGATTATGGTTGATTTTTAAGAATTTGAGAACTTTGTTCTTCAGTTGGTATTTCCAAATACCTTACAGCTTGTAAATTTCTTCTCCCATTTTATTGGCCATATTGGGATTGATCTATGTTTAATGAAATAAATCCTCTTTGTGTATTTAGACCCAAAGGAGGCTATTGGGTTTGATGATTATTATTATAATCATAAAACAAGTTAAAAGATTTTAAAGTATTATCTAGATTTGGATTTCTTGCCTCTTTTAATTGATCTTGGGCTTATTGTTGATAATTTTTTTGTGGAAAATTTAAAGGAATCATCTTGTTAAGTTGCCTACACACGTTTTTAGGATGGTTTTTTCTACAATTTCCACATACTATCATATTTTCTATCCAAAAACTACCTGATAGATGTCTTTTTCCACAAAGGTGGTACACCTCATGTTGTTGTTGTTGTTGCAGGTTCTTAAATCTTTAGGTAAAATTTCCTCGAGGTTGGAATTGGAAATTGGAACTTGCCATACTATGATTTTTATAAGATAGAGTATATAATTATAGCCCCCTTGGTTTTGTTGGTAATTTTATTGGTTTGAACAAAATTGACTTATATGCCCTGACTGGCTGCATTGAGTGCACCAAAGCCCTAAGGAATGTCTACCAGATTCTATAGGAGGTAGGGCTTATTTGGATTTTGGCTCTTAATTAAAAGTGACATCTATTCTTCCATAGCCTTCATTTGTTGTGTAAGTTCATTTTGAAATCCTTATTAGCTTTAAAAAACTTCATTCTTAAAATCTTTCTTCTATCTATTCTTGTCTTCTGGATATATTAATTCAAGAAGGACAAGAGATAGTATAACCTCTAAAGGTATTAGATAATGGTTTATGGAATGAAATGGAGGTTCCACACTCCCATATGAATGTCTTTGAAAATTCTCTATATTTTGGACATATATAGGAATAAAATTGAGGATTCTATGGTCTTCTTTCTTCTACATTCACTCTTGCTGTTTGTTAATGTCTTCTACTATCCAAGCTATTTTTTTGGCCTCTTCTAAATTATGTGGTCTTCTTTTGAGAATATCTCAAATTTTTCTTTTACTATTAAATCCTTGAATAAAGAAATGGATGACGGTATCATCCATGAGAAGAGTTTCTACAAATCTAGTTACTACAAGTTCAAATCGCCAGATATATTTAGTGATTTCTTCCCCCTTTTCTTGTCTCAAAGAGAAAAGGATTGTAAAGGCATTACTTTTCCCTACTTTTAGCCTGAACTTTTCTAAAAATGCTCTCATGAGCATGTCCCAATTCTTAAAGGTTTGGAGAAGTTGGCTTCTATACCATTTACATGCTCTATCTTTTAGTGTACTTGAAAACCATATAAGATAATAATCCGGATTGGTTATTAAACATGTTGTGAGAAGTTCCATAAATCTATCTATATGTGCCAATGGATCATTATCTCTAGTCCCTTTAAATATAGGGAGGTTGTGGAACATAGGAACTACTTGTAAATCCCTAGGAATTACTATTGGTAAGCCTCTAGGTTGAATGAAGGGATTGATGGATATAGGGGTTGATAAAGATTCTTCTTCATGTTCCATTGGAAGAAAAAGAGGTATTGACCCTTCTCTCTCTTGATTTACCTCTACAACTAGGTTATGAGAGTTAGGATCCAATCCTTTCTCTTCTACTTCCTTATCTAGAATTGATTCAATTGGATTTAAAACAAAAACATCTTCTAATGTTGGAGGTGGGAATTACTTGTCCAATTGTTGAATCTCTACTTGTTTGAGTTTTTATTTATTTTTCTGGCCAACAGATACAAGGTTTTTTATAATTGAAGATAGGTTGGATTGCTTAGATCTAGTAGAATGATGCATCTACATGACTTTAGATATACCGTTTAACTTAGTATAATTTTTAATCTAACTAATTTATCAATAATTTAAATTTTTGACTCTTCTACTTGCAATCTACTTAAGTACCTTCCAACAAGGAAGGGAAATAAAACAAAAAAAGCTAAAGAAAGAATGTTTGTTTAAATATCATCCCAAGCAAAACTATTCCCAACTTTAATTGCTATACAAAACTACTATTGTGTAAGAGGGACCCTAAGCAATCTTAGTTGTGAAAAAGAATTCCATATCGAGACGGCAAGGAGCCCAAGCTCTCTTTTTTTCTTGCTGTTTCACAATAACATAGTTAAGGAATTACTTATTATAATAGTTAACAACAAAGGTTATATTACAAAAATAATTCTTTACAACCAAATCACACTACATTAAAGAAGAACTCACCTAATTGCATCTCCAACCAACTCGTCACTTGTTAACAAACTTCCAAAATATGTAACTCATTTTTTAGCTAATCTCAAACTAAAGGTTCTAAATAAGGGTTTAAGGCTTAAAGATAATGGATTAAAGAAGGTTCTATCTACCTTCTTCCATCCACACCTGTAAGAGAGATTGGACACTTACCTTTCTCGCGTCTTCATCCTAGATTCTATCATCCAATTCCTAGCTTCTACTCCTTATATATAAGCAATTTTTGAAAATTTCAAAGAAAGAATAATTAACAAGGTTCAAGGACTTACTTAGTTGCAAGCTATTAATGCTTTCCTTCTTTCTTCTTGTACTCTTTTGCCTCAACCATAATCTGTGTTAGCAAAATAAATTTAAATTCAATGAAGTTTGTGTCAAGGACAAGAACTCGATGAAAGCTAAAGAGTAAGTGAGACTTTTCTCAAAGAAATAGGACAAAATAGAAATATGTATATTAAGAAAGAAATTAGAATGGCTATTCCCAAAATACAAGAAAACTAGAGACCCTTGAAACTAGACTAGAAGCAAGAAAGGAGTTGACAAGAGTGAAGAGGGCTTCACTCTTGCCTCTATATATACTATCTAACTAGAAGCCACATGGCGATGTTCTATAAGACCTCCAATATATGTTGACTTTCTAGGCCACATGCCTTTGCTTACAAGGCAAGTTTTCTATGGATGGACCATGTAGTTAGCTTGTTCTTTAAGCTTCCAACATGTGTGGCACATGGCTAACTTGTTGACCAAGTTTCTAGCCTAAAAGTCAACTATAGACTCCTATAAAGTCAAAGTAGTGTCTATGAAGCTTCTAAGAAGCTTCTCTAGAAGATAGTACACAATTAACTTACTTTTATCTACTTTTACATATTTTTATCTATTCATATAGGTAATTATATGTATGTCCGTGACATTACCCCCCTTCTAGGGACGAGTTCCACGAGGAGCGGTGATTATATATTGAGAAAATCTAATATGCGGCGAATTGTATTTGCTACATACTCTGATCTTTGTTCTCTTTGAAGATAGTTGATGGGTCCTCTTAGCCATCGATAGTGTCCCATTCCAGGGCGAGAAGACCACCCTGTTATTTGATCACTGTTGAGGCCTTCATAACTTCCTTCAAATAATACATTTGAAACACCATCAGGAGTCGTTCCTATCTCCAATAATATCACCAAACATCGAGAATCTCTTCCAAGGTCGTGATACCAAACGCGTTGTATCTCACCATCTATTCGAGGAAGAACATGTCGTTCTTGAGGATCTTCATCTCAGTTGCGTCGTCTTGAAGGTTGTGACAATCGCAATGTCTCATCCGGTAAGTCAGCAAACGAAGGTTCTTGAGTTGAATCCGCTGGTTGTTGGCTCTCCATCTAATTAGTGTCACAAATGCAAAGAAGTTACAAACAAGGATAGGAAATTGAATGTTATCTTGCCTCAATCTTGTTTCTTTTATAAGAGAGGTTTTCATCTTGGTTTTGATGGATGTCGTTGATGAAAAACTTTGACTTTAGCTGATGCATTTGCTAGATTCCTGGATGGCTCCCATGTGCGCTCACTAATATCATATCCGCGCCAATGAACAAGATATTCCAGCTTATTTCGGTGCCGCCTTGAGTCTAATATCTCTTCCACCTCAAATTCTTCATTATTATCTACTTCTATAGGAGGCGGTGGCATTTGTCTTCTTCCTTGTATATCCACTGTCTTATATGGTTCAAGAAGAGACACGTGGAATACAGGATGGATCTTCATTGACTCCGGTAGATGTAACCGATATGCAACTGGGTTGATCTGTTCAGAAACAGAAAAGGGGCCAAGCCTACGATAGTCCAATTTGTCACAAGGTCGAGTGGTCTTGATATTGCGACGAAGTAGCCATACCTTATCACCCACGTTGAGTTGTGGTTGCTCTTTACGATATACATCTACATTTATCTTTTGTCGTTCTTGAGCTTTCTTCAACTGCGCCTTCATTATTGCATGTAACTCTGACAACCGATTTGCCATATCTTCTGCTGCAGGATTATCAACTTTTGAAAAATCAAAAGTATCAAGTCGTGGATGATAGCCATAATTGGCAAAGAAAGGTGTTTGTTGCGTAGAAGAATGTACTGTATTATTATAAGCAAACTCTGCCAATGGCAGAAGGATTGTCCAATCATCTTGTTGGTAGTTGATGGTACACCTTAAATACTGTTCCAAGACTTGGTTTACGCGCTCTGTTTGTCCATCAGTTTGAGGATGGAAAGCTGAAGATAGCTTTATGTCCACTTTTAAAATCTTGAAAAGAGTCCTCCAGAATCTCGACACAAATTGAGTTCCCCTATCCGATATGATATCTTTAGGTAATCCATGATACCGATAGATATTATCAATGAAAAGCTTAGCTGTTTCTTCACCTGTGATAGATTTTGTACATGGCATAAAATGTGCCATCTTGGTGAAACGATCTACTATCACAAATATAGAATCATAAGATCTTGAGTTTGGAAGATCTGTGATGAAATCCATAGAAACAGAAGACCATGGTTGTTCTGGTATAAGTAATGGCTGAAGAAGTCCGTAGAGTGATGTCGAGGAATTTTTGATCTTGAACAAATATCACATGATTGTATAAAGTCTTTGACTGACTTCCACATTTGTGGCCACCAAAAATCTCTTGATATGAGTTCCAGAGTCTTATTATATCCAAAGTGACCTGCTGCTGGAAAGTCATGACGTGCTTGAAGAACACGCAAACGTGCTTTTCCTTCTGGAACATATAGGCGTCCTTCAAAATATAATAGATTATTCTTGAACTCGAACTTAGAAGAATCATGAGACTTGGAAGAATTATTCTCGATATCATGAACAAGAGGGTTTGAGGACATACTGGACTGGATTTGCTTGAGAAAAGTTGAATCAACAGTCAATGTTGATTTCACTGCTCGGAGATGAAATTGCTCCGGTTTCAAGAGGACCGTTCTTTGTTGCTCAAAAGCTGCATCTCCTTCTTTTGGTGCAAAATAAGAACGTCTAGACAGGGCATCGGACAAACCTTGTTGTTTTCCTGGCCGATAAGTGATAATGAAGTCGAATCTTGACAAAGACATACTCCAACGAGCTTGACGACGATTCAACACGCGTGCTGACATGAAATACTCGAGGTTCTTGTGATCTGTATACACAGTGACTGGACTAGAAGCACCTTCTAGATAATGACGCCATTCTTGAAAAGAATCCACGATTGCAAGAAGTTCTTTATCGTGGATCTCATAATTGATCTCGGCTGCTGAGAATTTTCTTGAATGAAAAGCTATCGGATGAAGTTTGTCATCTGTTCCCATTTGTGATAAAACTGCACCCAAGGCAAAATCCGATGCGTCTGTTTCCATAAAAAATACCTTGGAAAAGTCAACACGATATAAGACTGGTGCAGAGACAAACGATGTCTTCAAGGCTTCAAATGCTGCTTCCGCTTCTTGATTCCATTGGAATTTATCTTTACTAGTTAAGCGTGTAAGTGGAGCTGCAACTCGTGAGAAGTCTTTGATGAAGATCCGATAGTAATTGGCAAATCCCAAGAAACATTGGACATCTCTTACAGTCTTTGGAATCTTCCAATCCATGATTGTTTGGACTTTCTTAGAATCCATCATGAGACCATCATTTGAAATGATGTATCCTAAAAAGTCAACTTGAGTAGTGTGAAATACACACTTTTCTATCTTGGCGTACAATCCTGCATCTCTGAGTTTTTGTAATACTTGACGAACATGTATTTCATGTTCTTCAACATTCTTAGAATAAATCAGGATATCGTCTAGGTAGCAGACGACAAAATTGTCTAAGAATTCACGAAATACATCATTCATGAGATGTTGAAAAGCAGCTAGTGCATTCGTGAGTCCAAAAGGCATGACATTGTATTCAAAGTGTCCGTACCTGGTTCGAAATGCAGTCTTCCATTCATCTCCTTCTTTGATCCGTACTAGATTATATGCTCCTCTTAGATCTATTTTTGTATAGATCTTAGCTTGATTTAACTGGTCAAGGAGTCCTGATATCAAAGGTAATGGATACCTGTTCTTGATTGTGATCTTGTTGAGTCATCGATAGTCAACACACATTCGTAAAGATCCATCTTTTTTCTTTACGAATAAAATTGGAGCTCCTGCTCGAGATTTTGAATGGCGTATGAAATTCTTCGCTAAATTCTCGTCAATATATGTCTTGAGTTCAGCCAACTCATCTTGCGATAAACTGTAAATTGGTCCAAATGGTGGCTGAGTTCCTTCCTTGAGATCGATTGAACAATCGTATGGGCGATGCTTAGGAAGAATATCTGCATTCTTTTTCTCAAAAACGTCTTGATAATCCTGATATTGACTTGGAATGCCACTTGAAGTCTTTACGCTTTCAGAAATAGGTGCAGCATAAATAGCAAAAGTTGATCCTTCTTTTGCTGCGTGTATAAATGCTTTTGCACCTATAAGTGCGGGTTTTACTATACTAGACTCATGGTTTTTTACTTGATTAATAGAACTGTTACTAATGCTTCGAGGAAAATCAAGTTTACGAGAAATCCAATCTATTCGAGGATTATACTTTTCTAACCATGATAAGCCTAAAATTACTGGATTAGAGGGAGATCTAATTATATTAAAAATTACGCAACTACTATGACCATTTATTACTACATCTACAGGAAGTGTTTCGTGAGTTACATCTCCAGAAGACAACGGACGACCATCTATGACTTCTACGTGTACAGGTTTAGTTTTTTGTATTAATGATATTCTATGACATCTAGCAAATTCTTCATCTAAAAAACAAGCTGAGGCTCCTGAATCTATCAAGGCAGAGGCTTTGTAATTATTAGGTCCTAAACGTACATCTATTATAAAACAAGGAGATGGTTCTGAGGAGAGGATAGGACCTTCATTAGAAGTTGTACAAGATTCCAGCCGCACGGTCCCTATTGTAGCTGGACGTACTCATTTTCCGACATACTGTCTTCTTTGACAGCCGTACTCCTCATTTTGTAGTTACGTCGCTTCTTTGGACAATGTTGAGCAGTGTGCTTAGGTTCTCCACAATATAAGCACAATCCTTCTTGTCGATGACGAGACTTTTCTTGCTCAGTAAGAGGTTTGAAACGTACCGCATCAATTTGCATATCCTCTACTTCTAAAAGTATGTGTTGAGGAGACGTCGGTGTTGCCATTGAATTGTAGTAACGTTGAGGCCTACTTGTGCGACTCTCGGATCAAAATTCAAAAAGTCGATTGTCGCACTTCACAGCAAAGTCAATTGCTTGACTCAATATTTGAGGATCAGGTAAATTAAGCATCAATTTCTTTACCTCATATTGTAATCCGTAGAGAAATTGACTCACAAGTGCGGCATCATCCCACTTGATATCAGTTGCAAGTTGTCGAAATTGCGAAGCATATAATGTTACTGATCGATTGCCTTGTCGCAAAATACGGATCTTGTTGGTTGCAACACGAATTGCATCATGTTCTCCAAACATGGATCGAAACTCCGCCAAAAAAGCCTCCAGATTATCCAATATTGGATCTCGTCGTTCAAGAAAAGATGAAAACCATGACAATGCTGAACCTGAAAGAAGTGTACCAATGAATCTAACTTGTGACCCTGGAGTTGGATAGCTCTGGGGTTGAAGTTCAATCACTAATTGGACCTGATTGATGAATCCTCGAAACTTGGATCTAGTACCATCAAACTTCTCGGGCAAGGCCACTCTCGGTTCTCTAACACTCGAAGGGTGTTCCATTCTGGGAGAAGGGACATGGTTTGGTGCAGATATTGAAGCAGCCCCAATCATCTCTATATCTTCACTTCCTACCATTCTTGTTGCTCCTTGTGGTGGTAAATTGAGTTGATGCATCGCAAGCATTAACTCCCTCAATTGTTCTTGCATCTATGCCATTGCACTCTTCATTTCAACAAGCTCTGCCATAGTAGCACTTAGAAAAGAGAAGATGTCTAATAATGCTCAAAACAAATAGAAGAGAGGAATTGATAACAAAGAAAATACTAAGAACAATATCAGTTTAAAAGAGGGTAATCCGCAACTTCTAATGCGCTTATGTCTTATCAAGAAAAAGGGGTAATCCACTCTTAATCAAGAAAAGACAAAGCTCTGATATTGTAAGTGTACTCTTGTCAATCTATCAAGGACAAGAACTCGATGAAAGCTAAAGAGTAAGTGAGACTTTTCTCAAAGAAATAGGACAAAATAGAAATATGTATATTAAGAAAGAAATTAGAATGGCTATTGCCAAAATACAAGAAAACTAGAGACCCTTGAAACTAGACTAGAAGCAAGAAAGGAGTTGACAAGAGTGAAGAGGGCTTCACTCTTGCCTCTATATATACTATCTAACTAGAAGCCACATGGCGATGTTCTATAAGACCTCCAATATATGTTGACTTTCTAGGCCACATGCCTTTGCTTACAAGGCAAGTTTTCTATGGATGGACCACGTAGTTAGCTTGTTCTTTAAGCTTCCAACATGTGTGGCACATGGCTAACTTGTTGACCAAGTTTCTAGCCTAAAAGTCAACTATAGACTCCTATAAAGTCAAAGCAGTGTCTATGAAGCTTCTAAGAAGCTTCTCTAGAAGATATTACACAATTAACTTACTTTTATCTACTTTTACATACTTTTATCTATTCATATAGGTAATTATATGTATGTCCGTGACAGTTTGTTGAAAAGATACTCACTTTAGATTGTGATTTGAACTTGTTGGTCTTTTCTTTTATTGTTTTTTTCTTTTTTTCTTGTTTTTTTCCAAATTCCTTCTAGTTAATTTTTCTATCTATCTCTTCTTCTTTTGTTGATGAAGAGTTCTCTTGGGGTTCTTGTTGAGTTCCTTCTATACTACTTTTTGTGAATAGAAGGGATACAAGGGGTAGAGAGAGTGATTAAATTTCTCTACCATGAGAGAAAAACCCTCAACTAGAAGTTCATAAGGATGAAAAGAAATGATATGAAGGGTGAAGGAAGTGATTAAATACTCCTACCACCAAAAAAAGACCCTCAACTAAAAAAATAACAAAGAAGGGGAGTGATGAAATCTTGAAGGCAAGCTCCACCCTTTATGCTTGCAAGTGACAACCATCTAAAGACAACAACCAAACAATGTTAATACTAACATTTAACTACTCAAATTCTACTTAGGATTAGAAATAACACTATTGCAAAGAAATAAATTAATGAATAAATGAAAAATATATTAACTTACTTCAATACATAAAATTATCATGTATGTAAAAAAAAATAATAAATAGAAATTAAAAAATTAAAAAATTAAAAATTAAAAATAATAATATTAGTAAATAAAAGTAAAAATAAGAATTAACATAATAAGATAAATAAAATTCAAAATAAATAAGAATAGAAGTTAAAACAAAAGTAAAAATTAAAATTAAAAATAAATTAAAATTAAAAATAAATATAAAATTAAGAATTAAAAACCAAATAATATTAATTAAAAATTAACGTGAAATTAAAATTTAAAAGTAAAATTAATATTAATAGAGTTTTTTTTATTAAAATAATTAATTTATTTTAATATTATTATTTTTACTTTTAATTTTAATTGATTTCAATATTTTTATTTTTATTTTTATTATTTATTTTGTTTATATTTTAAATTTAAATTTAAATTTTTTGTTATAGTTCAATACAATTAAGACAAAAATTTTAAAACACAAAGTTTACAAGTATAACATAAAATCAATAATGTAAATGAGTGAAAAGATAGAAATCACTGACCTCAATTGTATTCCGCTTAAGGCAGCAACCCTTCTCTACTCCAAAAATTGCCAAAATTTTAATTTTGATTCAATAGCACCAAATTTTGTACCACTAAAATCTCAACTCGAAGATTCTTGTACTTAGAATTTTCCAATATTAAATTGCCACCAGGCACTAAGAAATGCCTTTCTAAACATGAGGTAAATGAAACTGCCAAGGCACTGAACCCCTTTCTATTCTAAAACTCACTATAAATTTGTATCAATTCCAATTTGAACTTACAATAGCTTTTTGAAAAGCTAACATCAACATACACAACTTCAAAAAGTTTCACTATCAAATATGCAACACATAAAAACTGATTGATAAAAACCTGAGAGCAACTCGGAGTCCACAAAACTGCCAAGGCAATGAACCCCCTTCTAATCAAAAATCCACTAAAAATTCAATTTTAGTCCAATTCAAACCTGTAATAGCTTTTTAGAAAGCTCACATCAAGATAAAAAATCTCAAAATTTTTGAAGTTCAAACGCGCAACATTTAAAAACTGATTGACGAAAACCCGAGAGTAAATCAATAATCAACTCAACAATGAAATTTTTACTATCTTGTAAAGTAAGAAATATAAATGCTTTGGTTCCACTAATAAGGAAGACATGTAGAACACTTATCAAAGATGAGGAGCTACTTGAATTGCTCACTCAACAAAACCAAGCACAATCAATTACAACAAGCAACTTCACATCCACACACATCCATTAGAAGCACCATCTCTTGGCAAACACTTCAAAATGTGAGTGTAAATTTTCACTCCTCAACCCTAGTTACAAGATGGCCTCAATTAAGAGTTTCTTGTAATTGATTGTGTGAAGTGAAGTAGGCAAATAACAAGAACAAAAGAAGAACAACCACAAAGCAATTGAAATAAATGACATGAAGCAATTACAACACCCAAAACTAAGTTACAATCTATTCACTGTATTTTCATCTAATAAAAAGTAAAAGTAAAAAGTAAAAATTATATTTTTAGATATTTAATTTTATCATCTTTCCAATGACATTAGAAACATGTAAATCCGAATTACTATAACTAAGTAATGACGTTTTAAAGATATGAAGTAAAGATTTGAAAAGTGAAGATTTTTCTTGTTATTAAAATAAGAATTAAATTGAATTATAGAATTTCACAAATATGATTAATTATATTTCAACATCTAAAGCCTAGTAAATAGATATTCCTCTTACAATGCTAACTCCACCTTTGTGGTATTAGCAGATAAGATGTCAATTCCTTCTACCATGCTCCAATCTATAATCCATTAGAAACACCCTAATTTGGTGAAAAGAGAAAAAACAAACAAACAAAACAATACAAATTTGGCATAAATATTCACCATGAAAAGGTCAAAGATTAAAGACAAGGCTTAAAAATAAACACAAAAAACATACTCTTTGCAAAAGCAAATTGTACAAAGCCCTACGATTAAAAATGACTTAAATAAGAACCACGACATTGCATCCACAACCTTTGGCTTTTGCGAAGCAACAGTTGCAAATCATCACAGCGGGTACCGAATTTGCAGGCATCCATCGACACAGTTTGATTGGATTGGTTGTGTGATGTTTTGATTCTTGTTCTTCCAATTTGGGGTCTGTGTACATCCGCTCAACTCAATGTGAGTTGGCTCCGACCCAAGAATGATGACTAGTCTATGTGACGTCCCCCACTGGCGGGGTCCAAAATAATGGTTGTGTCTACTCTAATCCGACTGCCGCAGCGTGTGTCGGCGACGAAGATCGCGCCTTCCCAAAACTCGGTCGCTTCCGCTTGACCAAGACGCTGCCATTGATGTCGAGTATTGCTGCACAGATGTTTACAAAGCCGTGGCAAATGCCTTGGGAGTGTGCTGCGTACTGCGTAGCTTGCACAATCCTTTTTCATGGCCGCCACTTCGACGAGCCACCGTCTCCTTCTGAGCCGTCGGACCAGCCACAGCTGTGTGAGTTCCCGGGCCTCCACTTGGAAGAGCCACCATCGCCTTCGTAGTCATAATCGCAGCTCTGTGAGTTGCCGGGTCTCCACTTGGAAGAGCCACCATCGCCTTCCCAAGCTGCCATTTGGGTGTGCGAGATCACGTATCGAGTGTCGAGGAGAGGGCGGTTATTTTCTTTTTGTCCGCCAGGGGCGACAGCGCGCAAGGCTGCGATCAGTGGCTATCAATTGGACACTCCGAAAGCAGGAAAGGAGGAGGAGGCGGACGTCGTCCTCCGAGCCGCGTTTCAAAGCCGATGATCGAGTCGGCTGAACAGGCGCCGCAGCCTGGGTTTTGCGCAGGAACGAGGGGATTTGTCAAGGCGTCGCTGGCGAGATGAGATGGATTGTGAGGGGGGAGAATTGATTGCGAGTGCTTGAGGTGGTGGAATGAGGCCAGTGCGAGCTCCCCTTATAGGAGGGGCGTCGGGCGCACTGGGGCTGCGGGGCAGCTCCGGGTTTTGACCTCCAGGGGGGTTCTCAGTCAAGCTCGCCTGCTGACAACCCCTGGGATTGGAGTCGGTATGACCCAGAACCGCGTCGCCATGGATCTCCCGTCACAAGTGGTGCAGTCCCGGCTCCGGTTACGAGGCTCCATCTGGGTTCAAAAGGTTGATGCTGGAATGTGGGCTGGTGGAGATTTACTGCCTTTTGTCGCGACAGGCCGTGGCTTTTTGTGAATTTGCTGTTTTATTAACTAGTGAGTTTGTAGTGAGAAAGAATAACTTCTCTCTTGAATGTAATAGTGAGAGAGATAGGAATTTGTTATGTCTGTCGTTTTGTACATTTTGTAATTTTCATTTTGAATGAAGACTATGAATTGTTATAAACGGTGTAGAGTGTTGTGAGACAAAAGATTTTGGGCCCATTGCTTAGAAGGTGCACATGATTGATAAGTTTTTTCAATTTCTTTTCTTAATGTAGTAATCATAGAAATATACATTGAGTTTAAATTTTGCAATAGAAGTTTATTGCTCAATTTTATGCTTTTTTGATTTTCTTAATTTGTATTATACCATTCTCTTTTTCTTCTCTTCACTTTTTATCTCTTTACAATTCCGTAAGCATGTCAGTTGAGAAAGACTTGATTGGAATTCAAAGCTTCAACAAAATAAAATTTCATATATGAAAATGGCAGATTCACAATCTATTTTGTGCTAATGATTATATACGACATATAGATGGTATTGTTGAGTATGATTCCCATTATAAAGAGTGGATAGAACAAGATTACAACATATAAGCATTACTTACCACTTCAATTGAGCAAAAGTTCTTAGCTTCTCTTACTTCTTGTACTACCGCACAAGAAGTCTAGGATTGACTTCTTCAAGAACATGTACACAAGAACAACAAAAATATAGTTGAATTATAAAATCAATTTTTTGATGCTAAACTTTAAAATGGATAAACAACATCAAGTTTTATTATACAACTTGTTCATTATCAATGAATTAAGCAAACTAGGTAATATTTTACTTTTTGATAATTTCATGCTATTCAAGATTATTGCAAATCTTCTTGCTGGTTTCAATGGTTTTACAAGTACTTGGGAGAGTATTTCAAGAGGAGATTGAAAATTAACCAACCTTTAACTTTTTTTACAAAAAAAAAATAAAAATAAAAAAATAAAAAAAAATCATCAAATTTGCCAAAAGACTATTTTTGAAACTATAGCTTTTTAGGCCAATTGTGGATGTTTATCAACAAACAGAAATAACAAAGGTTTATCATTTAATAGGAGTATTTTTTTATGCAACTTCAATTGTGGTATGTCTCCTTTTTTTTGTTCTAATTTGTCATATAATAATTAATTTTTCACATTTTTCTCTGTACTTTCCTATTCCATTGTACTTTGTACCATTTTCTTGTTTATTTTTATTACCAAGAAATTTCCCTCCTTATTCTTTTATTTTTCCAGAAAATTTGTAAAGTTATGAACTTACTAAATTTAAGCAAGATATATATTGCAATAGTTGCAAGCTTCTCAATCACTTGTAGTAGGAGTGTTTACATAATAAATTTCACTCTTAGCTATCGACTATATATTTTGATCTTTCTACTGAAGCTTCTTTTATTGAATTCATTGATTCTACTATGTTATACCTACCAACAAAGGCTTAATATTCAAATGATGAATTTTAGTCCTTGAATTCTTTTCATGATTCTTCATATGTTCATCCTCACAAGTTTTGTTCTTATGATAAAAAAACACATTTCTTTAATTATCCTTACAACCTTATACATACAATGCTTTAGCTTCTAATATTTTCATTAATAAATAAATTATCAAAAATAGAGCTACAAAATACATGATATATCAATTACAATGCTTCATTAATTATAAACTATTATCAACTTATGTTATTTGGTCAGTTGAAATCATAATTAATTATACATGCTATGATATAAGTACCATTGATATTAAAATCTTAATACAATTACCCTCTAAAATCAAAGTTCATCTTTTGCAACAAATTCTTTATATTTCAAATTTTGACCAAAATTTATTCAGTCTTATAAAGGTGGTAAGATAATACAAAATTTTTACTCTTTATAAAGACTACACATGTGGGCCCATTTAAGACAACCAACTTATTATGATCAGCTATATGCACCAAGGTTCTTATATTCTTGACTTTATTGTTATGCTTCTTTTAGCCATTATTTCTTATGCAACTTATTTTTGACTTCTTCTTATTATCACTCTCTTTAAAGCTTATACAAATAAAATGTCTTTTCTTGCTCATATGTGATTTTTTGATTGTAAAGTATTCACATATATATTTTAGATAAACTTTGTAAGAAGCTTGATGCCAAGACTTAGATTGGACTATTTCTTGGCTATTTTGATTAATCTAAGGACTACCACATATAAAATCTAGCTTAAAAAGAAGTTATTATTAGCTGTAATATTTTCTTTGTTGAACATGATTATACTCATAGAAAACCATCTATTGTTGCTAAATCTTTGAACATTGTATGAATAAAAGTTCCTTTCAAAATTTGACAATATTCTTTTTTGGCACAAATGGATTTAATATAACACGATTTTAATTCTAATTTGTCCAATTTTTTTTATCTACTATAGACTTTTTCTTCAAATTTTTCTGATTTTGATAATAGTCTAATATCATGCCTACACTCAAAATATAACATCTATCTTCTATTGATGATTCTATAATCAATACTATTATTAATGCACAATTTGATAATATACATAGTATGACAAGAAAAAATATTCAACAACTTCTATCAAACTCTGAATAATTACAACCTTCAATCTATACTACTTAATGGTATTATTAATCTTTAGATGTCATGGATATATATAAGTACTCAAATAAATACTTATATGATTAGGTAGAAGTAGGTAAAAGTAGATAAAAGTAGATTAATTTTATAGTACCTTCTAAAGAAGCTTTCTTGAAGCTTCATAGATGTTGCTTTGACTTTATATGTATTTGTAGTTGATTGGTAGGTTAGAAACTTAGTCAATAAGTTAACCACGTGTTGATAGCTTGTAAAACAAGCTAACTAAGTAGTGTACATATAGAAAACTTGGCTTGCAAGTTAAGATATGTGTCTTATAAAGTCAATATGTTTTGGAGGTCCTATAGGATATTGCCACATAGCTCCTAGTTAAGAATATATATAGAGGCAAGAGTGAAGTGCTCTTCACTCTTATCAATGCTTTTTTAGTATTTAGTCTTCTTTCAAGACTTTTAAGTCTTCTTGTTTTTGGAAATAGCCATTCTAGTTTAATATTATATCATCATTGAGTGATTTTTTTTTTTTGAGATTCATGTCCTTGATAATTTGAGAAGAGTACTAACTTATTATTTCTATCTTATTTTAGAAGTGAATAGATTATCCCACTTCTATTGTTGAGTTTTAAAGGTTGCATACTACCCACCTTTAAACAAAAAAATCTTATTTTTTAAACACTGATATTTTTTTCAAAGAGAGTGGATTACCGATCTTTGTGGAAATTTTCATTTGATATTAGATGTTGCGGATTATCTTCCTCAAATCTAACTTTTTGAATTTTTTTGAATTGTCTATGAATAAAAAGATTATGGATAATACTCTTAAGAGAAGTAAGAATAGATTTACAAAGATTGTAGATCTTCATGAACTTGTTAATACTCTAAGAGTAGAAATCTCATATATTTCCAACGTGAATTATAGAAGTACTATGCCTATGCCTATGGAAGAAGTTTAGACTCTGCAGCAAGAAGTTATGCAGTTGAAGGAAGCATGTAGATCAACATTGTAATCAAATCCAAGGAATTTTTCTTCTACAAGTATGACAAGGATAAGGATTAGTATGCTTGAGAAGTTTGATGGAAAAAGATCAAAATTTTGAGAGTTTTGAAATAAATCAAGCTCTATCTAAGATTGCATGCTTTCTAATATCTGGATAGATTTATTCAAATCGGATTCATAGGCGCACTTCTATCAAGAAGTATTCTTTTTTGATTTGTATTTTTAATGGAAAATGATTTATAACTTCTTTATGATTTGAATTCATTTCTAAAAGTATTTACGGCCACATTTGGAGAAAGTAATCAAGGCAAAGTAGCAAAGACCAAGCTCTTATCTTTACAGCAAGAATCATGGTCAACTACCATATATGTTGCTAAATGTCAAAATTCAGCTTGCAACGTGGACTGAAATGACAAAGTCTTTATCAATCAAATTCAATATGGGTTGAAAGATAGTATCAAAGATTTGTTATTGACAATTTCAAAAGTAAAATCTCTGAAATAATTTATCATTCAAACCATTGCATATAACAATTGATTATTTAAAAGACATCAAGAAGAAAGATTTGACTAAAGAAAAATAAATCAAATATTGATGGTAGCTCCCAAGTTTTCAAAAACTTATTCATTGAGGCCAAAACCAATGCAAATTGATATGGTATGTTTCAAATCCCTCACAGAGTAAAAAAAAACTTTATGACATCAAGAGGAATTATGCTTATATTGTGGAGAAGCTAAATATACTACTCAACATTGTCCAAAGAAACAACTCAATCACAAAATGAGAAGCATAGTTGCCAAAGAAGATGAGGTGTCAAAAAACAAGTTTCTCAAACTACAATAGAGACCGTGCAATTAAAATCTTGCATAATTCTTAATAAAGGTCTTATTTTCTCTTTAGATCCCTCATCTCATTTTATAATAGAAGTTTATTTAGGACCGAAAAATCACAAAGTCTTAGCTTTGTTAGATTAAGGAGCCTTAGTCTATTTTATAGATGAAGATTTTGTCAAAAAACAAAAGATATGGTTAGTTGAAAAAACTAAATCTATACATGTAGAAGTCATAGATAGTTGTTTGCTATCTTTTGGAGATGTTATGTATGAAATTGTTCCTTTAGATGTAGTAACTAAAGTTCATAATAGCATAGTAATATTTAACGTAATAAGATCTTTGTCCAATTTGGTTATTTTAGAATTATCTTCTTTGAAAAAGTATAATCCTCAAATAGAATGGATTTCTTGTAACCTCAATTTTTTTGATAGTTTATTCAAAAATCTTATTAGTCAAGTAAAAATACATAAGTCTAGTATACCCAAACCCTTACTAGTAAGTATGAGAGCATTTATGTATGTCGCAAAAGAAAAGTTATCTTTTATTTAATATGCCATACTTGTTTTTAATGGTAAAAAGATATCAAGTAGTATTCTTAACCAATATTAAGATTTTCTAGATGTTTTTGAAAAGAAGAACATAGATATTATAACAAGGCATTGTCCTCAGTATAATTTCATCAAACTTCACAAATGAGCTCAACTACCATTTGGACCAATCAATAGGCCTATCAAAAAAACAAGTTGGTTGCATGAGAGTCATCAAATTGCCTCACTAATTGTATTACTATTAAATATGCATTTAAAATACTTTCAATCACAATACATAGTAAGTAGTGTAGAAATCCTTAGACAAATAGAAAATTAGAATGTCAATGGTAGAAATGGAATCTTAGTAAGTCTTGGAAGTAATTATCTTCGTTAGTTTAGTATTTTTATTCATTGTTGAATAGTAAGAAGTATTTATTAAGACCAATATTTATATTGGTCTTCTATCTATATGTACCACTTATAAAAACTATAAATGTTAGTAGTTAGAAGAAGCATGAGAAAGAACCTCATGTCATTTGTTATTGGTATAAAACAAATAGAATTTATGATGGATTTAAATTGATGTTTTTTTATTATCAAAAATCACCAACATGGAAGAATGTAGCCTTAGATGAGTATTAACATTATTTTTTATCATAAGAACAAAACTTGTGAGGATGAACATATGAAGAATCATGAAAAGAATTCAAGGACTAAAATTCATCATTTGAATATTAAGCCTTTGTTGGTAGGTATAACATAGTAGAATCAATGAATTCAATAAAAGAAGCTTCAGTAGAAAGATCAAAATATATAGTCGATAGCTAAGAGTGAAATTTATTATGTAAACACTCCTACTACAAGTGATTGAGAAGCTTGCAACTATTGCAATATATATCTTGCTTAAATTTAGTAAGTTCATAACTTTACAAATTTTCTGGAAAAATAAAAGAATAAGGAGGGAAATTTCTTGGTAATAAAAATAAACAAGAAAATGGTACAAAGTACAATGGAATAGGAAAGTACAGAGAAAAATGTGAAAAATTAATTATTATATGACAAATTAGAACAAAAAAAAGGAGACATACCACAATTGAAGTTGCATAAAAAAATACTCCTATTAAATGATAAACCTTTGTTATTTCTGTTTGTTGATAAACATCCACAATTGGCCTAAAAAGCTATAGTTTCAAAAATAGTCTTTTGGCAAATTTGATGATTTTTTTTTATTTTTTTATTTTTATTTTTTTTTTGTAAAAAAAGTTAAAGGTTGGTTAATTTTCAATCTCCTCTTGAAATACTCTCCCAAGTACTTGTAAAACCATTGAAACCAGCAAGAAGATTTGCAATAATCTTGAATAGCATGAAATTATCAAAAAGTAAAATATTACCTAGTTTGCTTAATTCATTGATAATGAACAAGTTGTATAATAAAACTTGATGTTGTTTATCCATTTTAAAGTTTAGCATCAAAAAATTGATTTTATAATTCAACTATATTTTTGTTGTTCTTGTGTACATGTTCTTGAAGAAGTCAATCCTAGACTTCTTGTGCGGTAGTACAAGAAGTAAGAGAAGCTAAGAACTTTTGCTCAATTGAAGTGGTAAGTAATGCTTATATGTTGTAATCTTGTTCTATCCACTCTTTATAATGGGAATCATACTCAACAATACCATCTATATGTCGTATATAATCATTAGCACAAAATAGATTGTGAATCTGCCATTTTCATATATGAAATTTTATTTTGTTGAAGCTTTGAATTCCAATCAAGTCTTTCTCAACTGACATGCTTACGGAATTGTAAAGAGATAAAAAGTGAAGAGAAGAAAAAGAGAATGGTATAATACAAATTAAGAAAATCAAAAAAGCATAAAATTGAGCAATAAACTTCTATTGCAAAATTTAAACTCAATGTATATTTCTATGATTACTACATTAAGAAAAGAAATTGAAAAAACTTATCAATCATGTGCACCTTCTAAGCAATGGGCCCAAAATCTTTTGTCTCACAACACTCTACACCGTTTATAACAATTCATAGTCTTCATTCAAAATGAAAATTACAAAATGTACAAAACGACAGACATAACAAATTCCTATCTCTCTCACTATTACATTCAAGAGAGAAGTTATTCTTTCTCACTACAAACTCACTAGTTAATAAAACAGCAAATTCACAAAAAGCCACGGCCTGTCGCGACAAAAGGCAGTAAATCTCCACCAGCCCACATTCCAGCATCAACCTTTTGAACCCAGATGGAGCCTCGTAACCGGAGCCGGGACTGCACCACTTGTGACGGGAGATCCATGGCGACGCGGTTCTGGGTCATACCGACTCCAATCCCAGGGGTTGTCAGCAGGCGAGCTTGACTGAGAACCCCCCTGGAGGTCAAAACCCGGAGCTGCCCCGCAGCCCCAGTGCGCCCGACGCCCCTCCTATAAGGGGAGCTCGCACTGGCCTCATTCCACCACCTCAAGCACTCGCAATCAATTCTCCCCCCTCACAATCCATCTCATCTCGCCAGCGACGCCTTGACAAATCCCCTCGTTCCTGCGCAAAACCCAGGCTGCGGCGCCTGTTCAGCCGACTCGATCATCGGCTTTGAAACGCGGCTCGGAGGACGACGTCCGCCTCCTCCTCCTTTCCTGCTTTCGGAGTGTCCAATTGATAGCCACTGATCGCAGCCTTGCGCGCTGTCGCCCCTGGCGGACAAAAAGAAAATAACCGCCCTCTCCTCGACACTCGATACGTGATCTCGCACACCCAAATGGCAGCTTGGGAAGGCGATGGTGGCTCTTCCAAGTGGAGACCCGGCAACTCACAGAGCTGCGATTATGACTACGAAGGCGATGGTGGCTCTTCCAAGTGGAGGCCCGGGAACTCACACAGCTGTGGCTGGTCCGACGGCTCAGAAGGAGACGGTGGCTCGTCGAAGTGGCGGCCATGAAAAAGGATTGTGCAAGCTACGCAGTACGCAGCACACTCCCAAGGCATTTGCCACGGCTTTGTAAACATCTGTGCAGCAATACTCGACATCAATGGCAGCGTCTTGGTCAAGCGGAAGCGACCGAGTTTTGGGAAGGCGCGATCTTCGTCGCCGACACACGCTGCGGCAGTCGGATTAGAGTAGACACAACCATTATTTTGGACCCCGCCAGTGGGGGACGTCACATAGACTAGTCATCATTCTTGGGTCGGAGCCAACTCACATTGAGTTGAGCGGATGTACACAGACCCCAAATTGGAAGAACAAGAATCAAAACATCACACAACCAATCCAATCAAACTGTGTCGATGGATGCCTGCAAATTCGGTACCCGCTGTGATGATTTGCAACTGTTGCTTCGCAAAAGCCAAAGGTTGTGGATGCAATGTCGTGGTTCTTATTTAAGTCATTTTTAATCGTAGGGCTTTGTACAATTTGCTTTTGCAAAGAGTATGTTTTTTGTGTTTATTTTTAAGCCTTGTCTTTAATCTTTGACCTTTTCATGGTGAATATTTATGCCAAATTTGTATTGTTTTGTTTGTTTGTTTTTTCTCTTTTCACCAAATTAGGGTGTTTCTAATGGATTATAGATTGGAGCATGGTAGAAGGAATTGACATCTTATCTGCTAATACCACAAAGGTGGAGTTAGCATTGTAAGAGGAATATCTATTTACTAGGCTTTAGATGTTGAAATATAATTAATCATATTTGTGAAATTCTATAATTCAATTTAATTCTTATTTTAATAACAAGAAAAATCTTCACTTTTCAAATCTTTACTTCATATCTTTAAAACGTCATTACTTAGTTATAGTAATTCGGATTTACATGTTTCTAATGTCATTGGAAAGATGATAAAATTAAATATCTAAAAATATAATTTTTACTTTTTACTTTTACTTTTTATTAGATGAAAATACAGTGAATAGATTGTAACTTAGTTTTGGGTGTTGTAATTGCTTCATGTCATTTATTTCAATTGCTTTGTGGTTGTTCTTCTTTTGTTCTTGTTATTTGCCTACTTCACTTCACACAATCAATTACAAGAAACTCTTAATTGAGGCCATCTTGTAACTAGGGTTGAGGAGTGAAAATTTACACTCACATTTTGAAGTGTTTGCCAAGAGATGGTGCTTCTAATGGATGTGTGTGGATGTGAAGTTGCTTGTTGTAATTGATTGTGCTTGGTTTTGTTGAGTGAGCAATTCAAGTAGCTCCTCATCTTTGATAAGTGTTCTACATGTCTTCCTTATTAGTGGAACCAAAGCATTTATATTTCTTACTTTACAAGATAGTAAAAATTTCATTGTTGAGTTGATTATTGATTTACTCTCGGGTTTTCGTCAATCAGTTTTTAAATGTTGCGCGTTTGAACTTCAAAAATTTTGAGATTTTTTATCTTGATGTGAGCTTTCTAAAAAGCTATTACAGGTTTGAATTGGACTAAAATTGAATTTTTAGTGGATTTTTGATTAGAAGGGGGTTCATTGCCTTGGCAGTTTTGTGGACTCCGAGTTGCTCTCAGGTTTTTATCAATCAGTTTTTATGTGTTGCATATTTGATAGTGAAACTTTTTGAAGTTGTGTATGTTGATGTTAGCTTTTCAAAAAGCTATTGTAAGTTCAAATTGGAATTGATACAAATTTATAGTGAGTTTTAGAATAGAAAGGGGTTCAGTGCCTTGGCAGTTTCATTTACCTCATGTTTAGAAAGGCATTTCTTAGTGCCTGGTGGCAATTTAATATTGGAAAATTCTAAGTACAAGAATCTTCGAGTTGAGATTTTAGTGGTACAAAATTTGGTGCTATTGAATCAAAATTAAAATTTTGGCAATTTTTGGAGTAGAGAAGGGTTGCTGCCTTAAGCGGAATACAATTGAGGTCAGTGATTTCTATCTTTTCACTCATTTACATTATTGATTTTATGTTATACTTGTAAACTTTGTGTTTTAAAATTTTTGTCTTAATTGTATTGAACTATAACAAAAAATTTAAATTTAAATTTAAAATATAAACAAAATAAATAATAAAAATAAAAATAAAAATATTGAAATCAATTAAAATTAAAAGTAAAAATAATAATATTAAAATAAATTAATTATTTTAATAAAAAAAACTCTATTAATATTAATTTTACTTTTAAATTTTAATTTCACGTTAATTTTTAATTAATATTATTTGGTTTTTAATTCTTAATTTTATATTTATTTTTAATTTTAATTTATTTTTAATTTTAATTTTTACTTTTGTTTTAACTTCTATTCTTATTTATTTTGAATTTTATTTATCTTATTATGTTAATTCTTATTTTTACTTTTATTTACTAATATTATTATTTTTAATTTTTAATTTTTTAATTTTTTAATTTCTATTTATTATTTTTTTTTACATACATGATAATTTTATGTATTGAAGTAAGTTAATATATTTTTCATTTATTCATTAATTTATTTCTTTGCAATAGTGTTATTTCTAATCCTAAGTAGAATTTGAGTAGTTAAATGTTAGTATTAACATTGTTTGGTTGTTGTCTTTAGATGGTTGTCACTTGCAAGCATAAAGGGTGGAGCTTGCCTTCAAGATTTCATCACTCCCCTTCTTTGTTATTTTTTTAGTTGAGGGTCTTTTTTTGGTGGTAGGAGTATTTAATCACTTCCTTCACCCTTCATATCATTTCTTTTCATCCTTATGAACTTCTAGTTGAGGGTTTTTCTCTCATGGTAGAGAAATTTAATCACTCTCTCTACCCCTTGTATCCCTTCTATTCACAAAAAGTAGTATAGAAGGAACTCAACAAGAACCCCAAGAGAACTCTTCATCAACAAAAGAAGAAGAGATAGATAGAAAAATTAACTAGAAGGAATTTGGAAAAAAACAAGAAAAAAAGAAAAAAACAATAAAAGAAAAGACCAACAAGTTCAAATCACAATCTAAAGTGAGTATCTTTTCAACAAACTGTCACGGACATACATATAATTACCTATATGAATAGATAAAAGTATGTAAAAGTAGATAAAAGTAAGTTAATTGTGTAATATCTTCTAGAGAAGCTTCTTAGAAGCTTCATAGACACTGCTTTGACTTTATAGGAGTCTATAGTTGACTTTTAGGCTAGAAACTTGGTCAACAAGTTAGCCATGTGCCACACATGTTGGAAGCTTAAAGAACAAGCTAACTACGTGGTCCATCCATAGAAAACTTGCCTTGTAAGCAAAGGCATGTGGCCTAGAAAGTCAACATATATTGGAGGTCTTATAGAACATCGCCATGTGGCTTCTAGTTAGATAGTATATATAGAGGCAAGAGTGAAGCCCTCTTCACTCTTGTCAACTCCTTTCTTGCTTCTAGTCTAGTTTCAAGGGTCTCTAGTTTTCTTGTATTTTGGCAATAGCCATTCTAATTTCTTTCTTAATATACATATTTCTATTTTGTCCTATTTCTTTGAGAAAAGTCTCACTTACTCTTTAGCTTTCATCGAGTTCTTGTCCTTGATAGATTGACAAGAGTACACTTACAATATCAGAGCTTTGTCTTTTCTTGATTAAGAGTGGATTACCCCTTTTTCTTGATAAGACATAAGCGCATTAGAAGTTGCGGATTACCCTCTTTTAAACTGATATTGTTCTTAGTATTTTCTTTGTTATCAATTCCTCTCTTCTATTTGTTTTGAGCATTATTAGACATCTTCTCTTTTCTAAGTGCTACTATGGCAGAGCTTGTTGAAATGAAGAGTGCAATGGCATAGATGCAAGAACAATTGAGGGAGTTAATGCTTGCGATGCATCAACTCAATTTACCACCACAAGGAGCAACAAGAATGGTAGGAAGTGAAGATATAGAGATGATTGGGGCTGCTTCAATATCTGCACCAAACCATGTCCCTTCTCCCAGAATGGAACACCCTTCGAGTGTTAGAGAACCGAGAGTGGCCTTGCCCGAGAAGTTTGATGGTACTAGATCCAAGTTTCGAGGATTCATCAATCAGGTCCAATTAGTGATTGAACTTCAACCCCAGAGCTATCCAACTCCAGGGTCACAAGTTAGATTCATTGGTACACTTCTTTCAGGTTCAGCATTGTCATGGTTTTCATCTTTTCTTGAATGACGAGATCCAATATTGGATAATCTGGAGGCTTTTTTGGCGGAGTTTCGATCCATGTTTGGAGAACATGATGCAATTCGTGTTGCAACCAACAAGATCCGTATTTTGCGACAAGGCAATCGATCAGTAACATTATATGCTTCGCAATTTCGACAACTTGCAACTGATATCAAGTGGGATGATGCCGCACTTGTGAGTCAATTTCTCTACGGATTACAATATGAGGTAAAGAAATTGATGCTTAATTTACCTGATCCTCAAATATTGAGTCAAGCAATTGACTTTGCTGTGAAGTGCGACAATCGACTTTTTGAATTTTGATCCGAGAGTCGCACAAGTAGGCCTCAACGTTACTACAATTCAATGGCAACACCGACGTCTCCTCAACACATACTTTTAGAAGTAGAGGATATGCAAATTGATGCGGTACGTTTCAAACCTCTTACTGAGCAAGAAAAGTCTCGTCATCGACAAGAAGGATTGTGCTTATATTGTGGAGAACCTAAGCACACTGCTCAACATTGTCCAAAGAAGCGACGTAACTACAAAATGAGGAGTACGGCTGTCAAAGAAGACAGTATGTCGGAAAATGAGTACGTCCAGCTACAATAGGGACCGTGCGGCTGGAATCTTGTACAACTTCTAATGAAGGTCCTATCCTCTCCTCAGAACCATCTCCTTGTTTTATAATAGATGTACGTTTAGGACCTAATAATTACAAAGCCTCTGCCTTGATAGATTCAGGAGCCTCAGCTTGTTTTTTAGATGAAGAATTTGCTAGATGTCATAGAATATCATTAATACAAAAAACTAAACCTGTACACGTAGAAGTCATAGATGGTCGTCCGTTGTCTTCTGGAGATGTAACTCACGAAACACTTCCTGTAGATGTAGTAATAAATGGTCATAGTAGTTGCGTAATTTTTAATATAATTAGATCTCCCTCTAATCCAGTAATTTTAGGCTTATCATGGTTAGAAAAGTATAATCCTCGAATAGATTGGATTTCTCATAAACTTGATTTTCCTCGAAGCATTAGTAACAGTTCTATTAATCAAGTAAAAAACCATGAGTCTAGTATAGTAAAACCCGCACTTATAGGTGCAAAAGCATTTATACACGCAGCAAAAGAAGGATCAACTTTTGCTATTTATGCTGCACCTATTTCTGAAAGCGTAAAGACTTCAAGTGGCATTCCAAGTCAATATCAGGATTATCAAGACGTTTTTGAGAAAAAGAATGCAGATATTCTTCCTAAGCATCGCCCATACGATTGTTCAATCGATCTCAAGGAAGGAACTCAGCCACCATTTGGACCAATTTACAGTTTATCGCAAGATGAGTTGGCTGAACTCAAGACATATATTGACGAGAATTTAGCGAAGAATTTCATACGCCATTCAAAATCTCGAGCAGGAGCTCCAATTTTATTCGTAAAGAAAAAAGATGGATCTTTACGAATGTGTGTTGACTATCGATGACTCAACAAGATCACAATCAAGAACAGGTATCCATTACCTTTGATATCAGGACTCCTTGACCAGTTAAATCAAGCTAAGATCTATACAAAAATAGATCTAAGAGGAGCATATAATCTAGTACGGATCAAAGAAGGAGATGAATGGAAGACTGCATTTCGAACCAGGTACGGACACTTTGAATACAATGTCATGCCTTTTGGACTCACGAATGCACTAGCTGCTTTTCAACATCTCATGAATGATATATTTCGTGAATTCTTAGACAATTTTGTCGTCTGCTACCTAGACGATATCCTGATTTATTCTAAGAATGTTGAAGAACATGAAATACATGTTCGTCAAGTATTACAAAAACTCAGAGATGCAGGATTGTACGCCAAGATAGAAAAGTGTGTATTTCACACTACTCAAGTTGACTTTTTAGGATACATCATTTCAAATGATGGTCTCATGATGGATTCTAAGAAAGTCCAAACAATCATGGATTGGAAGATTCCAAAGACTGTAAGAGATGTCCAATGTTTCTTGGGATTTGCCAATTACTATCGGATCTTCATCAAAGACTTCTCACGAGTTGCAGCTCCACTTACACGCTTAACTAGTAAAGATAAATTCCAATGGAATCAAGAAGCGGAAGCAGCATTTGAAGCCTTGAAGACATCGTTTGTCTCTGCACCAGTCTTATATCGTGTTGACTTTTCCAAGGTATTTTTTATGGAAACAGACGCATCGGATTTTGCCTTGGGTGCAGTTTTATCACAAATGGGAACAGATGACAAACTTCATCCGATAGCTTTTCATTCAAGAAAATTCTCAGCAGCCGAGATCAATTATGAGATCCACGATAAAGAACTTCTTGCAATCGTGGATTCTTTTCAAGAATGGCGTCATTATCTAGAAGGTGCTTCTAGTCCAGTCACTGTGTATACAGATCACAAGAACCTCGAGTATTTCATGTCAGCACGCGTGTTGAATCGTCGTCAAGCTCGTTGGAGTATGTCTTTGTCAAGATTCGACTTCATTATCACTTATCGGCCAATAAAACAACAAGGTTTGTCCGATGCCCTGTCTAGACGTTCTTATTTTGCACCAAAAGAAGGAGATGCAGCTTTTGAGCAACAAAGAACGGTCCTCTTGAAACCGGAGCAATTTCATCTCCGAGCAGTGAAATCAACATTGACTGTTGATTCAACTTTTTTCAAGCAAATCCAGTCCAGTATGTCCTCAAACCCTCTTGTTCATGATATCAAGAATAATTCTTCCAAGTCTCATGATTCTTCTAAGTTCGAGTTCAAGAATAATCTATTATATTTTGAAGGACGCCTATATGTTCCAGAAGGAAAAGCACGTTTGCGTGTTCTTCAAGCACGTCATGACTTTCCAGCAGCAGGTCACTTTGGATATAATAAGACTCTGGAACTCATATCAAGAGATTTTTGGTGGCCACAAATGTGGAAGTCAGTCAAAGACTTTGTACAATCATGTGATATTTGTTCAAGATCAAAAATTCCTCGACATCGACCTTACGGACTTCTTCAGCCATTACCTATACCAGAACAACCATGGTCTTCTGTTTCTATGGATTTCATCACAGATCTTCCAAACTCAAGATCTTATGATTCTATATTTGTGATAGTAGATCGTTTCACCAAGATGGCACATTTTATGCCATGTACAAAATCTATCACAGGTGAAGAAACAGCTAAGCTTTTCATTGATAATATCTATCGCTATCATGGATTACCTAAAGATATCATATCGGATAGGGGAACTCAATTTGTGTCGAGATTCTGGAGGACTCTTTTCAAGATTTTAAAAGTGGACATAAAGCTATCTTCAGCTTTCCATCCTCAAACTGATGGACAAACAGAGCGCGTAAACCAAGTCTTGGAACAGTATTTAAGGTGTACCATCAACTACCAACAAGATGATTGGACAATCCTTCTGCCATTGGCAGAGTTTGCTTATAATAATACAGTACATTCTTCTACGCAACAAACACCTTTCTTTGCCAATTATGGCTATCATCCACGACTTGATACTTTTGATTTTTCAAAAGTTGATAATCCTGCAGCAGAAGATATGGCAAATCGGTTGTCAGAGTTACATGCAATAATGAAGGCGCAGTTGAAGAAAGCTCAAGAACGACAAAAGATAAATGTAGATGTATATCGTAAAGAGCAACCACAACTCAACGTGGGTGATAAGGTATGGCTACTTCGTCGCAATATCAAGACCACTCGACCTTGTGACAAATTGGACTATCGTAGGCTTGGCCCCTTTTCTGTTTCTGAACAGATCAACCCAGTTGCATATCGGTTACATCTACCGGAGTCAATGAAGATCCATCCTGTATTCCACGTGTCTCTTCTTGAACCATATAAGACAGTGGATATACAAGGAAGAAGACAAATGCCACCGCCTCCTATAGAAGTAGATAATAATGAAGAATTTGAGGTGGAAGAGATATTAGACTCAAGGCGGCACCGAAATAAGCTGGAATATCTTGTTCATTGGCGCGGATATGATATTAGTGAGCGCACATGGGAGCCATCCAGGAATCTAGCAAATGCATCAGCTAAAGTCAAAGTTTTTCATCAACGACATCCATCAAAACCAAGATGAAAACCTCTCTTATAAAAGAAACAAGATTGAGGCAAGATAACATTCAATTTCCTATCCTTGTTTGTAACTTCTTTGCATTTGTGACACTAATTAGATGGAGAGCCAACAACCAGCGGATTCAACTCAAGAACCTTCGTTTGCTGACTTACCGGATGAGACATTGCGATTGTCACAACCTTCAAGACGACGCAACCGAGATGAAGATCCTCAAGAACGACATGTTCTTCCTCGAATAGATGGTGAGATACAACGCGTTTGGTATCACGACCTTGGAAGAGATTCTCGATGTTTGGTGATATTATTGGAGATAGGAACGACTCCTGATGGTGTTTCAAATGTATTATTTGAAGGAAGTTATGAAGGCCTCAACAGTGATCAAATAACAGGGTGGTCTTCTCGCCCTGGAATGGGACACTATCGATGGCTAAGAGGACCCATCAACTATCTTCAAAGAGAACAAAGATCAGAGTATGTAGCAAATACAATTCGCCGCATATTAGATTTTCTCAATATATAATCACCGCTCCTCGTGGAACTCGTCCCTAGAAGGGGGGGTAATGTCACGGACATACATATAATTACCTATATGAATAGATAAAAGTATGTAAAAGTAGATAAAAGTAAGTTAATTATGTAATATCTTCTAGAGAAGCTTCTTAGAAGCTTCATAGACACTGCTTTGACTTTATAGGAGTCTATAGTTGACTTTTAGGCTAGAAACTTGGTCAACAAGTTAGCCATGTGCCACACATGTTGGAAGCTTAAAGAACAAGCTAACTACATGGTCCATCCATAGAAAACTTGCCTTGTAAGCAAAGGCATGTGGCCTAGAAAGTCAACATATATTGGAGGTCTTATAGAACATCGCCATGTGGCTTCTAGTTAGATAGTATATATAGAGGCAAGAGTGAAGCCCTCTTCACTCTTGTCAACTCCTTTCTTGCTTCTAGTCTAGTTTCAAGGGTCTCTAGTTTTCTTGTATTTTGGGAATAGCCATTCTAATTTCTTTCTTAATATACATATTTCTATTTTGTCCTATTTCTTTGAGAAAAGTCTCACTTACTCTTTAGCTTTCATCGAGTTCTTGTCCTTGACACAAACTTCATTGAATTTAAATTTATTTTGCTAACACAGATTATGGTTGAGGCAAAAGAGTACAAGAAGAAAGAAGGAAAGCATTAATAGCTTGCAACTAAGTAAATCCTTGAACCTTGTTAATTATTCTTTCTTTGAAATTTTCAAAAATTGCTTATATATAAGAAGTAGAAGCTAGGAATTGGATGATAGAATCTAGGATGAAGACGCGAGAAAGGTAAGTGTCCAATCTCTCTTACAGGTGTGGATGGAAGAAGGTAGATAGAACCTTCTTTAATCCATTATCTTTAAGCCTTAAACCCTTATTTAGAACCTTTAGTTTGAGATTAGCTAAAAAATGAGTTACATATTTTGGAAGTTTGTTAACAAGTGACGAGTTGGTTGGAGATGCAATTAGGTGAGTTCTTCTTTAATGTAGTGTGATTTGGTTGTAAAGAATTATTTTTGTAATATAACCTTTGTTGTTAACTATTATAATAAGTAATTCCTTAACTATGTTATTGTGAAACAGCAAGAAAAAAAGAGAGCTTGGGCTCCTTGCCGTCTCGATATGGAATTCTTTTTCACAACTAAGATTGCTTAGGGTCCCTCTTACACAATAGTAGTTTTGTATAGCAATTAAAGTTGGGAATAGTTTTGCTTGGGATGATATTTAAACAAACATTCTTTCTTTAGCTTTTTTTGTTTTATTTCCCTTCCTTGTTGGAAGGTACTTAAGTAGATTGCAAGTAGAAGAGTCAAAAATTTAAATTATTGATAAATTAGTTAGATTAAAAATTATACTAAGTTAAACGGTATATCTAAAGTCATGTAGATGCATCATTCTACTAGATCTAAGCAATCCAACCTATCTTCAATTATAAAAAACCTTGTATCTGTTGGCCAGAAAAATAAATAAAAACTCAAACAAGTAGAGATTCAACAATTGGACAAGTAATTCCCACCTCCAACATTAGAAGATGTTTTTGTTTTAAATCCAATTGAATCAATTCTAGATAAGGAAGTAGAAGAGAAAGGATTGGATCCTAACTCTCATAACCTAGTTGTAGAGGTAAATCAAGAGAGAGAAGGGTCAATACCTCTTTTTCTTCCAATGGAACATGAAGAAGAATCTTTATCAACCCCTATATCCATCAATCCCTTCATTCAACCTAGAGGCTTACCAATAGTAATTCCTAGGGATTTACAAGTAGTTCCTATGTTCCACAACCTCCCTATATTTAAAGGGACTAGAGATAATGATCCATTGGCACATATAGATAGATTTATGGAACTTCTCACAACATGTTTAATAACCAATCCGGATTATTATCTTATATGGTTTTCAAGTACACTAAAAGATAGAGCATGTAAATGGTATAGAAGCCAACTTCTCCAAACCTTTAAGAATTGGGACATGCTCATGAGAGCATTTTTAGAAAAGTTCAGGCTAAAAGTAGGGAAAAGTAATGCCTTTACAATCCTTTTCTCTTTGAGACAAGAAAAGGGGGAAGAAATCACTAAATATATCTGGCGATTTGAACTTGTAGTAACTAGATTTGTAGAAACTCTTCTCATGGATGATACCGTCATCCATTTCTTTATTCAAGGATTTAATAGTAAAAGAAAAATTTGAGATATTCTCAAAAGAAGACCACATAATTTAGAAGAGGCCAAAAAAATAGCTTGGATAGTAGAAGACATTAACAAACAGCAAGAGTGAATGTAGAAGAAAGAAGACCATAGAATCCTCAATTTTATTCCTATATATGTCCAAAATATAGAGAATTTTCAAAGACATTCATATGGGAGTGTGGAACCTCCATTTCATTCCATAAACCATTATCTAATACCTTTAGAGGTTATACTATCTCTTGTCCTTCTTGAATTAATATATCCAGAAGACAAGAATAGATAGAAGAAAGATTTTAAGAATGAAGTTTTTTAAAGCTAATAAGGATTTCAAAATGAACTTACACAACAAATGAAGGCTATGGAAGAATAGATGTCACTTTTAATTAAGAGCCAAAATCCAAATAAGCCCTACCTCCTATAGAATCTGGTAGACATTCCTTAGGGCTTTGGTGCACTCAATGCAGCCAGTCAGGGCATATAAGTCAATTTTGTTCAAACCAATAAAATTACCAACAAAACCAAGGGGGCTATAATTATATACTCTATCTTATAAAAATCATAGTATGGCAAGTTCCAATTTCCAATTCCAACCTCGAGGAAATTTTACCTAAAGATTTAAGAACCTGCAACAACAACAACAACATGAGGTGTACCACCTTTGTGGAAAAAGACATCTATCAGGTAGTTTTTGGATAGAAAATATGATAGTATGTGGAAATTGTAGAAAAAACCATCCTAAAAACGTGTGTAGGCAACTTAACAAGATGATTCCTTTAAATTTTCCACAAAAAAATTATCAACAATAAGCCCAAGATCAATTAAAAGAGGCAAGAAATCCAAATCTAGATAATACTTTAAAATCTTTTAACTTGTTTTATGATTATAATAATAATCATCAAACCCAATAGCCTCCTTTGGGTCTAAATACACAAAGAGGATTTATTTCATTAAACATAGATCAATCCCAATATGGCCAATAAAATGGGAGAAGAAATTTACAAGCTGTAAGGTATTTGGAAATACCAACTGAAGAACAAAGTTCTCAAATTCTTAAAAATCAACCATAATCTTCTTACATATTATATCTTTCATGAAGAAGCACCTAGTAAGGATAAATGGCTTCCTAATATGCCAACTTTGGCAATTATGATAAGGTCTCGGTATACTAGTCCTCTTCTTCTTGCTTTAATTGATAGTGAAAATAATTCAAAAGATTCTCCTCACTTCTCAGATTTGAATGTAGCTACAAGGGAGGCAATAGCTATTATCAAAGATTCTAAGGAATTACTTCAAGTCCTTGAAACTAAGCCAAGTAGATTGCTACAAATTTCAAAAGAAAACATCTAATTAAAGGAAATTTCTTCTAAGAAAGAGTGAGAAGGCCCTAGAGTTCCCGACTTTGAATTTGATTCTCTACTTCAATCTAAAAGTGAGAATCAAGTTGAATCATATGATTTATGAGAGGATTTGAAAAAAATCAAGGCAAACATAATAATTGTTCAATTATTGGAGATTTTTGCAATAATAAGGAAGAGCTTTAAAACATGCCTTCTCATTAAAAGATGCCAAAGATTTAAAACAAAAATCCAAGTCAATGTTAGAACTATTCAAGAGGCACAAGAAGTAAAGGCAATTGAGTTAGAAGTATCTATAGTGGATAAAATCATACCTTACACCATTGTCGATGGAAGTAGTGGTTAAACATTATGCCATTGAGAACTATGGAAAAATTAGGACTTAGTATCATTGGACCTTCTCCACTTGTAATCAATATGGCTAATTAAAGCAAAGATACATCTCTTGGATAAATAAGTGGTTGTAGGATGATGAAAGGAGGTGAAGAATATTCCTTCATATTTCATGTGATTCACATGCATCCTAACAAAAATTCATATCCATTGCTTTTAGGAAGACCTTGATTAAAGGCAGTTAATGCAAAAATTGATTGGAGAGGTGAAAAACCCCATATTATCTATGAGCTACTAGAAAACTTGACTAAAATTCTTATTCAATCTCAAGAATTTTTTTTAGCCAAAATTTTAACTCACTCTTCAAAAGATGAGTTTTTAAGTCTTCAACAAGAAAAAGAATTTAAAAAGAAAGTTATATTTACTAATTTGGTAGCAAAGGAGGTAGTTCATTCAAGTATGGTTCAACCAACTCCACTAGGATGTATGGGCCTTGGACTATATGACTAGAAAGATGATGGAGAATTCACACAATGGTTGAAGGATCATCCAAGTTTAAGTGCGGATGAAGTTGTGAATATAAATTTTATAGACAGTTTTGCCATCTTGTAACTGGAGTTGAAGAGTGAAAATTTACACTCATATTGCACTCAAAGAATACATTGATAAAAATTTAGCTAAGAATTTCATATGTCATTCTTAATTTCTAGCCAAAAATCCTATCTTATTTGTAAAGAAAAAAAATGTTTGTGTATAGATATGTGTAGACTATTGAAGACTTAATAAAATCACTATTAAAAATAAGTATCTTCTACTTTTGACTTTACGACCTCTTGATTAATTGAATCAAAAAAAGATCTATATAAAAATATATCTATAAAGAGCATATAATGTGGTATGCATTAAAGAAGGAGATAAATAAAAAAAACTACATTTTGGACTAGATTTGGATATTTTGAATATAATATCATGTCTTGTAGACTCATGAATGCACCAATTATTTTTTAATATCTAATGAATGATGTCTTTTGCAAGTTTTTTGATGATTTTGTCGTCTATTATTTGGACAACATCTTAATCTACTTTAAGAATACAGATAAGCATGAAGTTCATGTTCGTTATGTATTATAAAAACTTAGAGTTATAAGATTATATGTAAAGTTAGAAAAGTATGTATTCTACACTACTCAAGTTGACTTTTTAAGATACATCATTTCCAATGAAGGGCTAATAATGGATAAAAAGAATGTCTAGACTATCATGGATTGGAAGATTCTAAAAAGAATAAGAAAAGTACAATACTTTTTGAGCTTTGTCAATTACTATCGGATTTTCATCAAGAATTTTTCTCAAGTTAGAATGCCACTTATACGTTTGACTTGTAAAGACAAACTTTCGTAGAATAAAAAAGCCAAAATATTGTTTGATGCTTTAAAAAAAGTATTTACTTTTGCATCAATTTTATATCATGTTGAATTTTTTAAGATATTTTTCATAAAAATAGATGCATTAAACTTTGCCTTTGGTGTAATATTATTATAAATAGGAGAAAATGACAAATTCCATCTAGTAGCTTTTCATTCTAAATTTTTTTTAACAACTAAGATTAATTATTAGATCTACAACAAAGAGCTCCTTGCAATTATGGATTCATATCAATAATAGCATCATTATTTAGAGGGTGCCTCAAATCCAATCATTGTATAAACAAATCACAAGAATCTTAAGTATTTCACAATAGTACTTGTTTTAAATTGTTGCTAAGCTTATTGGAGCATGTACTTATCAAAATTTGATTTTAAGATCACTTATCAACCCAAAAAATAATGAGGTTTATTAGACGCCTTTTCTAGACATTCTTATCTTGTACCAAAAGAAAAAAAATATATCTTTTGATAAAAAAAATGATTCTCTTGAAGCCAAAATATTTTCACCTTTGAATAAGAAAATCAATATTAACCATTGATTCAACATTTGTCAAGTAAATTCAATCAAATGTGTTCTTTGATCTTCTTTTCTACAATATCAAGAATAATTCTTTTAAGTCTCATGATACTTTTAATTTTGAATTCAAAAAAACGTACTCTATTTCAAAGAAAAATTATACACTCCATAAGGTAGGGCATGATTACTTATTCTTCAAATTCGTCATGACTTTTTAATAGCCAAATATTTTGGATACAACAATACTTTAGAGCTAATATCGAGAGATTTTTGGTGGCCTCAAATATGAAAGGTAGTCAAAGACTTTGTACAGTCATATGATATTTGTTCAAGATCCAAAACTCTTTGCTATTGAAATTATGGACTTCTTCAGCCTTTACCTATTCCAAAACAACTAAGATCTTTTGTTTCTATGGATTTTATTATGGATCTTCTAGTTTCAGATTCATATGATTTTATATTTGTAGTAATAGATTTTTTTTACCAAGATGGTTTATTTTGTACCATGTATAAAATCTATCACAAGTGAGAAATAGCTAAGGTTTTTTTAATAATATCTATGGCTATTACAGATTGCCTAAAGATATTATATTAGATAGGGAGATTCAATTTATATCAAGATTTTGGAAATCTTTTTTAAGATTTTAAAAGTGGATATAAAGCTCTCTTTGGCTTTTTATCCTCAAATTGATAGACAAATAGAACGGACAAATCAAGTTTTGAAGCAATACTTGAAGTACACCATCAACTATTATCAAGATGATTGGACAACTCTTTTATCATTGGGAGAATTTACATACAATAATTCGATACATTCTTCTACTCAACGATCATCTTTCTTTTATCAATTATAGTTATTATCTATGTCTTAATAATTTTCACTTTTCAAAAGTTAATAATCTTGCCTTAAAAGATTTGGAAAATAGTTTATTTGAGCTATATGCAACAATAAAGGCACAATTAAAGGGAGTTCAAGAACAACAAAAGATTCATGCACATATATATTGCAAGAAACAACCATAATTCAATATAGGTGACTAGGTATGGTTATTTTGTTGCAATATCAAGACTACTTGTCTTTGTGATAATTTGGACTATCATAGGCTTAGACCTTATCCTATTAGTCAAGAACTCAATCTTCTTGCTTATCAATTATATCTATCGGAGTCTATAAAAATCTATCTCATATTTTATATGTCTCTTCTTGAGTCATATAAGACAGTGGATATCTTAGGAAGAAGACAAATACTACCTCCTCTTATAGAAGTGGATAATAATCAAGAGTGTGAGGTAGAAGAAGTCTTAGATTCAAGGTGGCGCCAAAATAGGTTGAAATATCTTGTTCAATTGGTATGGATATGATATTAGTAAATGTACATGGGAGCCAACAAAGAATGGTACAAATGCAATAAAGAAAATTGAAACTTTTTATTAATGATATCCATTAAAACTAAGATAAAGAATAGAAAATCTTTACTATAAAAGAAAGAAGATCAAAAGAAGATAATACTATACCTTCTATTCTTCTTTGTAGTTTTTATATATTTGTGATGGTTAGAAGATGGAGAACCAAGAACCAGCAGATTCAACTAAAGAGCTTTCATTTACAAACTTACTAGATTAAACAATTGTTAAAATCTTCAAGATAATAAAATTGAGATGAAGATCTTCAAGAATGACATGTCTTTCTTTGAATAGATGGCAAGATACAATGTATTTGATATCTCAACCTTAAAAGACACTCTCAATATTTGGTGATTTTATTAGAGGTAGAAACAACTCTTGAGGATGTTCTAAATATTTTATTTGAACAAAGTTATGAAGGTCTCAATAACGACCAAATAATAGGATGGTCTTCTTGCCGTGGTGTGAGCTAAAATAAACCTCCACTAATTAGAAGTTTATTCTAACTTACAATAAGTGAATTAATTATATGAATTTAACATAAAGCTATTATTTTAATTCTAATCCACTTATTACTTATCCTTCTTAAAACACAAAGTTATTAATCAAATACTCTAACATTACTCACATTCACAATGATAATTCACTCCTTAATTTCATGCAAAATAATTCCTTCTTCTACTTCTAATTAGATAATTCGATTTAATTTTTTATTTAATGTTATTATTATTATTGTTATTATTATATTATTATTAGGTCGTTTTTATTACTTTTTACTATTTTATTATTTTATCATTTTTTAAAAAATGTTAAAATTTTTACTTCATAATTAACTAATGGTAAAAATAATTAAATAAGTTATTATCCTTAATCTATACTAATTATAAATTTTTTAAATTTTGAGTTAAAAATTAAAAGTCAAAAGTTAAAAGTAAAGTTTAAAAAGTAAAGTAAAGTAAAAAGAAAAAGTAAAGTAAAGGTTAAAAAAATAAAAAATAAAAGTAAAAGAGAGAAGATTAAAAGCTAAAAATTAAAGACAAAAATAAATGTAAAAGTTACAAGTTACTGAAAAAAAAATAACATAAAATAAAATCAAAGAAAAAATAAATAAAGAGAGGTACAAGCGGAAGTACCTTGACAACGCCCAAGGATTGAGGGAAGCACCCTCTTTACTCCAAAATTCGCCAAAAATCCAAATTAGCTCCAAATCTAATGATTTTTCTTGTGTTGAAAATTTAACTTCAAGGCACTTCTGCTCTAAAAATTGTTTGGCAATCTGGTACCTGAGCTGCGAGCAGTACTTCTTCAAACTTGGATCATTGGGCCTCCCGCTGCAGCCGACCCCCCTTCACTCAAAACTTCGTTAAAAATTCACAATTATTTCAAATTTAATGAAATTTATGCCAATGGATGCTCAGCTTGAAGACGCTTGTAATTTCTAAATTTAAAAATGATTCCATTAACAGAAACTGAGGAATGCCTTTTAAATGTTGGATTATTGAAACTGCCAAGGTAGCCACCCCTTGCACTCAAAAATTCACCAAAATTTCGGTTCAACTCCAAATTAAGAAGCCCTTAGCGCGTTGGAAAGCTAATAAAAAGAGCTATGTGATGAAAAAAAATGCTCAATTAAAAATCATAAAAAACCATAGATTTATTGAGGAAAATCCGAGGCCCCTCAAACCCTTTTGACTATGGAAATAGTTAGTGTTCACTAATTGTAAAGGGGCGCCTTTAAAACCACAACAAGCACCACCAATGACACAAAATCAATGCTCATATATTTGGAAAGTTCACAATGAGATCTAAGATTAAGAAGGAAGCAAAAAATTAAGATTAGGATTGAAACCACACTTTGGCATGGCTTTGCCCTCATCAAAAAGAAAAGAGAGAGAGAGAGGCTTGGGAAACCAAACCACTCTTATACAATTGAGTGGTGGCTTCTAGAAAGATGGCCACATCTTCACCCTTGATCTCTTAGATCCCTAATGTAGATCTATAGCCTTCCTTCATCCAAGAGCTAATTTCGTGATCAAGGCTAATGGCTCTTATAAGTGAGAAAATAAACACTTTTTTATAAATTTAACTTAACCATTATATTTAAAACACGTTTTTATACTAATATTAGTTACACATATGCATCAGTCTATGTTCCTTTGTAACTTTTATGAAGGTTTTTTACTTATAAAGATTTAGGCAATATTTTAAAATTCTTCAAAAAATGAGAATTTCATTTCTTTACTTGTACTTTGAAGGAAAGCATATTGAACATATTTTCTTCACTTCACATGATGCATTCGATGCCTCCATTGCATTTGAAAGGCTTCCATAGATTAGAAGAATCACTTTGCTGCTTAAATTTATTGAATTTGGAAAAAATCTTCAAATCCATCATAATTAAACTTCATTAGATTTTATTTTATTTATTTATTTATTTTTTCACAACAAGATTACTTCCTTTGTAATTCTTCTATGACTAGCTAACTAGAAAAATATAGTCTTTATAGTTTTTTCTTACTAAACTCTATTCTAGATTACATATTTGCTACTAGCAATTTATTTTTTATTTTTTCCTAAAATTCTAATACTAACTCATAAAATTTATATTTTAAGCATAATAAGTATATTTTTTATACTAAATATCAAAGTGAGTTAATTTAATGGCTCACATTTAATATAAGACACTATGGATGGTAGAGAGGACGTATCAACCAACTTCAAAGAGAACAAAGATCAGAGTATGTAAAAAATATAATTTGTTATATCTAAGATTTCTTTAATATATGAAGATTTCTCTTCATAGAATTCATTCCTAGAAAGAGGGGTCATGTCATGAACATACATAAGTATTCTAATAAATACCTATATGTTTAAGTAGAAGTAAGTAAAAGTAGATAAAAGTAAGTTAATTTTATAATATCTTTTAGAGAAGATTCTTCGAAGTTTCATAGATGATGCTTTGACTTTACATGTATTTTTAGTTGATTGGTAGGTTAGAAACTTGGTCAATAAGTTAACCATGTATTGATAGCTTCTAGAACAAACTAATTATATATCATACATATAGAAAACTTGCCTTACAAGTTAAGATATGTGTCTTATAAAGTCAACATGTTTTGGAGGTCCTATAGGATATTGCCTCATAAGTCCTAGTTAAGAGTATGTATGGAGGCAAGAGTGAAGCCTTCTTCACTCTTATCAATGCCTTTCTAGTCCTTTGTCTTATTTTAAGACTTTTAAGTCTTCTTATTTTTGGCAATAGCCATTCTAGTTCAATATTCTATCATCTTTGAGTGATTTTCTTTCTTTGAGATTCATATCTTTGATATTAAATAGATATGACAACTTTTAAACTATTTAACAAAATTCTTTCATAAATTTTTAACTCACTTTGATATCTGCTTTCAATTTATGTTCCCTTACATATTCTTTAATATTATCTCTTCTTAAAGTTTGATAGCCATATTCTAAAGTACTTACTTCTCTTTATTCATCACATTAGAAGAAAGCCATGTAAGATAAGTATCAATCTTGATTTGTAATGATACATAAAAATTAACTGATTTATCTTTTGGCTTTAAAGCAATAAATTACAAGTAGATTTATGCTTTAAAAAATAAAACCAAATAATATTATTAATTGATCCAAAATATATGTAAAGATTGCTCATAAAAATTTAACATGAATTTTAATAAAATTTATTTTTCTATTATCAAATTCAATTCCATCCGTTTTATTTTTGTAATTTTCACATAAGAAGATAAACTTATTTGAAAAATTGATATAAATCTATTTTTTACATCAATATTTAGATTAAAATATATATATATATATATATATATATATATATATAAAAGAAGATTTTAGTTTTGAAGATCTATTATATCTGAATAAGAAATCTTATAAATAAAATTAATTATCCTCCAAATAACTTTGATGTATTTAAATTAAGTACATTAAGACATTCATCCCTTTCAATCGTGCACATACTCTGGTATGTGCCAAAGAATTAAACCACAACACTTTTGTCATCATAATTAGAATCGTTGTAAATTATATTACTTTTGAACCATTAATCAAAATGTTGAAGCTCAAAAGCCTCTAAATCCTTTATGTAATTCATTTCATCTTATTGCTTAAAGACTTTAATTTGCTTTTCTACAATCCTAGTCTTTCATAGTGTCCCATCTAACTTTCAAAGAAAATAAGTTGCATTATCATACACTTTAAAAACTACATAGGATCTAAATTAATACCGTGTAAACTTATGAAGAGTAGAATGTTAGTACATCAAATTACTATTATAAATTAAAATCAAATCACCCTCTTTTAAATGGCCTAGGCCTCAATTTATGAGTTTTATCAAATATTTCTTTATTGCTTAACCTTACTACCTTAAGCTTTTATATAGCAGGTTGATGATCTTTAGACAATCTCTCTAGATAGTAAATTTAAAGTTCTAATAATCTCTTCCTATCAATGCCATTCTTTTAAGATAAAAAAAAAAAAAAAAACCAAGAAAAACTAGACTTCCTTGTAGATATTAAAGGCTTTTGGTCTAATATCAATTCTATTAGCATATAGCTAATAATTGTGCTATGATTTGTCATATCTAACCAATAAAGCAAATGATAAAAGCCTAGGCCATAATCTTTATTTGATTCTTATATACCTTAACCAAAGCTTGAATGTTTGGAAGGTACCTTCTTTCATTCTTATCATTGGCTTTGAGATTATATGAGATAGTCAATTTCAATTGTATTCTATACCTTCTGAAGAAATCATGTGCCTTTTCTACATCAAGCTCACTTTGGTTTGCTTTCATTCTTCCAATGCTCCCATAGTAACATATAATATCTTTCAAAAAAAATCAACATACTACCTTTGTGGACTTTGATCTCAATGCCTCACTTTTATATAATTGGAAAGTTCTATTTTTACTAAAATTAAATACTTCATGCCTCAAACCTCCATTGGCATTACAACTAAATCAATCACCTATTAAAAATGAATGAAAAATAAATAGGGAGGACAATAATCATTTTTATACCTCACCTTGGATTGTAATTGGTACTCTTTACAAGAGCTCACAAAGTCCTCTACAACCTTATATAAGTTCTTCTACTAATAGCATTCTTTAATCTTAATGTAGGTAGTCTAATATCTTCTATGCTTAGCCTACAACATATTATGAAATTCACTTAATACTTTGTGTCTAGTCTCCAAATCATCCACCACTTTCAATGGCACATCATCTCTCTTTTTTGTCCGCTTCCATAAGAACCTTTCATATAAAAGATAGTTGTAGAATTAGTGCCTAATATCCTTAAAGGTCTTGTCCAATCAATCCTCATACTTCCTCATTGTGCTCAAATATAAGCCAATATCTCTCAACCTTCCTTCATGTAAATCAATTTTGAAGGATAGAACTTCATCATCTTAATCTCTTCCACATGTAGCAAATACAAAGCCTTAGGCCAAGTCTCTATCTTCTTCTTATGCAAGCATTTCCTTCTGTCTTGAGTACTTAGCCTTAGACAACATATCTACCACCAAGTTTTCTTTGTCCATGATATGTATTAAAATAGAATTTAGAAACTTAATAAAAACAATCCATCTAAACATAACAATATTTAGTATAATACAATTAACAACCATTCCAAACAAAGGTAAGCAATTAGTTTTAAATACCACATGAGCACCTATTAAGTAATTTCTCTCAATTGTGAATGTGATAAGTACATCACAAAGCTCTCTTTTTTACTTGTAGATAAGCTCTTTAATTTTCAATGAGAATTCTTGCTTCAAACCTAATTGCAAACCTATTATCTTTCTTATCATCTTGTCTAATAGCCTATTCAATGGCTATGAGACTTATGTCAATTGACACTATCATTGGTCTTGTACAATTATAATCCACTTGCCTTAACATTGGTAGTGATTTTAAAACCACCTTTAATCCATCTATGGCTAACTTTTGCTCTTCATTCCATATAAACTTCTTCCCATTTTTTAATAATTAATAAAAAGGCTCTACAATATGAACATAATGAAAAATCCATATATGATAAAATACAAAAGTATCCAAAAATCTTCTTATCTTGGTAGTGCTACTATATTCCTTCATCCTTACTATAGCATCTATCTTATTTGGATTTAATTTCTTTTCATAGCTTCTACATAAATTTTAAACTACTATAATTTTTAAAAATCTAAATGTGAATTTTTCAAAAAATAAAGTAAAATTTATCTCTTCAAGTTTCTTCAAAATATGCTTCACATCTTCAATATATTTATTTACAAATGTGCGGCATCCATCCTCTCCTAAAGTCAAATCCTTAACCTCCTCTTTGCAACCTTTGATTAGAACATCATCCAAAAAATGAATGGTCTTCTTTGGCACAAATTCTCTTAAATTTTGGTTCATTACATTTTGCATATAAGCCACTAAATTAGTTGCACCTTATAGCACGGTACACATGTCTACTAGATTCAAAGAAGTCTTCATAGTAGTTAGGTTCCTATTCTCCTCTGTTGATTGAAATTGATCAAAATCTATGTATAAATCTCTACTAAAAAAAATGGCATGCTTTATAAAAGCTTCTGCTATTTTATCTATCGCCGATCTAAACCCCATATTGTATTGGCTTGTTGCATGCCTTCAATGAATCTAAGCACCTCAGACTTCTTTGGTATGTTAAACTATCAATTGGAATAAGGTTCAATAGATGGTTCAAAGTTGCATATCTTAATCTTTTTTTTCAACAAATCTACTAACTTGGAAAGCAAAGCCTTTGACATTAGAATAACTTCAAGTTCTAAGGTACGTGTGGAACAATAAAAATAACCATAGATGCTACTATGTTAAGATCCAAATAACCAATTTCTTTGAATGCAAAGGCAAAAGCCTGATCATATTTGGAGAGTATCTCTACTAACATCTCTTTTTCCATTTCAGTCAAAAAATCACCCCCTTCAATCTTTCTAACAAAGTTTGTAAGCCTCCTTAGAAGAACACGGGATCTTTGATTATAAGTAGGTTATAAGAAGGCATAATATTATTTCAAATGAACTCAAATATAAAATAGGAGCCCAAAGACTAAGTACAATTTATAGATTAATTCCTTTCTTATACTAGGATGTATTCAATTTCTAATTTTAATCTCAAATTTAAACCCCTTTTTATTAAAATACCTAAAATTCACTTATTACTAACTCAATTTAGGAAAAGTTTAGCTCATTGAACTTTATTCAAGCTATGAACTTTAAATTTTTAAAGTCAATAAACAAGTTTTTTAAAAAAATGGGAGTCAAATGAAGGAAAAAAGTAGCCGCTTGCCATAGCCGCAGCCTTCAAAATTCTTATTTACAAATTAGCTTATATCTTTCTTGTCAAAACTTCTTTCTTTGTGTGCAATGGCTTGTTGAAAAGCTAACAATAAAATCTTGCATCTTTCTAAATTCTACAGTAAAAAAAATTAAAAAATAAAAAATCTAGTAAATGGCATAAAAAATTCCAATTTAGTCTTAAATTTCACTATCTAAAAACTCCAGCAATCCACCTTCCACAAATTTTCTTAAATTTCCCTTATTACAATTCTAATTTTTATGTATTAAGACTTGGTGGAAAGCTAATAATAAGATCTAGTTCCCTTTCAAAACTTAATACGAAAAAAATAGAAAATCAAGAAATGGCATAAAAAATTTGAATTAACCTTGAAGCTTGACACCTCTCTTAAAATTCCAACTATATATATATATATATATATATATATTTTCTTTTACTCAAATAAGCTTCACTTGATGTCAAAATCCTACTCTAACCTTCTTCAAATACCTACCTTGAACCACTTGATGTCAAAACCCTACTCTAACCTTCTTCAAATACCTACCTTGAACCACTGTAGAGTTGGATACCTATTCTAAAAGATAATACCTTGAAAGCTTGAATAATCCATTTAAGCCAATAATCTCTTATTCTAAATTCCATTCAAATTTGTAAATATATTAGCATTATGTTTTTTCATTCCTACTAATTAAATTAATTATTCTCCAAATAACTTTGATGCACTGAAATTAAGTGCATCAAGACATTGCCTTAATAAGTCTTTGTATAGATTACAACAGAACTAATTATACATGGCATGAGCATATAATCAAATTTTTAGCTACTCACAAGCTAAAGTAGGATATATCCAAACTCATTGTAATGTAGTATAACATATATTTTAGTATCTTTGTTCTACTTGTGATTTTAAATGTATATGTGGTAACACAACTTCTATGACTATATTAATTGTCTTTACCAATGCAAACTATGCTATTAACATTGACAACCAAAAATCTAGAAGTAGTCATGTTTTTTATTTTATATAGTAGATCTATTAATTGATATTCAAAGAAACAAGCTTATTTGGTAGATAGAACTAACTATTTGGAATACATTGCTTTTTTCATGGCTCCAAAAGAAATTATTTGGTATAGTTGTATATTAAAAGATCTTAGTTTTCTTAAACAACAATCCACAATTTTTTAGTCAAACTTTCAAAGTCTCATTCAACTCGCCCTCAATCCTGAATTTCATTTACATATCAAGTATGTTGAAATAAAGTATCACATGCTCCAACATCAAGTCAAGAAACAAATCTTACAGATTGATTATATCTCTATAAATGAAAATGTTGGAGATATCTTCATTAATGCCTTAATTCCTGAAAAATTCAAGCCATTATGTGCTTTACTAACTGTTTACTCCAATTAATACTTCTCCATTGAAGTTGGAGTATTATTACTTACTATAATATCGATGGAGAAGTTATTCATAATTGAGAGTTTAGTAACTAGTGAGAAGAAAAGAAATAAATAAATAAATAAATAAATAACTCTCTCCTAAATATAATAGTGATAGAGACAAGAAGTCGCTGTGTGTGTTGCTCTGTAAATTTTGCAATATTCATTTGAAAAAAAGAATGTGAGTTGTCATAAACGGTATAGAGTGCTGTGAGACAAAAGCTGCGGGTCCACCTGGCTGGGTTGCATAACGGCGGGGTTGGAACGCGTCGAGTAGCCCCAGTATGAAGATATACTGCATGGGTTACAGTCGGAAAACATTCGGAGTGCATTGAATCTTCGAGCACTTGTCTCACAGGAGAGTGTTTCATGCTGTAATTCAATGGTGGGCGCGGTGCTTATTCGTGTTACCGATCGCTGGTTTCACATGGCGGGCATCGCGATAGTTTACCGATCGACGAGAAAGTGCCCATTCTCCGACAGATATGGTGGAGAAATCTCGTGAGTCCAATTCGGAGACGCGGAGTGGCAGTTTGACCAGATTTGTCTCCAATTAAGTTTTCGCCAATCTAGAGCTGCCGGAATGATCTGGGGATTGAACTTTGGAATTCCCACATAACCGGTCCTTGCCACGATGTGACACTTCCCAACCATCCGGGAGGATATTGAGTAGGCAGCAATGAGATTCGAAATCGTCCTGCAGCGCGCCGTGTCATGGCATGTCACTGCAGGCGTCGCTGCCGGCGTTGACTGCCTGGACCCCAATCAAGCTGCGCACACACAAGAAGGTCGTTTCGAGATACTTGTTGATTGGACTCCGTTGCCGCACCGCATGATGTGGGAAACAAATAAATGAACACATTAGTAAAAATAAGTGCCACAGTGAATAATGAGGAACAAGGTAAAACGTACCTTTGAATACTTGGGGCTTGGTCCGCTGATGGCAGCACAGAAAAACAGCTAAATAAGAACGCGTTCATTAAAAATGTGGGGTCTTGCAGCTTCGAATTCTCCAGCTTCTAGTAGGACCTGCGTATCACAAACTCTGCAATCATGAGTGGCAGTTTTCAGCTCCCTCTGGTCAAAGAACAACAAACGACAAGTTAGACAATTCTCTTGGATTTGTAGCATGTATAGAAGTCGTTGACCAGGTGTGATGGACCCTGGATCATGAGATCATTTCCATCGATCGAGTGCCCCTATTTGTAGCCTTTGCTTTTGAATCTTCAGGCTTGGTGTTCTTGACACATATTCGACATACTGGTTGTCCACATAAAGCAATATTGTCATAAGAATATCAGAGGATTAAGATTAAGAGTTTTACTGTAAAAAGGGTCTTTGTACTTCATCCAACTTAAAGATTTATTAGAATAAACTCCTAAGGCTTTTCAGAAACGCCCGAACCCAAGCCCAAATGCAACCCACAGCCCCGACCCCACATCCCCCCGGTACAAAATCTCCGCCAGTCCACATTCCAGCATCAACCTTTTGAACCCAGATGGAGCCTCGTAACCGGAGCCGGGACTGCACCACTTGTGACGGGAGACCCATGGCGACGCGGTTCTGGGTCATACCGACTCCAATCCCAGGGGTTGTCCGCAGGCGAGCTTGACTGAGAACCCCCCTGGAGGTCAAAACCCGGAGCTGCCCCGCAGCCCCAGTGCGCCCGACGCCCCTCCTATAAGGGGAGCTCGCACTGGCCTCATTCCACCACCTCAAGCACTCGCAATCAATTCTCCCCCCTCACAATTCATCTCATCTCGCAAGCGACGCCTTGACTAAATTCCCTAGTTCCCGCACAAAACCAGCGCCGCGGCGACTGTTCAGCCGACTCGATCATCGGCTTTGAGACGCGGCTCGGAGGACGACGTCCGCCTCCTCCTCCCTTCCTGCTTTTGGAGCGTCCAATTGATAGCCACTGATCGCAGCCTTGCGCGCTGTCGCCCCTGGCGGACAAAAAGAAAATAACCGCCCTCTCCTCGACACTCGATACGTGATCTCGCACACCCAAATGGCAGCTTGGGAAGGCGATGCTGGCTCTTCCAAGTGGAGACCCGGCAACTCACAGAGCTGCGATTATGACTACGAAGGCGATGGTGGCTCCTCCAAGTGGAGGCCCGGGAACTCACACAGCTGTGGCTGGTCCGACGGCTCAGAAGGAGACGGTGGCTCGTCGAAGTGGCGGCCATGAAAAAGGATTGTGCAAGCTACGCAGTACGCAGCACACTCCCAAGGCATTTGCCACGGCTTTGTAAACATCTGTACAGCAGTACTCGACATCAATGGCAGCGTCTTGGTCAAGCAGAAACGACCGAGTGTTGGGAAGGCGCGATCTTCGTCGCCGACACACGTTGCGGCAGTCGGATTAGAGTAGACACAACCATTATTTTGGACCCCGCCAGTGGGGGACGTCACATAGACTTGTCATCATTCTTTGGTCGGAGCCAACTCACATTGAGTTGAGCGGATGTACACAGACCCCAAATTGGAAGAACAAGAATCAAAACATCACACAACCAATCCAATCAAACTGTGTTGATGGATGCCTGCAAATTCGGTATTTGCTGTGATCATTTGCAAGTGTTGCTTCGCACAAGCCAGAGGTCGTGGAAGCAGAGGTAATGTTGCTGAAATACATCATTTGCAAGTGTTGCTTCGCATAAGCCAGAGGTCGTGGAAGCAGAGGTAGTGTTGCTGAAATACAACACAGCAAAATGAATGGTGCATTTCCACACAACTTGCTTCATCTTCATCACTATAGACCACAAGTTGCAAATTTGTTTCTTTGCCTTTACACTACAACATCAAATCTTTTATTCTTTGCAACTAATAATATTATTTGAATATTTCCTTGCCAATGCAAAACATATGGATGTGCTTTGTATTGAGCAACATATTGATAAGCATATGTAATGTTGTATCATGTATAATTTGTAAAGTATAATAACAAATTTAAAGCTTTTTGATAAAGCTTTATACCTTTTGCATCCAAAAGATTGTCATTCTCTTGTTTAATGAAATAACTTTGTACCATAGTTGTGGCAACTATCTTTGTACCTTTTATTCCAAGTTCCTTCAACTTTCAATAAATGTACTTAGTTTGGTTCAAATTAATAGTGTCATTTTTCTTATTTTGCAAGAAATTAATGCAAACAAAAATGACTAAGTTCATTGGAGTCTCTCATCTTATGGCATTTTTGCAATTCATCCTTGCATTTTATAAGAATCTCAAAGGTCTTGCTATCAATTAGTACATCATGAACGTAGATAGTCAATATAAGGCTAATCCCTTAATGTACATTGTATAAAAACAAGGATCTCATTTTGAGTGCTTCTAACCAAGATTCAATAAATATTCATTGAAACTTTCATTCTATCTATTTTTAGATTTCATCAAACTATACAAAATCTTTAGCAATTATAACACCTTGTCTTTGTATTCAAATGAAACTTCTTATCTTTTTAGAATCTTTATGTAGATATCCACTTTTTTAAATTTACCATTCAAATAAGTTAAAATAATGTCAAGTTGAAACATATTCCATTCAAATATAGCAATAATTGAAGTAAATATATAAATTTTTACAAGACATACAAGTAGTAGAAAAGTCTCTTGGTAATTAAAACCTTTAGCTGAAATAAAATTCTTTGCAATCAACTATGCTTTAAAATGCTCAATGGAACCATTGCTAATAAGCTTCCTCTTAAAAATCTATTTTGAATCTACATCCTTTCTATTATTTGGTAAAAATAAAAACTTCTATGTACCGAGATCTTTTAAAGAATTAAGTTCTTATTTTGTGACATGACTCTATTCTTTAAAAAGTGGTGAATTCATGGCTTATTCAATGTGTTTTGGTCTTGTGTATTCATGAACATAAACAACATCTACTATTTCAATTGAAAGGTTATAATCTCCTTGAATAAAATTATTGTCATTTTTTCAAGGTATGCAATACGTTCTATTATTAATTATGATATTTTTTAGATCAATTTTATCTATATAATAATGTCTTGGTAGTAGAGCTTGAATAAATGCCTACATAACTTGTAAATTAGACATGTGTTGGAGGTCCTATAGAACATTGCTACAAAGCTTCTAGTTAGATAGTATGTATGGAGGTAAGAGTGAAGTCTTTCTCACTCTTTCCAATATCTTTTTAATCTTTACTCTTGTTTCAAGATTTTTTAGGTCTTCTTGTCTTTAGCAATAGCCATTCTAATTTAATATAATACCATCTTAGAGTGACTTTTCAGTCTTTTTAAGTAACACAAGAGTATATTGATCTTTTAGTTCTTTAAGATTCATATTTTAGATAGTTTACATGTATGTAGAATTTACAAATGCACATTAAATGTTTTATAAAAAATGCCTGTGTACCATAGTTCTTTTCATTTCATTCATCAATGTGATGGTCAATAGAAAATGATGCCATTGCCAAAACAACCAATATAATAGCAACAAACAACAAGATTGTTCAACAATAATAGATCTTGTAATAGTCATAGAAGAGCAATTAACGAATGTTGTACAAAATGAAAAGATAGAAGATGGTGGTACCAAGCTATGATGGAACAAACATCTTTTCTTTAACACTAAGAGTAGATCAATTCTAATAGCAATCAAAAGCAATAGAAGGAAGACATATGTAATTCATTTGCAAAAAAAATTAATCCAAAAGACTTCATCTACAATATTTATCTACTTTTTTATTCAAGAAATTTTATCCACGATACTTTTTCATCTAAGCCTCTAATACCATGTTATACAAATGAAACTTCATTCTAATTGGAAACATGAATGTACCAAAATAAAGAAGGCAACACTTCAAAGAACTTATTATATGCTAGGTAAGTCCTAGCTTGTGATATAAACAATATGGTATCATTCACCAATTTTGCAAAGGTAGGATCATCATCATTGAAACCCTGGCACTTACAAGCCAATGTCTTTATTGTGGTTTTATGCATTGGATTAGTAGGGCTGCTTGCGATTTGCTTGCAAAGAAGAGTACATAGAATGGAAAAAATCTTTGCAGTCCAATTAGTGACCTTTAGACCTTGTACTTTCTAATCACCCACTAATGGAATTTATGATTTTTTAATGTTGAAAACTCTAATCTCACTCTCTCTACTAGTACCATTCTTTCTGTCTACTAGTACCATTCTTTGTTTGTTAGTTACAATATTATCTCCAAGGATTCGGGTCTCTTACGTAGTATTTAGACACACTAGCACATATTCCTTTCATGTGCTGTTAGTCCAAAACATTGATACTGTGATTAGATTAGCAAACATGGTAATTTTAGCTTGTGCCTTGCTTAGCAGTTCATTGACTGTAGCAAACACGGATTAGCGGTTTAGAAATCTCTTGAACTGAAGCTGGTGTTCACACCAGAGAGTTGCATTAACTACTTTACGTCCAGACAGAAAGCGCAGTGCAGGATTCTCAAGCTCAGGTTCGACTGTTGACGAGATTCGAAAACCAATATCTTGCCCTGAGCAAGAAGCAGCGGCATCAGCACCTGATACGGGGAGCGTTCCACTTCGAGCTACCTCCGTCACCTTCCAAGCTCATTCCACCCATTCCGCACCTTCGAAGCCTCAAGTTCAAATGAGTTCGACTCACAGCACCCCACCAATCCCTCTAAAGACAATTCACTTCGAAATTTTCTAACAGCACGAATTGAGACCTGAAGAAGTATCTGCAAATCTGCTGGGGGGCTGAAGGCGATTCTATTGCAGTCTTTATCACCGAAATCGGATTTCAACCAGAACGAACATGTGTCATGTAACCACTGAGCTTCGGTATTTATCGAAATCTCTATGGCAGCTCCAGCATAGAAGAAGCTTGAAGCCCAAGTCTGGCGGTAGTGTCGGCAGACTTTGTCAGACAAGGGGCTCGCATTTCTACATTCTCGCACCGCAATCCACACTCCTGAAATAACTAACAATTGATCACAAATCCAGCTGTGCAACATTCTTGAACAACAAGGAACTTGAATGCGCAATTGGAGAAGAACTTCCTTCTTCCAAATTTCTCATCAGGAAATTGCTGTGTATTCGCTTAGAGCTATGTTAAGAAGATGCACTTTGTCGGGAATCTTGGAGGATGTGCTGTATTGGCATGCTGGGATTGGCAGGTGTGCCATTCCATGCGAAGATGACTGACAAAAAGGCTGAATGGCCCCACTCTCTGCACGAGACCAGTGAAGTTGACCCTACTGCCAGTAGTCCTAGATTCTGGCAGCAAATTTGTATTAAAATACTCGAGACTCCAACTCACATTCGTTCTCTATCGACTGCGATCTGAAAACAAGCCAGTGGTCAATCTTATCAAAATATAAATATGTCGACATTGATCAAACCATCCATCGTACCAAAGCTTTGTAATTTATAAGTTGACATAGTGTCACATTTTTGAGAAACTAGCTAGAACTTCACTTCAGAAATCAATCAGTTAACTTATCAGATGAAACAGAGCGTTATTTGCAGTCTTAATAAAGTATGTTCATTCCAAGCATTCTGTACAGAATATTTTCTGTTTGATTATCATACGCTATAAGTAAAAATTGGCGTAAACGTCATATTGCTAGTTATTAAGGTGAAGGAAGCTAAAATTATACCTACATTTCCAACGAGAATTAAAACCAAGACATGAAACACCCAAAGGTGGGAAATTTACATGTATCCCAACCTAGTCCAAGATTATGAGGTCATTGAATTGGTTGCAGTACTCTTCGATCTTGCCTTAAGAGAGACAGCTAGAGACTTGAACAAGCCTTTATGATCGGACGTGCTTCGCAGGAAATTCCACTGTAGCATTAGTATCAGAATTACTAAAAAGTAATAAATTCCGAGACCAGAAGCTCTTCAGTGACCGCTTCTTGAGGGGAGACTTTGCTGGTGATGAAAAGACTGTTTGTACACTTTCGTCGGCAGCTGCGCATGAGAGACCCGGAGTGGGTCCCCGAAAAACACGAAGCGCGACACATGCTAATGTATACTGTTCAAAGTCGTGCAGGAAATTCTGGTTGTCGATGAACCTTGAAGCAGTTGAACCGTTGGACCGACGGCCACCTTCACCTTCACCTCACCTTCCACGCCTCCATTGTGCAATCTCTCTTGAAGCTGCAGGGCGATCAAAGCACGTCGATTGGCAGCTGAAGACAGCGATGATTTGGCGGATCAATTCTGTCAACCCTACGCCAGTGGTCGTTGTGGCGTCACCCAACTTCGCGTTTCGTTCAACACGATAATTTAGATCGTCAAATTACTCAGCTCCAAGGTTCCATCTCTCGAGCTTCGTTTTGGTAAGTGGAAAATTGTCTGGCAAGGCTTGCTGAGCGCACGAGCAACTGCTCCGCGTCCCCCAACTGCCTTCATCCAATTCTTCCCAACGACTTGGAATCGCCGAAGTCCACTTCATCGAACTTATATATTGGACAACTCGCAGTGAATGAAATCATTCTATCTCGGTGTTTGAGCTTACTTGAGCACAAAGCAATCAAGCTATACAACTTGAACACCGCTTGCTCCAAGTAATCAACAGATTGTGCAGTGATCAGTTAACTGCTTACCGCAAGTTTTTAGAGCCTTTGTCGAAGTTGGGAAATTCAAGAGTTATAATCAAGCTTCACAAAGCACATAGAATGGCAATAAGAGGTGATGGTGGATCATCGAAGTGGAGGCCTCCATCCAAGTGCCAGATGGGCGATGGTGGATCCTCCAAATGGAGACCTCCAAGCAAGACACCAATGGGCGACGGAGGCTCGTCGAAGTGGCGACCTCCGTCGAAGCGGCAGATGGCTTGGGAGGACAATTGAATCGGGATTTGTCTCGAAAGGAAATCAGACTATGTCGTTGCGATCACCTTCAACTCGAACTTCTCCGCTGCTGAAGGCCAACCCCATCAATCGTGTCAATTGAATGAATCTGATGTTCACTTTAACTGCAAGAATCAGGACGACTTACCGGGGACCAATGACATACTCCTAGTTGATGGAGTTCGGACCGAGAGTAGCCAGTTTTCTCACTGGCCGACGAGATGACTTCACATTTTTTCACCATCAATTGGCTCCGAAGTAGCATTCTTTTCTAATTTAGTTGTTTATCCAATGAAGATAAACAAGAGCGCCATTGCGCTTGAATTTCCCTTGGATAGTGAGATTCAGCAACAGAGACTTGTACATATTGTAGGTGACAATGATTCTTTTCCACGCATTAGCTGAAGTTGTCGAATTCTTACTCTTTGTTGCCGCAAATCTGTGCCGTTCCAAATTTTGAGTTATGCCATTAAAATGCACTTCTTGTTAATTTGAATCGCTCAAACAGCTACCTCTTGAGGCAGCCGTCAATCGGAGGGCTTTTTGTTGATTACGAATCAAATGTGGGATGATTGCAACAAGGGCATCTCTAAGTCGGAACACATAGAATAGGAGAACTCTCCCTGGTTGAGAATTGAGAGTCTTCGGTGGAATGCGCTTCTCTCAGGTCCTCACCGTTGTTTCTTTCTCGGTTCTGTGTTTATTGAATGTTGTTGGCATTTTCTATATCCGCGCAATTAAAAATTACTAAAAACTGATCACAACCATGTTAGTGTTCTTGTTCTTTCGATCATGTAGAATCAAGCTTTTATTTTGTTTTATTTTATTTTTGACACAACTGGGGTACACCCGGCACATAAATTAAAACAAGAGGATACAACAAAAATGCCTAGGTCTCAATATCTTTTGGGAGCAAAATTGACCTTTCCAGCATCACAATCCTCTATTGTCAAATAGTGAAGGACTTGAGGTTTTGATGGTGCAATCGCAAAGAATGTGTTGAATTCCTCTACGAAGACTTGGAGCTTGTCATTGTTAATTGTTAAGTGTTCGATGAGACCTCATTCCTACCAGTCGATCTCCGCTGCCAATGGAGCAATCTCAAATGCAGCAAATATTTTTGGGATATTTTTTATTTTTAAATATTATTAACCAAAATTTAAAATCATCTCATTCCAATTGTGCTTTCATGTCTTGCAACTTTATGAGCATTTTTATTTTATTTTATTTTATTTTTTGAAACATAAAAAGAAGGAGCAAATTATTTCAAATCTACCAACCACAATTCTCAATAATACTTGAGAAATCAAAGTAAATTAGTAATAAATATCTTAAGCAAAGCTTTTGGGAGATATAAAGTCTTGTAACAAATATGTGATCTTATGGCTTAGAAGGCAAAGCATGTAGTGGGTGGATCTAAAAAGGCTTCCAATACACATATTATTTTCTTTACTAGGTTTATTAATTGTCAAGCACAAGCTCATGCTTCCATTCTTGATCTTAAAAATTCAACTACTCGATGGATGGCTTGGGTGCCAAGCTTAGAAAAACCATTTGCTTCTTGAGCAAGCACTTGATAAGGATTTCTTAGTTTATTCCATAGTTACCAATATCCTTGATTTCTAAAAACTTTGGTCTTAGAATTTAGTTAAATTCAATAAAGAATGTACAAATGACTCTCCACATTGAAAAAATATTCTTGGATGGATGTTATCACCTATAAAGTATCGAACCACTATTTTCTAGAAGTAAAATAGAAAATTTGCATGAAAAATACTTTGTTTGGCTTGTGGATTTTTTTTTTGGATCTCATCTTGTTGTAATTGGTAGCTCTTTGTCATATAATTTTGCTAATAATTTATTGTATAAAATCCTCATGAATATTGTTGTTAAAGCTTCAAATTCAAGTACTTAGTTATCCAATAGAAATGTGATTTTTTTTGTTTGAGTGATCTTTAATTAAAGATTTTGTAGAAACCTATCTTTGATTTAAGATCACTTTTGAAAAATATTACTATAATTAGTTTTTTAACTTAAATTCAAGCTTCAAGAAGATCTAAACTAATTTTAAAAGTAAATTTTTTAGTACTAAGTAAACATTGAGGTAATAATTGAGATAGTAGAAAATAAGCCAATACAATTAAATAAACAAAATATAGTTATGAAATATTTGTATGAAAGGCCTCAACAAGCCTACAACACATATTTTTGCATACTATAGTCACAAGTTTACAATTCTACAGCATTTGAAGGAAACCATGTTAATCAAATCAAGTTTCAAAATAGCTTAGTAAAAAGATATTAGATGTGGTAGTCAAATTCTTGTATTTTAGAAGCTATCACATAAAACCTTTTGAGTATTGGCAAGTATAACAAATAAAAAGAAAAAAAAAAAAATACCAATTCTATGCAAGTAAACAACTTTAAGATGTCGAATAAAAAAGAACTCCATACATTTTAATATCTATAAGACATTTGAATGACTTATTGATGAAAGAAAGTAGATTGGACATTTGTATGATATGAACTCAAGCAATCTATAAAGACATAATAAAAATAAAAATCACTAATAGAAGTTGCAAGTGATAAAAGGTGCTTTCAATTGGAGATTGCTATAGCTATGAGCATTACTTATTGATTAGGTTGATAGACCAACAACCAAATCAAAGAAGTTGAGGATTAATGGTATTAACTTGTCTTGAAGAGACCAATCAACAACTTTTGACACCATTTGATTTCAAAAGTAAATCACAAGGATACGGTTGAGTAGAAAAATCAGAACATCATCACTTATATAGTTTGCAATAGCTTCTAACTTTATAGCCATAATATATTAATCTATCCATATCAACAAGTGCAACTTCGTTTAATACTAATTATTGCAAATAATCTCTATTGCCAAAGATTATATATTTAGATTCAACTTCAATTCTAAGGAATTACAAAATGATTAGATATATAATTTAGTTCTAACTTTATAGCCATAATATATTAATCTATCCATATCAACATGTGCAACTTCATTTAATACTAATTATTGCAAATAATCTCTATTGCCAAAGATTACATATTTAGATTCAACTTCAATTCTAAGGGATTAAAAAATGATTAGATATATAATTTAGTTCAATAGTAACTTCAATACTCATCAATAATAGTGCCAATTGTGTGGTTTGCTGCACGAGTATCAATCAAAGTAGTAGTTGAAGCATAGAGATGTTGTCAATGAAATATTTGAAACTAAATTTGTGCATAGCTTATATTTACAAAGGCTTTGATTTAGCCAATACTTCAACACATTGTAAGCATTTGCATTGGCATTGCTAAAATGGCAAAGATACTAGTAGTAGAAGGCATTAGCCGATATTGCATACTTTGATTAAGTGAAGTTTAAAGATGGAAAAAAAATAGACTAAAATTTAGAACACTTCTTGTGGAATAAAAACCAAACATAAAAAAATTCTATTTAACATGATGCTAAATAATTTGCTATAGTATATGTTTCATTATATTCTTAAATTCTAATGATTGGATATGTTATCTGATTATATTTGGTTTAAATTTGTGTACCATATATATTCAAAGAAACCACATTATTTTTGAACAAAAAATATAAAATGAACTCCATGTGAAAAACATGATATAAAAAAGCTTAATAGAGTATGGATCCATTAGTTGGTCAACAACTCAACAGAGATTTGTCAAGCATTTGCATAAAAAAGCCATCTACCTTCAAAGATGAGACAGATGCTAGATGGCAAAATAACTTCTTGATATTAAACAAATTACACAATCAAATAGAATAATAAAATATTTCAAAGTAGAATAATTATATTTAAAGATGTAAAGCTTAATAAGTAGATACTTCTCTAACAATGTTAATTGCATCATTGTAGCATTAGTAGATAAGATGTCAATTCATTGTACCATGCTCCAATCTATAACACATTAGGAACACCTTAATTTGGAGAAAAATAAAACAAAAACAAACAAACAAAAACATTACATATTATGCAAACAAACAAACAAAACAAATCATTAAATATTAGACATAGAAAGGTCAAATATTATAGAAAAGTATTAAAAGAAAGGCGGACTAAGATTAACAAAAAGACATATTTTTTGCAAGAGCAAATTGTACAAAGCCTTGGTTGTGAGATGTTTTAATATTTCTTCTTCCAATTTGGGGTCTGTGTACATCCGCTCAACTCAATGTGAGTTGGCTCCGACCCAAGAATGATGACTAGTCTATGTGACGTCCTCCACTGGCGGGGTCCAAAATAATGGTTGTGTCTACTCTAATCCGACTGCCGCAGCGTCTGTCGGCGACGAAGATCGCGCCTTCCCAAAACTCGGTCGCTTCCGCTTGACCAAGACGCTGCCATTGATGTCGAGTATTGCTGTACAGATGTTTACAAAGCCGTGGCAAATGCCTTGGGAGTGTGCTGCGTACTGCGTAGCTTGCACAATCCTTTTTCATGGCCGCCACTTCGACGAGCCACCGTCTCCTTCTGAGCCATTGGACCAGCCACAGCTGTGTGAGTTCCCGGGCCTCCACTTGGAGGAGCCACCATCGCCTTCGTAGTCATGATCGCAGCTGTGTGAGTTGCCGGGTCTCCACTTGGAAGAGCCACCATCGTCTTCCCAAGCTGCCATTTGGGTGTGCGAGATCACGTATCGATTGTCGAGGAGAGGGCGGTTATTATCTTTTTGTCCGCCAGGGGCGACAGCGGGCAAGGCTGCGATCAGTGGCTATCAATTGGGCGCTCCAAAAGCAGGAAGGGAGGAGGAGGCGGACGTCGTCCTCCGAGCCGCGTTTCAAAGCCGATGATCGAGTCGGCTGAACAGGCGCCGCAGCCTGGGTTTTGCGCAGGAACGAGGGGATTTGTCAAGGCGTCGCTGGCGAGATGAGATGGATTGTGAGGGGGGAGAATTGATTGCGAGTGCTTGAGGTGGTGGAATGAGGCCAGTGCGAGCTCCCCTTATAGGAGGGGCGTCGGGCGCACTGGGGCTGCGGGGCAGCTCCGGGTTTTGACCTCCAGGGGGGTTCTCAGTCAAGCTCGCCTGCTGACAACCCCTGGGATTGGAGTCGGTATGACCCAGAACCGCGTCGCCATGGATCTCCCGTCACAAGTGGTGCAGTCCCGGCTCCGGTTACGAGGCTCCATCTGGGTTCAAAAGGTTGATGCTGGAATGTGGGCTGGTGGAGATTTACTGCCTTTTGTCGCGACAGGCCGTGGCTTTTTGTGAATTTGCTGTTTTATTAACTAGTGAGTTTGTAGTGAGAAAGAATAACTTCTCTCTTGAATGTAATAGTGAGAGAGATAGGAATTTGTTATGTCTGTCGTTTTGTACATTTTGTAATTTTCATTTTGAATGAAGACTATGAATTGTTATAAACGGTGTAGAGTGTTGTGAGACAAAAGATTTTGGGCCCATTGCTAAGAAGGTGCACATGATTGATAAGTTTTTTCAATTTCTTTTCTTAATGTAGTAATCATAGAAATATACATTGAGTTTAAATTTTGCAATAGAAGTTTATTGCTCAATTTTATGCTTTTTTGATTTTCTTAATTTGTATTATCCCATTCTCTTTTTCTTCTCTTCACTTTTTATCTCTTTACAATTCCGTAAGCATGTCAGTTGAGAAAGACTTGATTGGAATTCAACGCTTCAACAAAATAAAATTTCATATATGAAAATGGCAGATTCACAATCTATTTTGTGCTAATGATTATATACGACATATAGATGGTATTGTTGAGTATGATTCCCATTATAAAGAGTGGATAGAACAAGATTACAACATATAAGCATTACTTACCACTTCAATTGAGCAAAAGTTCTTAGCTTCTCTTACTTCTTGTACTACCGCACAAGAAGTCTAGGATTGACTTCTTCAAGAACATGTACACAAGAACAACAAAAATATTGTTGAATTATAAAATCAATTTTTTGATGCTAAGCTTTAAAATGGATAAACAACATCGAGTTTTATTATACAACTTGCTCATTATCAGTGAATTAAGCAAACTAGGTAATATTTTACTTTTTGATAATTTCATGCTATCCAAGATTATTGCAAATCTTCTTGCTGGTTTCAATGGTTTTATAAGTACTTGGGAGAGTATTTCAAGAGGAGATTGAAAATTAACCAACCTTTAACTTAGTTTATAAAAAAAAAAAAAAACAAATCATCAAATTTGCCAAAAGACTATTTTTGAAACTATAGCTTTTTAGGCCAATTGTGGATGTTTATCAACAAACAGAAATAACAAAGGTTTATCATTTAATAGGAGCATTTTTTTTATGCAACTTCAATTGTGGTATGTCTCATTTTTTTTGTTCTAATTTGTCATATAATAATTATTTTTTCACATTTTGCTCTGTACTTTCCTATTCCATTGTACTTTGTACCATTTTCTTGTTTATTTTTATTACCAAGAAATTTCCCTCCTTATTCTTTTATTTGTCCATAAAATTTGTAAAGTTATGAACTTGCTAAATTTAAGCAAGATATATATTGCAATAGTTGCAAGCTTCTCAATCACTTGTAGTAGGAGTGTTTTCATAATAAATTTCACTCATAGCTATGTCAAGCCAGTGGTCAATCTTATCAAAATATAAATATGTCGACATTGATCAAACCATCCATCGTACCAAAGCTTTGTAATTTATAAGTTGACATAGTGTCACATTTTTGAGAAACTAGCTAGAACTTCACTTCAGAAATCAATCAGTTAACTTATCAGATGAAACAGAGCGTTATTTGCAGTCTTAATAAAGTATGTTCATTCCAAGCATTCTGTACAGAATATTTTCTGTTTGATTATCATACGCTATAAGTAAAAATTGGCGTAAACGTCATATTGCTAGTTATTAAGGTGAAGGAAGCTAAAATTATACCTACATTTCCAACGAGAATTAAAACCAAGACATGAAACACCCAAAGGTGGGAAATTTACATGTATCCCAACCTAGTCCAAGATTATGAGGTCATTGAATTGGTTGCAGTACTCTTCGATCTTGCCTTAAGAGAGACAGCTAGAGACTTGAACAAGCCTTTATGATCGGACGTGCTTCGCAGGAAATTCCACTGTAGCATTAGTATCAGAATTACTAAAAAGTAATAAATTCCGAGACCAGAAGCTCTTCAGTGACCGCTTCTTGAGGGGAGACTTTGCTGGTGATGAAAAGACTGTTTGTACACTTTCGTCGGCAGCTGCGCATGAGAGACCCGGAGTGGGTCCCCGAAAAACACGAAGCGCGACACATGCTAATGTATACTGTTCAAAGTCGTGCAGGAAATTCTGGTTGTCGATGAACCTTGAAGCAGTTGAACCGTTGGACCGACGGCCACCTTCACCTTCACCTCACCTTCCACGCCTCCATTGTGCAATCTCTCTTGAAGCTGCAGGGCGATCAAAGCACGTCGATTGGCAGCTGAAGACAGCGATGATTTGGCGGATCAATTCTGTCAACCCTACGCCAGTGGTCGTTGTGGCGTCACCCAACTTCGCGTTTCGTTCAACACGATAATTTAGATCGTCAAATTACTCAGCTCCAAGGTTCCATCTCTCGAGCTTCGTTTTGGTAAGTGGAAAATTGTCTGGCAAGGCTTGCTGAGCGCACGAGCAACTGCTCCGCGTCCCCCAACTGCCTTCATCCAATTCTTCCCAACGACTTGGAATCGCCGAAGTCCACTTCATCGAACTTATATATTGGACAACTCGCAGTGAATGAAATCATTCTATCTCGGTGTTTGAGCTTACTTGAGCACAAAGCAATCAAGCTATACAACTTGAACACCGCTTGCTCCAAGTAATCAACAGATTGTGCAGTGATCAGTTAACTGCTTACCGCAAGTTTTTAGAGCCTTTGTCGAAGTTGGGAAATTCAAGAGTTATAATCAAGCTTCACAAAGCACATAGAATGGCAATAAGAGGTGATGGTGGATCATCGAAGTGGAGGCCTCCATCCAAGTGCCAGATGGGCGATGGTGGATCCTCCAAATGGAGACCTCCAAGCAAGACACCAATGGGCGACGGAGGCTCGTCGAAGTGGCGACCTCCGTCGAAGCGGCAGATGGCTTGGGAGGACAATTGAATCGGGATTTGTCTCGAAAGGAAATCAGACTATGTCGTTGCGATCACCTTCAACTCGAACTTCTCCGCTGCTGAAGGCCAACCCCATCAATCGTGTCAATTGAATGAATCTGATGTTCACTTTAACTGCAAGAATCAGGACGACTTACCGGGGACCAATGACATACTCCTAGTTGATGGAGTTCGGACCGAGAGTAGCCAGTTTTCTCACTGGCCGACGAGATGACTTCACATTTTTTCACCATCAATTGGCTCCGAAGTAGCATTCTTTTCTAATTTAGTTGTTTATCCAATGAAGATAAACAAGAGCGCCATTGCGCTTGAATTTCCCTTGGATAGTGAGATTCAGCAACAGAGACTTGTACATATTGTAGGTGACAATGATTCTTTTCCACGCATTAGCTGAAGTTGTCGAATTCTTACTCTTTGTTGCCGCAAATCTGTGCCGTTCCAAATTTTGAGTTATGCCATTAAAATGCACTTCTTGTTAATTTGAATCGCTCAAACAGCTACCTCTTGAGGCAGCCGTCAATCGGAGGGCTTTTTGTTGATTACGAATCAAATGTGGGATGATTGCAACAAGGGCATCTCTAAGTCGGAACACATAGAATAGGAGAACTCTCCCTGGTTGAGAATTGAGAGTCTTCGGTGGAATGCGCTTCTCTCAGGTCCTCACCGTTGTTTCTTTCTCGGTTCTGTGTTTATTGAATGTTGTTGGCATTTTCTATATCCGCGCAATTAAAAATTACTAAAAATTGATCACAACCATGTTAGTGTTCTTGTTCTTTCGATCATGTAGAATCAAGCTTTTATTTTGTTTTATTTTATTTTTGACACAACTGGGGTACACCCGGCACATAAATTAAAACAAGAGGATACAACAAAAATGCCTAGGTCTCAATATCTTTTGGGAGCAAAATTGACCTTTCCAGCATCACAATCCTCTATTGTCAAATAGTGAAGGACTTGAGGTTTTGATGGTGCAATCGCAAAGAATGTGTTGAATTCCTCTACGAAGACTTGGAGCTTGTCATTGTTAATTGTTAAGTGTTCGATGAGACCTCATTCCTACCAGTCGATCTCCGCTGCCAATGGAGCAATCTCAAATGCAGCAAATATTTTTGGGATATTTTTTATTTTTAAATATTATTAACCAAAATTTAAAATCATCTCATTCCAATTGTGCTTTCATGTCTTGCAACTTTATGAGCATTTTTATTTTATTTTATTTTATTTTTTGAAACATAAAAAGAAGGAGCAAATTATTTCAAATCTACCAACCACAATTCTCAATAATACTTGAGAAATCAAAGTAAATTAGTAATAAATATCTTAAGCAAAGCTTTTGGGAGATATAAAGTCTTGTAACAAATATGTGATCTTATGGCTTAGAAGGCAAAGCATGTAGTGGGTGGATCTAAAAAGGCTTCCAATACACATATTATTTTCTTTACTAGGTTTATTAATTGTCAAGCACAAGCTCATGCTTCCATTCTTGATCTTAAAAATTCAACTACTCGATGGATGGCTTGGGTGCCAAGCTTAGAAAAACCATTTGCTTCTTGAGCAAGCACTTGATAAGGATTTCTTAGTTTATTCCATAGTTACCAATATCCTTGATTTCTAAAAACTTTGGTCTTAGAATTTAGTTAAATTCAATAAAGAATGTACAAATGACTCTCCACATTGAAAAAATATTCTTGGATGGATGTTATCACCTATAAAGTATCGAACCACTATTTTCTAGAAGTAAAATAGAAAATTTGCATGAAAAATACTTTGTTTGGCTTGTGGATTTTTTTTTTGGATCTCATCTTGTTGTAATTGGTAGCTCTTTGTCATATAATTTTGCTAATAATTTATTGTATAAAATCCTCATGAATATTGTTGTTAAAGCTTCAAATTCAAGTACTTAGTTATCCAATAGAAATGTGATTTTTTTTGTTTGAGTGATCTTTAATTAAAGATTTTGTAGAAACCTATCTTTGATTTAAGATCACTTTTGAAAAATATTACTATAATTAGTTTTTTAACTTAAATTCAAGCTTCAAGAAGATCTAAACTAATTTTAAAAGTAAATTTTTTAGTACTAAGTAAACATTGAGGTAATAATTGAGATAGTAGAAAATAAGCCAATACAATTAAATAAACAAAATATAGTTATGAAATATTTGTATGAAAGGCCTCAACAAGCCTACAACACATATTTTTGCATACTATAGTCACAAGTTTACAATTCTACAGCATTTGAAGGAAACCATGTTAATCAAATCAAGTTTCAAAATAGCTTAGTAAAAAGATATTAGATGTGGTAGTCAAATTCTTGTATTTTAGAAGCTATCACATAAAACCTTTTGAGTATTGGCAAGTATAACAAATAAAAAGAAAAAAAAAAAAATACCAATTCTATGCAAGTAAACAACTTTAAGATGTCGAATAAAAAAGAACTCCATACATTTTAATATCTATAAGACATTTGAATGACTTATTGATGAAAGAAAGTAGATTGGACATTTGTATGATATGAACTCAAGCAATCTATAAAGACATAATAAAAATAAAAATCACTAATAGAAGTTGCAAGTGATAAAAGGTGCTTTCAATTGGAGATTGCTATAGCTATGAGCATTACTTATTGATTAGGTTGATAGACCAACAACCAAATCAAAGAAGTTGAGGATTAATGGTATTAACTTGTCTTGAAGAGACCAATCAACAACTTTTGACACCATTTGATTTCAAAAGTAAATCACAAGGATACGGTTGAGTAGAAAAATCAGAACATCATCACTTATATAGTTTGCAATAGCTTCTAACTTTATAGCCATAATATATTAATCTATCCATATCAACAAGTGCAACTTCGTTTAATACTAATTATTGCAAATAATCTCTATTGCCAAAGATTATATATTTAGATTCAACTTCAATTCTAAGGAATTACAAAATGATTAGATATATAATTTAGTTCTAACTTTATAGCCATAATATATTAATCTATCCATATCAACATGTGCAACTTCATTTAATACTAATTATTGCAAATAATCTCTATTGCCAAAGATTACATATTTAGATTCAACTTCAATTCTAAGGGATTAAAAAATGATTAGATATATAATTTAGTTCAATAGTAACTTCAATACTCATCAATAATAGTGCCAATTGTGTGGTTTGCTGCACGAGTATCAATCAAAGTAGTAGTTGAAGCATAGAGATGTTGTCAATGAAATATTTGAAACTAAATTTGTGCATAGCTTATATTTACAAAGGCTTTGATTTAGCCAATACTTCAACACATTGTAAGCATTTGCATTGGCATTGCTAAAATGGCAAAGATACTAGTAGTAGAAGGCATTAGCCGATATTGCATACTTTGATTAAGTGAAGTTTAAAGATGGAAAAAAAATAGACTAAAATTTAGAACACTTCTTGTGGAATAAAAACCAAACATAAAAAAATTCTATTTAACATGATGCTAAATAATTTGCTATAGTATATGTTTCATTATATTCTTAAATTCTAATGATTGGATATGTTATCTGATTATATTTGGTTTAAATTTGTGTACCATATATATTCAAAGAAACCACATTATTTTTGAACAAAAAATATAAAATGAACTCCATGTGAAAAACATGATATAAAAAAGCTTAATAGAGTATGGATCCATTAGTTGGTCAACAACTCAACAGAGATTTGTCAAGCATTTGCATAAAAAAGCCATCTACCTTCAAAGATGAGACAGATGCTAGATGGCAAAATAACTTCTTGATATTAAACAAATTACACAATCAAATAGAATAATAAAATATTTCAAAGTAGAATAATTATATTTAAAGATGTAAAGCTTAATAAGTAGATACTTCTCTAATAATGTTAATTGCATCCTTGTAGCATTAGTAGATAAGATATCAATTCATTATACCATGCTCCATTCTACAATGCATTAGGAACACCTTAATTTGGAGAAAAAAAAAACAAAAAAAAGCAAACAAAAACATTATATATTTTGCAAATAAACATACATCAAATTTTATACCTTCTTATGCTAGTTCTTTTATTTCCTACCTTTGCGTATTATTAATCTTATTTTATTTATTATATATACTCCTAAATTTATTTTTTTAATTATTAATTTTTTAATTATTAATTTTTTAATTTTAATTTTATTTTTTATAAACTATTATTTTAAGAATTTTTTTAAGAAATGATTTATTTTTAAAGAAAGACAAAGAGAAAAAATATACTTTAGTTTTCTTTGGTATTTTTTCAAGCTTCTACATCTAAATTAAATTCAATGTGGTACAACCCTTGCATTCTTTTAGAATTTTATCAAAACATTTAATTATAATCTTTTAATTATTATGATAGATGTTTAACTATTATAATTATTACGTAAATAATATGAATAGGTAGAAGTAGGTAAAAGAAGATTAGTTTCCTATTAGTTTCTAGAAAAGCTTTTTAAAAGATTTTTAGATGTAGCTTTGACTTTACATATATTTGTAATTGATTGATAGGTTAGAAATTCGGTCAACAAGCTAATTACATTCCGCATATATTACTAGCTTGCGTAACCAAGTAATTATATGGTGCCTATATAGAAAACATGCCTTGCAAGTTAAGATACATTGTTGTGTTGTGGTTGAGCTACTATATGAAAATAATGTAATTATGTATTTAATATATAATTTATGAAGTAACATGGTGAGAGCCATGTTAGTAGATTTTAGTTAATTTTAGAATATAATTTGATTATTACCTTGAGAAGTTGTTCTTTAAAAAGATTACAATAGTATTTGTATAACTTTAATTTCTTTTGATAGTTTCTTTTAAGATTGGTTTTGGTTGATAGTAACTTCTAAATATTTAGAATCACCTTTGTTAGACATTGATGACATTTGAAAACTTATTTTGGTTCTTTTATTTCGTGTTTAGAGCATAAATTATGTAAATCTTATAAGAAAAAGGATTTGAAGAAGGGTTTTGGTAGCATAGGGAGTAATTAAGGCACCAATATAGATGAATGGAGATGGATGATGAAAATCTCCATTCCAATTGATCAAAAATCATGAGAAATAGGCTTTGAGGAGGCTGCCGGAGGCCATATTAGAGATTAGGATTAATTTTTTGGGACTATTTGAATTTTAAAGGCTAAGGTCAATAAGTTTGGATTTTTCACTATGGTTTTGGTACAAATCTTATATGATTTGGAGTTTATATGAAGGAGATATAGGGGCTCAAAGTTAAGGTTTTGATTTGGGAGCTACTGTCACTCTTTTTGAAAATACACATGCGTACGGATGGCAATTGAAGATCGGTGATTAGGAATGGAGAGAACACTTTTATGGCTACACATTTTATATACTGCTTGCTGGATTCAAAGTTGAACTGAAGGAGTTATTGGATTTTGAAGTTAGCACATGCAATCTAAAGGTAGTAAGTGAACCGATTTACTAGTGGTTGTGTCTTGAGCTATATCTTGAGCAATTTGATAAGGTTTTGGTTCAAAATTTCAGAAAATGTGTAATTTCATGTTAATAAACTTTGTACATAAGTTTGATGATATTTGAGTATTGAATTCTTGAGATCTTAGGAAAATAGTGCTCGGATGCTTGTAAATTAGGATTTAGAGCATCTACTAGGATTTCTTAGATGCCAAAAAATTGGAAATGAATTTGTAGTTGGTTTTTTTTGTAGTAAAATTTAAGAGTGAATTCTACCTATTATATAAATTTAAAACAAATTAAATTCCTAGATCAAGAGTTATGAATTTCTAAAGTTCAAGAAGAGAAAACCCTTCTCTAAAAAAATATGTTTTGAAGGAATTTTGTTATATTTTGAGTTTTATGCAAATCAAAGGAGTTTTGGAAGCTAAGACAAGATTCATATAAAGTTTTAAGCTAAACTCTCTATAGCTAGATATCTGGTATATTCTTAGATAGTAAATCATGCCATACGACATCTAGATAATAAATGACAGAAGCTTCCAAATATTTTCAAAAAATATCATTCATAAGATGTTGAAAAGCTATTGGTGCATTTGAAAGTCCAAAAAGCATGACATTATATTCAAAATATCTATACCAGGTTTGAAATGTAGTCTTCCATTTATCTCTTTTTTTGATGCGTATCAAATTGTATGCTCTTCATAGATCTATTTTTATATAGATCTTATCTTGATTCAATTAATGAAGAAATATAGATACTAAAAGTAGTGGATATTTGTTCTTGATGGCAATCTTATTGAACCCTTGATAATTAACATACATCCACTATGATGTATCTTTTTTCTTCACAAATAGAATTGAGGCTCTTGTTGGAGATTTAGAATAGCATATGAAGTTCTTTGCTAGATTTTCTTTAATATAATTCTTGAGTTTAACCAACTTATTTTGTGATAAATTGTACATTGGTTTAAATGATACTTTTACTTCTAATTGAAGGTTAATTTAGCAGTCATAGGAAAGATATTCTGAAAGAATATCTATATTTTTTCTTTCAAATATATCTTGAAATTTTTAATATTGGCTTGAAATGCGACTTGAAGTCTTTGTATCATTAGAAATGGCTATGGCATGAATGATACAAGTTGATCTTTCTCTTTCAGCATGCAAGAAAGCTCTTAAATCTACAAATATAAGTTTAATTGTACTAGATTTGTGATTTTTTACTTAATTAACCACACTCTTAGTTATACTTTTAGAAAATTCAAGAGTACAAGAAATCCAATCTACTCTAGGATATTTATTTTATTTTCATGACAAGTCTAAAATAATTAGATTATAGAAGGATTTAAAGATATTAAATATCACAAAGCTATTATGACTATTAGTTATTACTTATATAAGAAGGATTTTGTGAGTAACATCTCAAGAAAATAATCGACGACCATCTATGACTTTCACATGAATAGATTTAGTTTTTTTCAATAAAAATATGTTGAGTCTTTTAAATAAGTCTTCATTAAAGAAACACATTGTTATATTACATGGTTATCTATCGTAGAATACACTGGGTACTTTACTATAGAGAGTTTAGTTTTAACTTATTGGCCAAGTTCCAATAAGTTATTTAACCTTAAAAGTAAAAAATAAATAAATACTATAATATCAAAAAGATATTGTACTAATAAACCCTTTTATATTTAAGAAGGTTTGTACGTAAGGCTTGCTAAAATATCTAGAAATTTTCTAATATTCTTGGCTACACCAAATCATAGCTAACTCTTTGCTGGTAGATTAGGTTTTCAATAGCTTCAAAAGAAATCTACAATCTCCTCTCAAAACCTCATCTTTATAGAAAAATTTAACCATAGCTCCATATATCCATCTTCAATATATATATAAAGTTTTGGCTTCCAAAATACTCCTTTATTTTATACAAAATGTTCAAGTTATAATAAAATCCCTTCAAAATATAATATTCCTACAAAGGATTTCTTTTTTGCGAACTTTAGAAATTCATATCTCTTGATTCAACCATTCAGATTTTATCAAATTCACGGATATTATAAAATTCACCTTTAAACTTTTCTTTACACAAATTTAACCATAAATTCGCAACCGATCGTCTGGCATTTTAAAAACCCTCGCAAGTGCTCTAAAACCCTAATTTACAAGCACCTAAGTACTATTTTCACTATATCTCACAAACCAAAAATTCAAATGTCACAAAAATTATGTATAAAGTTTAGTAACTTAAAAATATACAATCTAGAAATTTTTTAGCCAAAATCTTATCAAATTGCAGAAGATATAGCTCAAAATACAACTACTAGTAATTTGGGTCACTTATAACTCCTTAGATTCCAAATGCTTACTTTAACTTCTAATAACTCCTTCAATTTAGTTCAAAATTCATCAAAAAACCAATGTAAAATATAATTGATAAAGTATTTTCTTTAATTCCAATTGCCAATCCTCAACTGCTTTTTGTATGCATGTGTTATATCCAAAAAAGTGACAATAGGTACAAAATCAACACCCTAACTTTGAATGCCCATATCTCTTTCATATAAACTCCAAATGACTCAAAATTTGTACCAAAACCATAACCAAAAACCTAGACTTGCTGACTTTAGCCTCCAAAACTCAAAATCTCCCAAAAAACTAATCCTAATCTCTAATATGGCATCGGGCAGCCTCCTCGAAGTCCAATGGTCCTGATTTTTGACCAATAGGAATGGAGATTTTCATCATCCATCTCCATTCATTTATATGGATGCCCTAAACTCTCTTTTTGCTGCCAAGATCCTTCTCCAACTCTTTTCTTTATAATATTTATTCAATATATGTCCTAAACACCAAATTAAAGAACCAAAATATGACTTCAAGGATCATCAATGTCTAATAAAGGTGACTCTAAATATTTAAAGTAACTACCAACAAAATCAATCTCAAAAGCTACTATCAAAAGGAAATAAAGCTATATAAATTCTAATAGAAGTCCTTTTAAACAACCTCTTTTTGAGGTCGTAATCTATCAACATCCTATAATGAACAAAACTCTACTAATATGGCTTTCACCATGTTATCTAGTATGTTATGCATTAAATATATAAATATATTATTTTCACATGGTAGCCAAACAACAACACGACAATATTAAGGCTCTTGAGACTAACAAGGTATATACTTTTTAATATTAAGGTCGTCAAATAATATTTAATATAAAACAAAAAGAGGGTTCTGAGGAGAGAATAAGACCTTCATTAGATATTGTATAAGATTCCAATCGCACGATGTCATATTGTAGTTGCTTATAATATGTAAAAATTAATTAAAATATATACTATATTTGTAAGCCTTGATGTGGATTAGAGTGATTAGTAAGTAAATTTAAAGAGAGTTGATATAAGAAAATATATTTGGAAGTTTATCTATTTTTATTTTAGTATTTATATTAGGTAAGATTTAGATATTTAGTATAAAGCTTAAGAGAAGGTTGGAGTCTAAAGATGAAAGTCTAAACTATTAGAAAGCTTATTGGAAAGGATGAAAGTAAGGTATGATTGGATGAAGGCAAGGGGTGAATATCTTCATCCATATTAGTCAAGAGTCATGTCCAATGGACTTAAAGGAGGCTACCTGAGGCCTTATTAGGAATAAGGATTTTTTTTTGAGGTCATTTGAGCTTTAGAAGCTAATTTTAGTAAGTTTAGATTTTTGGATATGATTTGGATGCCAATTTTGAGTGATTTGGAGTTTTTTTGAAGGAACTATAGGTGCCTAAAGTTGAGGTGTGAATTTCATACCTATTGTCACTCTTTGAGACATAACATGTGCATAGGAATAGCAACAAAGTATCAGCAATTGAGATTAGGGAGAGCACTTTTTGACCTACATTTTTTTTGAAGCAAACTCTCTCTACTTTAATAATGCTCAATATTAAAACTTATCTTATGCATTGTGAAATCAAAGAAGTTGTTGCAATTGATAGTTCATCTAGTTTGGATTTTATATTTATTCAATGGCATCAAACATTAGCACATGCTAAAATAAATATAGTATAAGAGGCATAGGAAATGAAGTGTTTTGATGATTAAAGATCAAGGGTGAAAAGGATGAGATATCTTTAAGAGAATTGTACATTATTGATAAGGCCCATAGGCAAATTTTTTTGCACAAGCATTCCAATATTATTTTAGATGTAATAGTATTTGAACTTGGTTTTTTAATTACAACTAATTTTGGTGGCACCAAATGGTTAATTGTATGGATTGATGAATATTCTAGTTACTATAACCTTACATTTCTTCAAATTAAAAACCACTCACATATGACTTATAAGACTTGAAAAGCAGAGGCACTAAAAAAATCAAAAGATAGGTGAAATTTCTTCTCTTTAATCAAGGCATTGAACTCTTAAATTATAAGTTTGGTTCGTATTTTAAGTCTCAAGATATTTGACACATGATTACTCCTACATATATATGAGATTTTTGATATAAAAAAGTATATGATATTGATTATCTTTGAAGGAATATAAATATTCCTTAATAATGCTAAACAAGATCAATAATATCAAATATTTTTTGTCAAATTTGAGATCTAGACTTACAATTATATTTGACTTATAAGATTTAGTGGCAAAACACTACAAGATGTTTTTTTTGGTAAAAAACCTTTTGTTCAACATCCACATACTTTTAGTTATCATGCTTAGTATCATATATAAAAAAAAGGCATCAAAAATTTGATACATAGGAAAAAAAGGATATTTTTGTTAAATATTCAAATGCAACAAAAATATATAAGAAGTTTGTTACTTGAGAAAAAAAAAGATGATTTTTTATCAAGATGTGATTTTTTTTATGACAAAGATAAGCTACTTGGTGAAGCATCAACTCTTCAAAGAAAAAAGTGAAGAAGATTGAGATTGTGGAAATGAGCTTAATTTTTTTGATCTTTAATATCTAAATAAAATAGAAATATTCAAATCTCAAGACTTAAGATGACATATATATGATAGATTTGGTAGAGAAATGGTTGACTACAAAGCAAACTCTACACAAGCAAAATTAATGGAATTCTATTATCCAAATATAAAAGTATTTATTCAAGCTCTATTACCAAGACATTATTATATAGATAAAATTGATCTAAAAAATATCATAATTAATAATAGAACGTATTGCATACCTTGGAAAAATGACAATAATTTTATTCAAGGAGATTATAACCTTTCAATTGAAATAGTAGATGTTGTTTATGTTGATGAATATACAAGACCAAAACACATTGAATAAGCCATAAATTCACCACTTTTTAAAGAATAGAGTCATGTCACAAAATAAGAACTTAATTCTTTAAAAGATCTCGGTACATAGAAGTTTTTATTTTTACCAAATAATAGAAAGGATGTAGATTCAAAATAGATTTTTAAGAGGAAGCTTATTAGCAATGGTTCCATTGAGCATTTTAAAGCATAGTTGATTGCAAAGAATTTTATTCAAGCTAAAGGTTTTAATTACCAAGAGACTTTTCTACTACTTGCCTATCTTGTAACAATTTATATATTTACTTCAATTATTGTTATGTTTGATTGGAATATGTTTCAACTTGACATTATTTTAACTTATTTGAATGGTAAATTTAAAAAAGTGGATATCTACATAAAGATTCTAAAAAGATAAGAAGTTTCATTTGAATACAAAGACAAGGTGTTATAATTGCTAAAGATTTTGTATAGTTTGAAAAAATCTAGAAATAGATGGAATGAAAGTTTCAATGAATATTTATTGAATCTTGGTTAGAAGCACTCAAAATGAGATCCTTATTTTTATACAATGTACATTAAGGGATTAGCCTTATATTGACTATCTACGTTTATGATGTACTAATTGATAGCAAGACCTTTGAGATTCTTGTAAAATGCAAGGATGAATTGCAAAAATGCCATAAGATGAGAGACTCCAATGAACTTAGTCATTTTTGTTTGCATTAATTTCTTGCAAAATAAGAAAAATGACACTATTAATTTGAACCAAACTAAGTACATTTATTGAAAGTTGAAGGAACTTGGAATAAAAGATACAAAGGTAGTTGCCACACCTATGGTACAAAGTTATTTCATTAAACAAGAGAATGACAATCTTTTGGATGCAAAAGGTATAAAGCTTTATCAAAAAGCTTTAAATTTGTTATTATACTTTACAAATTATACATGATACAACATTACATATGCTTATCAATATGTTGCTCAACACAAAGCACATCCATATGTTTTGCATTGGCAAGGAATTATTCAAATAATATTATTACTTGCAAAGAACAAAAGATTTGATGTTGTAGTGTAAAGGCAAAGAAACAAATTTGCAACTTGTGGTCTATAGTGATGAAGATGAAGCAAGTTGTGTGGAAATGCACCATTCATTTTGCTGTGTTGTATTTCAGCAACACTACCTCTGCTTCCACGACCTCTGGCTTATGCGAAGCAACACTTGCAAATGATCACAGCAAACACCGAATTTGCAGGCATCCATCGACACAGTTTGATTGGATTGGTTGTGTGATGTTTTAATATTTCTTCTTCCAATTTGGGGTCTGTGTACATCCGCTCAACTCAATGTGAGTTGGCTCCGACCCAAGAATGATGACTAGTCTATGTGACGTCCCCCACTGGCGGGGTCCAAAATAATGGTTGTGTCTACTCTAATCCGACTGCCGCAACGTGTGTCGGCGACGAAGATCGCGCCTTCCCAACACTCGGTCGTTTCTGCTTGACCAAGACGCTGCCATTGATGTCGAGTATTGCTGTACAGATGTTTACAAAGCCGTGGCAAATGCCTTGGGAGTGTGCTGCGTACTGCGTAGCTTGCACAATCCTTTTTCATGGCCGCCACTTCGACGAGCCACTGTCTCCTTCTGAGCCGTTGGACCAGCCACAGCTGTGTGAGTTCCCGGGCCTCCACTTGGAGGAGCCACCATCGCCTTCGTAGTCATAATCGCAGCTCTGTGAGTTGCCGGGTCTCCACTTGGAAGAGCCAGCATCGCCTTCCCAAGCTGCCATTTGGGTGTGCGAGATCACGTATCGAGTGTCGAGGAGAGGGCGGTTATTTTCTTTTTGTCCGCCAGGGGCGACAGCGCGCAAGGCTGCGATCAGTGGCTATCAATTGGACGCTCCAAAAGCAGGAAGGGAGGAGGAGGCGGACGTCGTCCTCCGAGCCGCGTCTCAAAGCCGATGATCGAGTCGGCTGAACAGTCGCCGCGGCGCTGGTTTTGTGCGGGAACTAGGGAATTTAGTCAAGGCGTCGCTTGCGAGATGAGATGAATTGTGAGGGGGGAGAATTGATTGCGAGTGCTTGAGGTGGTGGAATGAGGCCAGTGCGAGCTCCCCTTATAGGAGGGGCGTCGGGCGCACTGGGGCTGCGGGGCAGCTCCGGGTTTTGACCTCCAGGGGGGTTCTCAGTCAAGCTCGCCTGCGGACAACCCCTGGGATTGGAGTCGGTATGACCCAGAACCGCGTCGCCATGGGTCTCCCGTCACAAGTGGTGCAGTCCCGGCTCCGGTTACGAGGCTCCATCTGGGTTCAAAAGGTTGATGCTGGAATGTGGACTGGCGGAGATTTTGTACCGGGGGGATGTGGGGTCGGGGCTGTGGGTTGCATTTGGGCTTGGGTTCGGGCGTTTCTGAAAAGCCTTAGGAGTTTATTCTAATAAATCTTTAAGTTGGATGAAGTACAAAGACCCTTTTTACAGTAAAACTCTTAATCTTAATCCTCTGATATTCTTATGACAATATTGCTTTATGTGGACAACCAGTATGTCGAATATGTGTCAAGAACACCAAGCCTGAAGATTCAAAAGCAAAGGCTACAAATAGGGGCACTCGATCGATGGAAATGATCTCATGATCCAGGGTCCATCACACCTGGTCAACGACTTCTATACATGCTACAAATCCAAGAGAATTGTCTAACTTGTCGTTTGTTGTTCTTTGACCAGAGGGAGCTGAAAACTGCCACTCATGATTGCAGAGTTTGTGATACGCAGGTCCTACTAGAAGCTGGAGAATTCGAAGCTGCAAGACCCCACATTTTTAATGAACGCGTTCTTATTTAGCTGTTTTTCTGTGCTGCCATCAGCGGACCAAGCCCCAAGTATTCAAAGGTACGTTTTACCTTGTTCCTCATTATTCACTGTGGCACTTATTTTTACTAATGTGTTCATTTATTTGTTTCCCACATCATGCGGTGCGGCAACGGAGTCCAATCAACAAGTATCTCGAAACGACCTTCTTGTGTGTGCGCAGCTTGATTGGGGTCCAGGCAGTCAACGCCGGCAGCGACGCCTGCAGTGACATGCCATGACACGGCGCGCTGCAGGACGATTTCGAATCTCATTGCTGCCTACTCAATATCCTCCCGGATGGTTGGGAAGTGTCACATCGTGGCAAGGACCGGTTATGTGGGAATTCCAAAGTTCAATCCCCAGATCATTCCGGCAGCTCTAGATTGGCGAAAACTTAATTGGAGACAAATCTGGTCAAACTGCCACTCCGCGTCTCCGAATTGGACTCACGAGATTTCTCCACCATATCTGTCGGAGAATGGGCACTTTCTCGTCGATCGGTAAACTATCGCGATGCCCGCCATGTGAAACCAGCGATCGGTAACACGAATAAGCACCGCGCCCACCATTGAATTACAGCATGAAACACTCTCCTGTGAGACAAGTGCTCGAAGATTCAATGCACTCCGAATGTTTTCCGACTGTAACCCATGCAGTATATCTTCATACTGGGGCTACTCGACGCGTTCCAACCCCGCCGTTATGCAACCCAGCCAGGTGGACCCGCAGCTTTTGTCTCACAGCACTCTATACCGTTTATGACAACTCACATTCTTTTTTTCAAATGAATATTGCAAAATTTACAGAGCAACACACACAGCGACTTCTTGTCTCTATCACTATTATATTTAGGAGAGAGTTATTTATTTATTTATTTATTTATTTCTTTTCTTCTCACTAGTTACTAAACTCTCAATTATGAATAACTTCTCCATCGATATTATAGTAAGTAATAATACTCCAACTTCAATGGAGAAGTATTAATTGGAGTAAACAGTTAGTAAAGCACATAATGGCTTGAATTTTTCAGGAATTAAGGCATTAATGAAGATATCTCCAACATTTTCATTTATAGAGATATAATCAATCTGTAAGATTTGTTTCTTGACTTGATGTTGGAGCATGTGATACTTTATTTCAACATACTTGATATGTAAATGAAATTCAGGATTGAGGGCGAGTTGAATGAGACTTTGAAAGTTTGACTAAAAAATTGTGGATTGTTGTTTAAGAAAACTAAGATCTTTTAATATACAACTATACCAAATAATTTCTTTTGGAGCCATGAAAAAAGCAATGTATTCCAAATAGTTAGTTCTATCTACCAAATAAGCTTGTTTCTTTGAATATCAATTAATAGATCTACTATATAAAATAAAAAACATGACTACTTCTAGATTTTTGGTTGTCAATGTTAATAGCATAGTTTGCATTGGTAAAGACAATTAATATAGTCATAGAAGTTGTGTTACCACATATACATTTAAAATCACAAGTAGAACAAAGATACTAAAATATATGTTATACTACATTACAATGAGTTTGGATATATCCTACTTTAGCTTGTGAGTAGCTAAAAATTTGATTATATGCTCATGCCATGTATAATTAGTTCTGTTGTAATCTATACAAAGACTTATTAAGGCAATGTCTTGATGCACTTAATTTCAGTGCATCAAAGTTATTTGGAGAATAATTAATTTAATTAGTAGGAATGAAAAAACATAATGCTAATATATTTACAAATTTGAATGGAATTTAGAATAAGAGATTATTGGCTTAAATGGATTATTCAAGCTTTCAAGGTATTATCTTTTAGAATAGGTATCCAACTCTACAGTGGTTCAAGGTAGGTATTTGAAGAAGGTTAGAGTAGGGTTTTGACATCAAGTGAAGCTTCTTTGAGTAAAAAATATATATATATATATATATATATATATATATATAGTTGGAATTTTAAGAGAGGTGTCAAGCTTCAAGGTTAATTCAAATTTTTTATGCCATTTCTTGATTTTCTATTTTTTTCGTATTAAGTTTTGAAAGGGAACTAGATCTTATTATTAGCTTTTTACCAAGTCTTAGTACATAAAAAATAGAATTGTAACAAGGGAAATTTAAGCAAATTTGTGGAAGGTGGATTGCTAGAGTTTTTAGATAGTGGAATTTAAGACTAGTTTGGAATTTTTTATGCCATTTACTAGATTTTTTATTTTTTAATTTTTTTTACTGTAGAATTTAGAAAGATGCAAGATTGTATTATTAGCTTTTCAACAAGCCATTGCACATAAAGAAAGAAGTTTTGATAAGAAAGATCTAAGCTAATTTGAAAACAAGAATTTTGAGGGCTGTGGCTATGACAAGCGGCTACTTTTTTCCTTCATTTGACTCCCATTTTTTTAAAAAACTTATTTACTAACTTTAAAAATTTAAAGTTCATAGCTTGAATAAAGTTCAATGAGCTAAATTTTGCCTAAATTGAGTTAGTAATAAGTAAATTATAGGTATTTTAATAAGAAGGGGTTTAAATTTGAGATTATAATTAGAAATTGAGTACATCGTAGTATAAGAAAGGAATTAATTTATAAATTGTACTTAGTCTTTGGGCTCCTATTTTATATTTAAGTTCATTTGAAATAATATTATGCCTTCTTATAACCTACTTATAATCAAGGACCCCGTGTTCTTGTAAGGACGCTTACAAATTTTGTTAAAAAGATTGAAGGAGGTGATTTTTTGACTGAAATGGAAAAAGAGATGTTAGTAGAGATACTCTCCAAATATGATAAGGCTTTTGCCTTTGTATTCAAAGAAATTGGTTATTTGGATCTTAATATAGTAGCATCTATGGTTATTTTTATTGTTCCACATGTACCTTAGAACTTCAAGTCATTCCAATGTCAAAGACTTTGCTTTCCACAATAGTAGATTTGTTAAAGAAAAAGATTAAGATATGCATCTTTGAACCATCTATTGAACCTTATTCCAATTGATAGTTTAACATACCAAAGAAGTCTGAGGTACTTAGGTTCATTCAAGGCATGCAACAAGCCAATACAATAACTATTACGAATATGGGATTTAGATCAGTGATAGATAAAATAGCAGAAGCTTTTATAAAGTATGCCATTTTCTTTAGTGGAGATTTATACTTCGATTATGATCAATTTCAATCAATAGAAGAGAATAGGGACCTAACTACTATAAAGACTTCTTTGAATCTAGTAGACATGTGTACCTTGCTATAAGATGCAACTAATTTAGTGGCTTGTATGCAAAATGCAATGAACCAAATTGTAGAATAGATATTAATTCGTTTTTGAAAGATATTAGTAAAATATATTAATAGTCCATGTAATAGGAAATTCAGGAGGACAGATGAATGATTTAGTTATTAAAAGTGATTAATTACAAGATTACGGTTAGAATTTGGAGAATCAGGGGAAAGTATATAAGAATTGTAGAAGTTAATTAGGGTGCCTGACTGTGAGAGTTATAAGCCGAGGGCCAGACTGTGAGAATCGTGAGTCGAGGGCCATCACTATGATAGTGTGAGCCGGGATAACCTTGGTGCTACCTCTTTTCTTTTGTTTGTTATTTTCTTTGAATAAGAGGATTGAGAATTTCTAAGTATTTTGAAATGAATTATAGAATGGAAATGTAATTGGTATTATTTGAGAAGAAGAAAGATTGAATGCTAAAATCTGATTGTAATTCAGTAGAGAGAATGAGTCTGTATTTGTGTGAAACACTGTAATGTAAATGGCAATTCTGTGTGAAGAATTCCAGTGATTGGAATGAGGGTAATTGTGTACTGAAAGCTGTGAGGGCGTAGTATTACAGATGGAGATTATGAGGGTGAATATATTGGTAGAAATAGCAGTTATTGGTATGACTAAATTGCTGTAAGGAAGAGATCGATAAGGTGAAGGAGGAGATTATAGTTTCCTTGTGTGTTCAGATATTGAAAATAGAGACGATACATTCAGGAGGTAATTGATTGTGTGACCCTAACGTGAACGCTTAAGCAACTAGTCATTCCCCGTATTTGAATCCCCCTATTCGGGTTTATGCTGGGAGGTTTCTTCCAGAATATGAGCAATCACATTTTGGCGCCACTACAGGGGAGTGATAATAGCTTTGAGTGTTAGGAATTAATTACCAAATGTGTGAAAAAATTACCTGTGATTGTCATTTTACTTACTCTAACTAATCTAATCAGAGTAAACCTGTATAGGGGAATTCGAACACAGGAAAAGAATACCGCATGAGCTTACACATTGGGGTCATACAATTAACTGTATTCCACACTACTTAAAACATACAGGAAACACTACAATGCTTTCCACTTCCTAATAATACTCCACCATCATTGATAACAATAACGTGTAATCCCGCACTATCCTAAATGACAGGATATAATCATACTATAATCCAAACGCTGGAGTTCTTCACCATTAACTGCCTTCACATTACAGTGTTTCATACAAACACAGACTCATTCTCTCTGCTGAACTACAATCAGATTTCAGCATTCAATCTTTCTTCTTTCCATTTAATAAGAATCATACTTCCATTCCATAATTCACTTTTACAATATTCAGAAACTCTTAATCTTCTTATTCAAAGAAAATAACAAACAAAAGAAAAGAGGTAGCACCAAGCTTACCCCGGCTCATACTATCACAGTCTGGCCCTTACTTCCTCTCTCCCATCCTCCTTATGCTACCACGAGATACCAACTACTACATCTCTAATAAAAACTACTTTTCCTAACTATTCATCCATTTTACCTACTGAACTACCTTTTCAACAGTCATCTATCCCTGTTTACACTATAAACTAAGTATCTACAATTCAGCAAATAACTACTTATTCTACATAGCTACATGTAACAATGAAGGCGCAGTTAAAAGAGGCTCAAGAACAACAAAAGATCAATGCGGATGTCTATCGAAAGGAACAACCACCATTCCACTTCGGTGATAAGATATGGCTACTTTGTCTCAATATCAAGACCACTCATCTTTGTGATAAGTTGGACTATGAAAGGCTTGGACCATTTTCTATTTTTACATAAATCAATCCAGTTGCATATCGTTTATATCTACCGGAGTCAATGAAAATCCATCCAGTATTCCACGTGTCTCTTCTTGAACCATACAAGACAGTGGATATACCAAGAAGAAGACAAGCTCCACTTCCTCCTATAGAAGTGGACAATAATGAAGAGTTTGAAGTAAAAGAAGTCTTAGATTCAAGGCGACGCCAAAATAAATTGAAATATCTTGTCCATTGGCGTTGATATGATATTAGTGAATGCACATGGAAACCAACAAAGAATCTTGTAAATACAGCAAAGGTGGTGGAGGCTTTTCATCGACAACATCTATCAAAATTAAGATGAAAACCTTCTTTATAAAAGAAACAACATTTAGACAAGATAACATTCTACTTTCAATCCTTATTTGTAGCTTCTTTGTAGTTGTAACGCTCACGAGATGGAAAATCAACAACCAGAATATTTGACTCAAGAGCCTTCATTTGCTGACCTACTAGATGAGATTAAGATTAAGATTGAGATTAAGATTGTCACAACCTTCAAGACCACATAATCGAGATGAAGATCTTCAAGAACGACATATTTTTCTTTGAATGGATGGCGAGTTACAAAGCATTTAGTATCATGATTTGGGAAGAAACTCTCGATGTTTGGTGATTTTGCTAGAGGTAAGAACAACTCTTGATGGTATTCCAAATGTTCTATTCGAAGGAAGTTGTGAAGATTTCAACAATGATCAAATAACTAGGTGGTTTTCTCACCTTGGTATGGGACACTACCGATTATTGAGAGGCCCTATCAATCATCTTCGAAGAAAATAAAGATCAGAGTATGTGGCAAATATAATTCGTCACATCATAGATTTTTTCAACATATGATGACTGCTCTTTGTGGAACTCGTCCCTAGAAGAGAGGATAATGTCACAGACATACTCATATAAGCCAGTAATTACATATACAAACAGGTAGAAGTAAGTAAAAGTAGATAAAAGTAAGTAAATTCTATAGTATTTGATATAGAAGTTTTCTAGAAGCTTCATAGATGTTGCTTTGACTTCATAGGTGTCTTTAATTGACTTTTTGGATTAGAAATGTGGTCAACAAGTTAGCCATGTGCCATACATGTTGTTAGTTTGAAGACCAAGCTAAAAATGTGGCCTACACATAGAAAAACTTCCCTTGTAAGTCAAGGCATGTGTCCTACAAAGTCAACACATATTGGAGGTCCTATAGAACATCGCCACATAGTCCCTAGTTAGATAGTATATAAAGAGACAAGAGTGAAGCCTTCTTCACTCTTGTCAACTCCTTTCTTGCTTCTAGTCTAGTTTCAAGGGTCTCTACTTTTCTTGTCTTTTGGCAATAGCCATTCCAATTTATCTTTTAATATACATTTTTATTTATTTATATTTTGTTATCTTTCTTTGAGTGAAGGCTCACTTGTCTGAATTGCTTTTTTCAACAAATTCTTGTCCTTGACAGGTATAAAAATGATTTATGTCCTACCTATTTATTTGTCATTCATTTTTAATAGATGATTGATTTAGTTACAATGCCAATGGAGCTTTGAGGCATGAAGTATTTAATTTTAGTAAAAATAGAACTTTCCAATTATATAAAAAAGAGGCATTGAGAACAAAGTCTACAAAGGTAGTATGTTGATTTTTTTTGAAAGATATTATATGTTACTATGGGAGCATTGGAAGAATGAAAGCAAACCAAAGTGAGCTTGATGTAGAAAAGGCACATGATTTCTTCAGAAGATATAGAATACAATTAAAATTGACTATCTCATATAATCTCAAAGCCAATGATAAGAATGAAAGAAGGCACCTTCCAAACATTCAAGCTTTGCTTAAGGTATATAAGAATCAAATAAAGATTATGGCCTAGGCTTTTACCATTTTCTTTATAGGTAGATATGACAAATCATAGCACAATTGTTAGCTATATGCTAATCGAATTGATATTAGACCAAAAGCCTTTAATATCTACAAAGAAGTCTATTTTTTCTTGGTTTTCTTTTATCTTAGAAGAATGGCATTGATAGGAAGAGATTATTAGAACTTTAAATTAACTATCTAGAGAGATTGTCTAAAGATCATCAACCTGCTATATAAAAGCTTAAAGCAATAAGGTTAAGCAATAAAGAAATATTTGATAAAATTCATCAATTGAGGCCTAGGCCAAATAAAGAGGGTGATTGGATTTTAATTTATAATAGTAATTTGATGCACTACCATTCTACTCTTCATAAGTTTACACGGTATTGATTTAGATCCTATGTAGTTGTTAAAGTGTATGATAATGGAACTTATTTTCTTTGAAAGTTAGATGGGACACCATGGAAGACTAGAATTGTAGGAAAGCAAATTAAAGTCTTTAAGCAACAAGATGAAATGAATTATATAAAGGATTTAGAGGCTTTTGAACTTCAACATTTTGATTAATGGTTCAAAAGTGATATAATTTACAATGATTCTAATTATGATGACAAAAGTGTTGTGGTTTAATTCTTTGGTACATACGAGAGTATGTGCACGATTGAAAGGGATGAATGTCTTAATGTACTTAATTTAAATACATCAAAGTTATTTAGAGGATAATTAATTATATTTATAAGATGTCTTATTCAGATATAATAGATCTTCAAAACTAAAATCTTCTTTCATATATATATATTTTTTATCTAAATATTGATGAAAAAAATAGATTTATATTAAGTTTTTAAATAAGTTTATCTTCTTATGTGAAAATTACAAAAATAAAATGGATGGAATTGAATTTGACAATAGAAAAATAAATTTTATAAAAATTCATGTTGAATTTTTATGAGAAATATTTACATATATTTTGGATCAATTAATAATATTATTTGGCTTTACTTTTAAAACATAAATCTACTTGTAATTTATTGCTTTAAGGCCAAAAGATAAATCAATTAATTTTTATGTATTATTACAAATCAAGATTGATACTTATCTTACATGGCTTTCTTCTAATGTGATGAATAAAGAGAAGTAAGTACTTTAGAATATGACTATCAAACTTTAAGAGGAGATAATATTAAAGAATATACAAGGGAACATAAATTGAAAGCAGATATCAAAGTGAGTTAAAAATTTATGAAAGAATATTATTAAATAGTTTGAGAGTTGTCATATCTATTTAATATCAAAGATATGAATCTCAAAGAAAGAAAATCACTCAAAGATGATAGAATATTGAACTAGAATGGCTATTGCCAAAAATAAGAAGACTTAAAAGCCTTAAAATAAGACAAAAGACTAGAAAGACATTGATAAGAGTGAAGAAGGCTTCACTCTTGCCTCCATATATACTCTTAACTAGGACTTATGTGGCAATGTCCTATAGGACCTCCAAAACATGTTGACTTTATAAGACACATATCTTAACTTATAAGAGAAGTTTTCTATATGTATGATATATAATTAGCTTGTTCCAGAAGCTATCAATACATGGTTAACTTATTGACCAAGTTTCTAACCTACCAATCAACTAAAAATACATGTAAAGTCAAAGCATCATCTATGAAACTTCAAAGAATCTTCTCTAAAAGATATTATAAAATTAACTTACTTTTATCTACTTTTACTTACTTCTACTTAAATATATAGGTATTTATTAGAATACTTATGTATGTTCATGACATGACCCCTCTTTCTAGGAATGAATTCTATAAAGAGCACTCTTCATATATTAAAGAAATCTTAGATATAACAAATTATATTTGCTACATACTCTGATCTTTGTTCTCTTTGAAGTTGGTTGATACGTCCTCTCTACCATCCATAGTGTCTTATATTAAATGTGAGCCATTAAATTAACTCACTTTGATATTTAGTATAAAAAATATACTTATTATGCTTAAAATATAAATTTTATGAGTTAGTATTAGAATTTTAGGAAAAAATAAAAAATAAATTGCTAGTAGCAAATATGTAATCTAGAATAGAGTTTAGTAAGAAAAAACTATAAAGACTATATTTTTCTAGTTAGCTAGTCGTAGAGGAATTACAAAGGAAGTAATCTTGTTGTGAAAAAATAAATAAATAAATAAAATAAAATCTAATGAAGTTTAATTATGATGGATTTGAAGATTTTTTCCAAATTCAATAAATTTAAGCAGCAAAGTGATTCTTCTAATCTATGGAAGCCTTTCAAATGCAATGGAGGCATCGAATGCATCATGTGAAGTGAAGAAAATATGTTCAATATGCTTTCCTTCAAAGTACAAGTAAAGAAATGAAATTCTCATTTTTTGAAGAATTTTAAAATATTGCCTAAATCTTTATAAGTAAAAAACCTTCATAAAAGTTACAAAGGAACATAGACTGATGCATATGTGTAACTAATATTAGTATAAAAACGTGTTTTAAATATAATGGTTAAGTTAAATTTATAAAAAAGTGTTTATTTTCTCACTTATAAGAGCCATTAGCCTTGATCACGAAATTAGCTCTTGGATGAAGGAAGGCTATAGATCTACATTAGGGATCTAAGAGATCAAGGGTGAAGATGTGGCCATCTTTCTAGAAGCCACCACTCAATTGTATAAGAGTGGTTTGGTTTCCCAAGCCTCTCTCTCTCTCTTTTCTTTTTGATGAGGGCAAAGCCATGCCAAAGTGTGGTTTCAATCCTAATCTTAATTTTTTGCTTCCTTCTTAATCTTAGATCTCATTGTGAACTTTCCAAATATATGAGCATTGATTTTGTGTCATTGGTGGTGCTTGTTGTGGTTTTAAAGGCGCCCCTTTACAATTAGTGAACACTAACTATTTCCATAGTCAAAAGGGTTTGAGGGGCCTCGGATTTTCCTCAATAAATCTATGGTTTTTTATGATTTTTAATTGAGCATTTTTTTTCATCACATAGCTCTTTTTATTAGCTTTCCAACGCGCTAAGGGCTTCTTAATTTGGAGTTGAACCGAAATTTTGGTGAATTTTTGAGTGCAAGGGGTGGCTACCTTGGCAGTTTCAATAATCCAACATTTAAAAGGCATTCCTCAGTTTCTGTTAATGGAATCATTTTTAAATTTAGAAATTACAAGCGTCTTCAAGCTGAGCATCCATTGGCATAAATTTCATTAAATTTGAAATAATTGTGAATTTTTAACGAAGTTTTGAGTGAAGGGGGGTCGGCTGCAGCGGGAGGCCCAATGATCCAAGTTTGAAGAAGTACTGCTCGCAGCTCAGGTACCAGATTGCCAAACAATTTTTAGAGCAGAAGTGCCTTGAAGTTAAATTTTCAACACAAGAAAAATCATTAGATTTGGAGCTAATTTGGATTTTTGGCGAATTTTGGAGTAAAGAGGGTGCTTCCCTCAATCCTTGGGCGTTGTCAAGGTACTTCCGCTTGTACCTCTCTTTATTTATTTTTTCTTTGATTTTATTTTATGTTATTTTTTTTTCAGTAACTTGTAACTTTTACATTTATTTTTGTCTTTAATTTTTAGCTTTTAATCTTCTCTCTTTTACTTTTATTTTTTTATTTTTTAACCTTTACTTTACTTTTTCTTTTTACTTTACTTTACTTTTTAAACTTTACTTTTAACTTTTGACTTTTAATTTTTAACTCAAAATTTAAAAAATTTATAATTAGTATAGATTAAGGATAATAACTTATTTAATTATTTTTACCATTAGTTAATTATGAAGTAAAAATTTTAACATTTTTTAAAAAATGATAAAATAATAAAATAGTAAAAAGTAATAAAAACGACCTAATAATAATATAATAATAACAATAATAATAATAACATTAAATAAAAAATTAAATCGAATTATCTAATTAGAAGTAGAAGAAGGAATTATTTTGCATGAAATTAAGGAGTGAATTATCATTGTGAATGTGAGTAATGTTAGAGTATTTGATTAATAACTTTGTGTTTTAAGAAGGATAAGTAATAAGTGGATTAGAATTAAAATAATAGCTTTATGTTAAATTCATATAATTAATTCACTTATTGTAAGTTAGAATAAACTTCTAATTAGTGGAGGTTTATTTTAGCTCACACCACGGCAAGAAGACCATCCTATTATTTGGTCGTTATTGAGACCTTCATAACTTTGTTCAAATAAAATATTTAGAACATCCTCAAGAGTTGTTTCTACCTCTAATAAAATCACCAAATATTGAGAGTGTCTTTTAAGGTTGAGATATCAAATACATTGTATCTTGCCATCTATTCAAAGAAAGACATGTCATTCTTGAAGATCTTCATCTCAATTTTATTATCTTGAAGATTTTAACAATTGTTTAATCTAGTAAGTTTGTAAATGAAAGCTCTTTAGTTGAATCTGCTGGTTCTTGGTTCTCCATCTTCTAACCATCACAAATATATAAAAACTACAAAGAAGAATAGAAGGTATAGTATTATCTTCTTTTGATCTCCTTTCTTTTATAGTAAAGATTTTCTATTCTTTATCTTAGTTTTAATGGATATCATTAATAAAAAGTTTCAATTTTCTTTATTGCATTTGTACCATTCTTTGTTGGCTCCCATGTACATTTACTAATATCATATCCATACCAATGAACAAGATATTTCAACCTATTTTGGCGCCACCTTGAATCTAAGACTTCTTCTACCTCACACTCTTGATTATTATCCACTTCTATAAGAGGAGGTAGTATTTGTCTTCTTCCTAAGATATCCACTGTCTTATATGACTCAAGAAGAGACATATAAAATATGAGATAGATTTTTATAGACTCCGATAGATATAATTGATAAGCAAGAAGATTGAGTTCTTGACTAATAGGATAAGGTCTAAGCCTATGATAGTCCAAATTATCACAAAGACAAGTAGTCTTGATATTGCAACAAAATAACCATACCTAGTCACCTATATTGAATTATGGTTGTTTCTTGCAATATATATGTGCATGAATCTTTTGTTGTTCTTGAACTCCCTTTAATTGTGCCTTTATTGTTGCATATAGCTCAAATAAACTATTTTCCAAATCTTTTAAGGCAAGATTATTAACTTTTGAAAAGTGAAAATTATTAAGTCATAAATAATAACTATAATTGATAAAGAAAGATGATCGTTGAGTAGAAGAATGTATTGAATTATTGTATGCAAACTCTCCCAATGATAAAAGAGTTGTCCAATCATCTTGATGATAGTTGATAGTATATTTCAGATATTGCTTCAAAACTTGATTTATCCATTCTATTTGTCCATCAATTTGAGGATAAAAAGCCAAAGAGAGCTTTATATCCACTTTTAAAATCTTAAAAAAGATTTTCTAAAATCTTGATATAAATTGAGTCTCCCTATCTAATATAACATCTTTAGGCAATCTGTAATAGCCATAGATATTATTAAAAAAAACTTAGCCGTTTCTTACTTGTGATAAATTTTGTACATGGTACAAAATAAACCATCTTAGTAAAAAAATCTACTACTACAAATATAAATTCATGTGAATCTGAAACTAGAAGATCCTTAATAAAATCCATAGTAACAAAAGACCATACTTATTTTGGAATAGGTAAAGGCTGAAGAAGTCCATAAAGTGGATGGCAAAGAGTTTTGGATCTTGAACAAATATCATATGATTGTACAAAGTCTTTGACTACCTTTCATATTTGAGGCCACCAAAAATCTCTCGATATTAACTCTAAAGTATTGTTGTATCCAAATTGTTTGGCTACTGAAAGTCATGATGAATTTGAAGAATAAGTAATCATGCCCTACCTTATGAAATGCATAATTTTTCTTTGAAATAGAGTACGTTTTTTTGAATTCAAACTTAAAAGTATCATGAGACTTAAAAGAATTATTCTTGATATTGTAGAAGAGAAGATCAAAGAACACATTTGATTGAATTTACTTGACAAATATTGAATCAATGGTTAATATTGATTTTCTTATTCAAAGGTGAAAATATTTTGGCTTCAAGAGAATCATTTTTTTTATCAAAAGATACATTTTTTTTCTTTTGGTACAAGATAAGAACGTCTAGAAAAGGTGTCTAATAAATCTCGTTATTTTTTGGATTGATAAGAGAATTTGAAATCAATTTTTAATAAGTACATGCTCCAATAAGCTTAGCAACAATTTAAAACAAGTACTATTGTGAAATACTTAAGATTCTTGTGATTTGTATATGCAATGATAGAATTTGAGGCACCCTCTAAATAATGATGCTATTATTGATATGAATCCACAATTACAAGGAGCTCTTTGTTGTGGATCTAATAATTAATCTTAGTTGTTAAAAAAAATTTAGAATGAAAAGCTACTAGATGGAATTTTTCATTTGCTCCTATTTGTAATAATATTGCACTAAAGGTATCTATTATTGTATCTATTTTTATGAAAAATTCTTTCAAAAATTTAACATGATATAAAATTGATGCAAAAGTAAATACTTTATTTAAAGCATCAAATGATACTTTGGTTTTTTTATTCTACTAAAGTTTATCTTTACAAGTCAAATGTATAAGTGGCATTGTAACTTGAGAAAAATTCTTGATGACAATCCGATAGTAATTGACAAAGCTCAAAAAGTATTGTACTTTTCTTACTCTTTTTAGAATCTTCCAATCCATGATAGTTCAGACATTCTTTGGATCCATTATTAGTCCTTCATTGGAAATGATGTATCTTAAGAAGTCAACTTGAGTAGTATAGAATACATACTTTTTTAACTTTATATATAATCTTATATCTCTATGATTTTATAATACATAACAAACATAAACTTCATGCTCATCTGTATTCTTAAAGTAGATAAAGATGTTGTCTAAATAATAGACGACAAAATCATCAAGAAACTTGCAAAAGACATCATTCATTAGATATTGAAAAGTAATTGGTGTATTGGTGAGTCTACAAGACATGATATTATATTCAAAATATCCAAATCTAGTCCAAGCTATTTTTTTGGCCTCTTCTAAATTATGTGGTCTTCTTTTGATAATCTCTCAAATTTTTTCTTTACTATTAAATCCTTGAATAAAGAAATGGGTGAAAGTATCATTTGTGAGAAGAATTTCCACAAATCTAATTACTTCAAGTTCAAATTGTTAGATATATTCAGTGATTTCTTCCCCTTTTCCTTGTCTCAAAGAGTAAAGGACTGTAAAGGCATTCCTTTGCCTTACTACTAGCCTGAACTTTTCTAAAAATGCTTTCATGAGCATGTCCCAATTCTTAAAGGTTTGGAGAAGGTAGCTTCTATATCATTTACATGCTCCAACTTTTAGTGTACTTGAAAACCATATAAGATAATAATCCAGATTGGTTATTAAACATGTTATGAGAAGTTCCATAAATCTATCTACATGTGCCAATGAATCATCATCTCTAGTTCCTTTAAATATAAGGAGGTTGTAGGACATAGGAACTGCTTGTAAATCCCTAGGAATTACTATTGACAAGCCTCTTGGTTGAATGTAGGGATTGATGGATATAAGGGTTGATAAAGATTCTTCTTCATGTTTCATTGGAAGAAAAGGAGGTATTGATCCTTCTCTTTCTTGATTTACCTCTACAACTAGGTTAAGAGAGTTAAGATTCAATCCTTTCTCTTCTACTTCCTTCTCTAAAATTGATTTAATTGGATTTGAAACAAAAACATCTTCTAATATTGGAGGTGAGAATTACTTGTCCAATTGTTGAATCTCTACTTGTTTGAGCTTTAATTTGTTTTTTTGACCAATAGATGTAAGGTTTTCTATATTTGAAGATAGGTTGGATTGCTTAAATCTAGTAGAATGATGCATCTACATGACTTTAGACATACCGTTTAACTTAGTATAATTTTTAATCTAACTAATTTATCAATAATTTAAATTTTTGACTCTTCCACCTACAATCTACTTAAGTATCTTCAGACAAGGAAGAAAAATAAAACAAAAAAAAGTAAAATAGGAATGCTTGTTTAAGTATCATCCCAAGTAAGACTATTTTTGACTTTAATTGCTATACAAAACTACTATTGTATAGGAGGGACCCTAAGTAATCTTAGTTGTAAAAAAGAATTCCATATCAAGAGGGCAACGAGCCCAAATTCTCTTTTTTTCTTGCTGTTTCACAATAAGATAGTTAATGAATTACTTACTATAACAGTTAACAACAAAGGTTATATTACAAAAATAATTCTTTACAACTAAATCACACCTCATTAATGAAGAACTCACCTAATTGCATCTCCAACTAACTTGTCACTTCTAAACGAACTTCCAAAATACGTGATTACTTTTTTAGCTGATCTTCAACTAAAGGTTCTAAATAAGGGTTTAAGGTTAAAGGTAATGGATTAAAGGTTCTATCTACCTTCTTCCATCCACACCTGTAAGAGAGATTGGAGACTTCTCTTTCTCACGTCTTCATCCTAGATTCTATCATCCAATTCTTAGCTTCTACTCCTTATATTTAAGTAATTTTTGAAAATTTCAAAGAAAGAATAATTGACAAGATTCAAGGACTTACTTTGTTGCAAGCTATTAATGCTTTCTTTCTTTCTTCTTGTACTCTTTTGCCTCAACCATAATCTGTATTAGCAAAATAAATTTAAATTCAATGAAGTTTGTTGAAAAGATACTCACCTTAGATTGTGATTTGAACTTGTTGGTCTTTTCTTTTATTATTTTTTTTCTTTTTTTCTTGTTTTTTTCCAAATTCCTTATAGTTAATTTTTCTATCTATCTCTTCTTCTTTTGTTGATAAAGAGTTCTCTTGGAGTTCTTGTTGAGTTCCTTCTATACTACTTTCTATAAATAGAAGGGATACAAGGAGTAGAGAGAGTGATTAAATCTCTCTACCATGAGAGGAAAATCCTCAACTAGAAGTTCATAAGGATGAAAAAGAAATGATATGAGGGGTGAAGGGAGTGATTAAATACTCCTACCACCAAAAAAAGACCCTCAACTAAAAAATAACAAAGAAGGGGAGTGATGAAATGTTGAGGGCGAGCTCCACCTTTTATGCTTGCAAGTGACAACCACCTAAATAAAACAACCAAACAATGTTAATACTAATATTTAACTACTCAAATTCTATTTAGGATTAGAAATAACACTATTGCAAAGAAATAAATTAATGAATGAATAAAAAATATATTAACTTACTTCAATACATAAAATTATCATGTATGTAAAAAAAATTAATAAATAGAAATTAAAAAATTAAAAAATTAAAAAATTAAAAAATTAAAAATTAAAAAATTAAAAAATTAAAAATTAAAAATTAAAAATAATAATATTAGTAAATAAAAGTAAAAGTAAGAATTAACATAAAAAGATAAGTAAAACTCAAAATAAAAGTCAAAATAAAATAGAATAGAAGTTAAAACAAAAGTAAGAATTAAAATTAAAAATAAATTAAAATTAAAAAATAAATATAAAATTAAGAATTAAAAACCCAAATAATATTAATTCAAAATTAATGTGAAATTAAAAATTAAAAGTAAAATTAATATCAATAGAGTTTTTTTTTATTAAAATAATTAATTTATTTTAATATTATTATTTTTACTTTTAATTTTAATTGATTTCAATATTTTTATTTTTATTTTTATTTTTATTATTTATTTTGTTTATATTTTAAATTTAAATTTAAATTTTTTTTTATAGTTCAATACAATTAAGACAAAAATTTTAAAACACAAAGTTTACAAGTATAACATAAAATCAATAATGTAAATGAGTGAAAAGATAGAAATCACTTACCTCAATTGTATTCCGCTTAAGGCAGCAACCCTTCTCTACTCCAAAAATTGCCAAAATTTTAATTTTGATTCAATAGCACCAAATTTTGTACCACTAAAATCTCAACTCGAAGATTCTTGTACGTAGAATTTCCCAATATTAAATTGCCACCAGGCACTAAGAAATGCCTTTCTAAACATGAGGTAAATGAAACTGCCAAGGCACTGAACTCCTTTCTATTCTAAAACTCACTATGAATTTGTATCTATTCCAATTTGAGCTTACAATAGCTTTTTGAAAAGCTAACATCAACATACACAACTTCAAAACGTTTCACTATCAAATATGCAACACATAAAAACTGATTGATAAAAACCTGGGAGCAACTCGGAGTCCACAAAACTGCCAAGGCAATGAACCCTCTTCTAATCAAAAATCCGCTAAAAATTCAATTTTAGTCCAATTCAAACCTGTAATAGCTTTTTAGAAAGCTCACATTAAGATACCAAATCTCAAAAAATTTCAAGTTCAAATGCAATCAAATTAATAGTTTCTTGTAATTGATTGTGTGAAGTGAAGTAGGCAAATAACAAGAACAAAAGAAGAACAACCACAAAGCAATTGAAATAAATGACATGAATTAGTTACAACACCCAAAACTACGTTACAATCTATTCACTGTATTTTCATCTAATAAAAAGTAAAATTAAAAATTAAAAATTATATTTTTAGATAGTTAATTTTATCATCTTTCCAATGACATTAGAAACATAGCAAATCCGAATTACTATAACTAAGTAATGACGTTTTAAAGATATGAAGTAAAGATTTGAATATTGAAGTGAAAATATTTTACTTCAAAGGTAACTTGCTTATAGATCAAGGCTTCGAACCTCACTAAGGCTCACATATAGTATATAAAGGTCTGTTGGAGAAGCTACTATTGAGATCATTAAATGTAGCCGACGCTCTCTATAATATTTACTGTAGACTACAGTAATTATTGTAGCTACAGTATTTAGAGTCTAGTAGAGAAGTACTGTTCATCCTCTCATCTTTTCTCTTCTTGTATACGAGACACAACCAGATCAATAGATTTTTGTGTGTGTGTGAAGCTCTCTCTCCTTAAAAACCCTCTTGTGTGTATGACTTACTACTACTCTTGTATATGTATGACTTACTATTACTCTTGTATCTTTCTAAACATTTTCAACACGTTATCAATACGATTCTCTTCTATACACTATCACAATTTTTTTTTTTTTTTTTTTTTTTTTTTTGCTCTAATCTTTGACTCTTCTAACCTGTTGCTACCCTTGCTTAGTGTCTGGGTCATGATCTTGTTCTTCTTGCTGGCCCCTCATACATTAGCTGCTTGCTTAGAGCACTTGTTCCACTCTTTGCCTTGCTTACTCTGAATACTTGATCTAGCCCAACTCCACCTTCTGCTTGTTCCCTGCTCCCTATTGTGTGCCCCAAACTGTCGTCAAATAGATGCCAAATTGCTGCCGAATAGATGCCAAATAGATGCCAAATCCGCCGCTGCCATCCTATCGTCGCTGCTGCTACCGCCCACCGCCGTTGCCGCTGTCCACTGCTGCCTGCCACTGCCGCCCACCATTGCTCGCCATTGCCAGTCGTTGCTCGCCGCTAGCCGCCGCTACCACCTTGCCGCCCTACCGCTACCTGCTACTTCCATTTTATTGTTGTTCTGCTGCCTTAATCTACAATTTTTTCTCCTTAAAAAAAATAAAAAAATAAAAAAATAAAAATTATATATTTTAGTTTTTTTAAGTTCAAGTTTATCATTTTATTTGACTTTATATTTTAAGGTACGTTTTACTCAACTTTTCTACTTGATCTTGTATTTTCTTTACAGATTTATTTATAATGAGTGCTTCAACATCTTCAATTGCTTCTACTATGGTTCCTACTATTACCAGTGCATTCCAATATTTTCAAGCTCTTTTATTTCTACCATTGACTATGGATGGAAATAATTATCTATTATAGGTAAAAATAGCAAAAGCAAATTTATTTACAGAACAACTCTCAGATGCCATTATGTTTGAAGAATCTCCTACAAGAAGTATTTTTATATCTCTTGCTATTCGTTGGAAAGCACTTCTTCTCCTTCGTCGTCATCTTGTACCCGCATTACAACATCAATATTTGGAAATGGAAGATCCTGCAGAACTTTGGAAGAATCTTAAATCTAGGTTTGATCATCAAAAGACCATTTTTCTTCCACGTGTACGTCATAATTGGACACATTTACGTATCTTGGATTTTCCAAATTTAAATGCTTTCAATAGTGAAATGTATAGTATTGTCTCACAATTACGATTATGTGGACAAAGCATTTCTGAAGAAGAAATGATTGAAAAAACTCTCTCTATATTTCCTCTTGCATCTGCTGTGCTTGCACAACAATATAGGAACATGAAATTTCAGAGTCATTCTGAACTCATGTCCTATCTACTTCTTGCAGAAAAGCAAAATGAGCTATTCTTGTGTAATGCAGAAGCTCATCCTATTGGAACTACAATTCTTGAATCTCATGCATTTAATATTTCAGAGTCTAAAAAGAAATTATATAAACATGGGAAACGTGCTCATAAGTATCAGAGTAGTCATAGTCAAGTCCATTTCTACCCTTATGGAAAGAATAAACATTCTACTATTAATTATAGTAGAAAATAAAAATCAAAGATGCGTTCTTATCATAAGTGTGGAATGATTGGATATTTAATACATGCGTGCCGTACTTCAGAATATTTTATTAAAATATTCTAAAAAAATAAGAAATTATGAGCTGAGGCTCGTGAAGTTCATACCATAGATGTGTCCATGGATTCAATTCGTGTTGATGACTTAGAGGCTTATATGACTGATAGAACCTCTAATGATGAAACAAATGATGTGCTCATTGATTCTCCAACAATACATACTATCTTGTGAGATAGATGATTTTTTATTAAAAAATCTTCAACTCGACAAACTAAAAATATGATGACCATGGCTGGAGCAAATGCGTTTTGTTTCCAAGTGGCCAAAGCGATGGTAAAATTACCTGCGAGTTCTATCATAAAATATAAACATGCGATGTTTGTAACCTCAGCACCTCGAAGTCTGATCAACTCCCAAGATAAACTTATTAATGGTTATCACTTCTCGACTGCCACTTTAAGTTGAAAAGAAGTTTTGGTTCTTATGAAGAATCATAAAGTTGTTGAAAAAGCTTTTGCTACAGTAAATGGTTTATACCGAATTGTGATTCGGCCTCCCATTATATTTAATTTTGCATCATCTATCTCACAGAGTTGTGTTTCTCTCTGGCATGGACGATTAGGACATCCAGGATCCACATTATTTAAAAAGATCATTCCATGTATAACTGGGCACAATTTAAAGCTAGCAGATGTAGACTCTATGGAATTATGTCGTGCATGCGTGTAAGATAAAATGATTATTCGACCTTCAATTTCGAAACTTCCACAAGAATTACCACGAATGCTTGAAAGATTGCATGGTGATATTTGTGATCCTATTAATTCAATATCAAGACTATTTCGTTATTTTTTAGTCCTTGTTGATGCATCAGGTAAACAATCACATGTTTCATTATTATCAACTCGAAACATGATGTTTGCTAATCTTATATCTATGCTTATTCGCTTTCAAGCATATTTTCCTGATTATCCTATAAAAACATTGCGTATGGATAATGCAAAAGAATTTGCATCAAAGTCTTTTGAAGACTATTGTACTGCAATAGGAATCGAGTTGACATATTGTATTCCATATGAACATGCTCAAAATGGACTTACAGAGTCATTTATAAAGCATATACAACTCATTACGCGGCAACTCTTCCTTCACACAAATCTACCTACATCTATGTGGGGTCATGTAATTTTACATGTTGCAGCATTAATATGCCTCCGCCCTTCTTCTCCTAAAATTTTTTCACCATATGAACTCATTTCGGGTCATATTCCAAATATATCTCACTTACGAGTATTTGGTTGCCGTGCTTGGATTCTAGTACCAAAACCTCGATGGCGTACCATTGGAGCTCATCGACAAGAAGGCATATATGTTGGTTTTGATTCACCAAGCATTATTCGTATTGTTGATCCATCAACTGGCACATTATTACGTGCACATTTGTAAAATTATCGTTTTAAAGAAACTGTATTCTCATCTCTTCAAGGAAGAGTATCTAATCAACAAAGAAATAAAGTACTCATATTTGAAGTATCAAAAACGTTTACAATGAATTCCAATCTTATGACATCTTTGGCAGAAACTGAAGTTGCTAAGATTTTGCATTTAAAACGGATCGCGGATGAAACACGTGATGGTTTCAATGATGCACCTAGAATTACAAGAGTTCTTATTAATGAGGCTCAGAATGCACTTGCTCAGATTGCAGTGCCATTGACTACAATACCTCAAGTTATAACAACAACAATTAAACGAACTCGTGGACCAGATAAGCAACCACGTAAAAAGAAAGCTATAAAATTAATTAATCCTGGTATTATTTCTCAAGAAATTGCCACTCATCTTGCAGGACTACCAATTCATGATGATATATCCATGCATAATGTACCTTCAATTCCTATGAAAAACAATCTTGGAATTGGAAGGAATAAGATCAAGTTGAATAAAAAATTATCTATTATATATTGTACTACAGATGATATTTGGGACAGACCATCTATTGCGGTAGATAAATCATTTGCATATATGATTATAGAAGCCCTTTCTTGCAAAAAAGATGATCCTGAACTTCAAACCATCGAAGAGGCAATGCGTCGCTCTGATTGGTCAAAATGGAAAACTGCTATTGAGGAAGAATATGCCTCTTTGCGTTAGAAGAAAGTCTTTGGTCCAATTATAGACACTCTTACATCTCGCCCTGTGGAATATAAAATGGTATTAATATGCAAGCGAGATGCTCAAGGCCAAATAACCCGCTATAAAGCTTGTCTTATTACTCAAGGATTTACTCAACAATTTGGCATTGATTATGAATCCACATATTCTCCAGTCATGGATTCAATTACATTTCGATATATTATTGGAATGGCAATTCATGCCACCCTTGAGATGCATCTAATGGATGTAGTTACTGCATATCTATATGGTTCTCTTGATACAAATATTTATATGAAAGTTCTACCTGGCTTAGAAACAGGAACTCCAAATCAACCCGCTCTAAGAAAATATCATGGTATTAAATTATGTAAGGCCTTGTATGGTTTAAAATAATCTAGACGAATGTGGTATCAACGTCTTTGACATTATTTAATTAAAAATAATTTTATAAGTGATCCACTAATCCCTTGTATATTTATCAAACGAGATAAAACTGGTTTTGTGATCATCGCTATGTATGTTGATGATCTTAACCTAGTGGGCACTACATCTACATGTGTTACACCTACAAACCTACTTATATGTGAATTTGAGATGAAAATGTTAGAAAAAACAACTTTCTGCATTGGTCTTCAGATTATGCATCTTACAGATGGTAGCATTTTTCTCTACCAACTAACGTGTATTAGACGAATTTTGCAAAGATTTAATATGAATGATGCTTATCCATTGTCCACACCAATGGTTGGATGTGGTCATGATGGTCTTGATCCATACCGTCCATGTGAGGAAGAGGAGGAAATATTGGGAGACCAATATCCATACCTCGCAACGGTTGGAGCACTTTTGTATTTAGCTACATCTACAAGACCAGATATTGTATTTGTAGTTAGTATTCTTACAAGACATAGTGCACGTCCAATACTACGACATTGAAATGGTATCAAATATTTATTACGTTATTTAAAAGGTAATGAAGACTTGAGATTATATTATACAAAATCTGCAGATCCAAAATTGGTTGGATATTGTGATGCAGGATATAAATCTGATATTGCAACAACTAAATCTCAAACAAGATATGTATTTTTAAGACATGAAGCTACAATATCATGGAAATTAGTGAAACAAACAATAACTGCAACTTCATCCAACCATGCAGAAATTATTGCCTTACATGAAGCATCCCGAGAATGTATTTGGTTGCGATTAATTGATAAATTCATTCAAACAACCTCTGGATTTTTATATGATGATTCTCCAACTATCTTGTATGAAGATAATAGTGCTTGTATTGTACAGATGCAAGTTGGTTTCATTAAAGGCGACAAGACAAAGCATATTGATCCAAAGTTTTTAGTTATACTCATGACTTGATTATTGATCAAGCACTTATAATGAAGAAAATTGAATCTACAAATAACCTTGCTGATCTCTTCACCAAAGCTCTCCCATTAAGCAAATATTGTCGACTTACTTATCGCATTGGTATGCGGCAACTTGCTTTTCTTGAATAAGAAAGTTAATGAGCTCTTTAAATAATTAAAAAAAATAATGTTGTACTCTTTTTCCTTCATCTATGGTTTTGTCCTTAAATAAAATAAGATTTTCCTAGATAAGGTTTTAATGAGGCAACGATTCTTGATCTTACAAGATCACAAAAAAGTATAGATCATAAATCTATATAAATTTTATATTATGTAAATATTATGATGAGCGAGGAGGAGTGTTGAGATCATTAAATGTAGCCGACACTGTCCATAATATTTACTGTAGACTACAGTAATTACTATAGCTACAGTATTTAGAGTCTAGTGGAGAAGTACTGTTCATCCTCTTATCTTCTCACTTCTTGTGTATGAGATACAACCAGATCAATAGATTTTTTTGTGTGTGAGGCTCTCTCTCCTTAAAAACCCTCTTGTGTGTATGACTTACTACTACTCTTGTGTGTATGACTTACTACTATTCGTGTGTGTGTATGACTTACTATTACTCTTGTGTCTTTCTAAACATTCTCAACAGCCACGAAGCCTTAGTCTTATCTTCCTAACTACTCTCAAGGTGCTACAACCCACATGAGACTTGTGCATTCTCCTTCCTATAAGGACTATTGTAGCTACTGGCGCTCCTATTTTCTACTAGAAGGACCAAACTTTTTTCAATTTTGACCTCACCATGGTGTTCAAAAATACTCAATTAGCTTGGGAACCTTGCCTGGCCTTCAAATCTTGCTCCATTTTTTCATAAAGGCTCCCAAAGTGATAAAACTCAGTTTTACCAAGATCTTAAAAATTGCTCTAAAAATTCCTAAAAAATTCTAAATAAATTCTAAATAAATTCTGAAAAAATTATAATATTTTTTTAATTTTAATATTCATCTAAGGCTATATTCTTCTATGTTGGTGATTTTTGATAATAAAAAACATCAATTTAAATCCATCATAAATCTTATTTGTTTTATACCAATAACTAAAATCACATGACGTTCTTTCTCATGCTTCTTCTAACTACTAACATTTATAGTTTTTATAAGTAGTATATATAGATAGAAGATCAATATAAATATTGGTCTTAATAAATAAATCTTACTATTCAACAATGAATAAAAATACTAAACTAACAAGGATAATTGCCTCCAAGACTTATTAAGATTCCATTTCTACCAATGATATTTTACTTACTATATATTGTGATTTAAAGTATTTTAAATGCATATTTAATAGTAATACAATTAGTGAGGTAATTTGATGACTCTCATGCAACCAACTTATTTTTTTGATAGGCCTATTGTTTGGTCCAAATGGTGGTTGAGCTCATTTGTGAAGTTTGATGAAAGTATACTGAGGACAATGCCCTATTATAATATCTATGTTCTTCTTTTTAAAAACATCTAGAAAATCTTGATATTGGCTAAAAAAATTACTTGACATCTTTTCACCATTAAAAACAAGCATGGCATATAAAATAAAAGATAATTCTTCTTTTGCGGCATATATAAAAGCTCTCACACCTATTAGTAAGGATTTGGATATATTAGACTTATGTATTTTTACTTGACTAACAAGATTTTTGAATAAAATATCAAAAAAATTGAAGTTATAAGAAATCCATTCTATTTGAGGATTATACTTTTTCAAAGAAGATAATTCTAAAATAACCAAATTGAACAAAGATCTTATTACATTAAATATTACTATGCTATTATGAACTTTAATTGCTACATCTAAAGGAACAATTTCATATATAATATCTCCAACAGATAGCAAACAACTATCTATGACTTCTACATGTATAGATTTAGTTTTTTCAACTAACCATATTTCTTATTTTTTGACAAAATCTTCATCTATAAAATAGACTAAGGCTCTTTAATCTAACAAAACTAAGACTTTGTGATTTTTTGGTCCTAAATAAACTTTTATTATAAAATGAGATGAGGGATCTAAAGAGAAAATAAGACCTTTACTAAGAGTTATGCAAGATTCTAACTGCACGGTCTCCATTGTAGTTTAAGAAACTTGTTTTTTGACACCTCATCTTCTTTGGCAACTATGCTTCTCATTTTGTGATTGAGTTGTTTCTTTGGACAATGTTGAGTAGTATATTTAGCTTCTCCATAATATAAGCATAATTCTTCTTCATGTCATAAAGTTTTTTCTTACTCTGTGAGGGATTTGAAACATACCATATCAATTTGCATTGGTTTTGACCTCAATGAATAAGTTTTTGAAAACTTAGGAGTTACCATTAATATTTGATTTCTTTCTCTCTAGCCAAATCTTTCTTCTTGATGTCTTTTAAATAATCAATTGTTGTATGCAATGGTTTGAATGATAATTTATTTCAAAGATTTTACTTTTGAAATTTTTAATAACAAATCTTTGATATTATCTTTCAACCCATATTGAAATTGATTGATAAGGACCTTTCATTGCAGTCCATGTCGCAAACTAGATTTTGATATTTGGCATCATATATGGTAGTTGATCGTGATTCTTGTTGTAAAGATAAGAGCTTGGTCTTTGCTACTTTGCCTCGATCACTTTCTCCAAATGTGGCCATAAATACTTTTAGAAATGAACACAAATCATAAAGAAGTTGTAAATTATTTTCCATTAAAAATATTAATCAAGAAAGAATACTTCTTGATAGAAGTGCACCTATGAATCCGATTTGAATAAATCTATCTAGATATTAGAAAGCATGCAATCTTAGATAGAGCTTGACTTATTTCAAAACCCTCAAAATTTTGATCTTTTTCCATCAAACTTCTCAAGCATACTAATCCTTATCCTTGTCATACTTGTAGAAGAAAAATTCCTTAGATTTGGTTACAATGTTGATCTACATGCTTCCTTCAATTGCACAACTTCTTGCCGCAGAGTCTAAACTTCTTCTATAGGCGTAGGCATAGTACTTCCATAATTCTCGTTGGAAATATATGAGACTTCTACTCTTAGAGTATTAACAAGTTCATGAAGATCTAAAATCTTTGTAAATCTATTCTTACTTCTCCTAAGAGTATTATCCATAATCTTTCTTTTCATAGACAATTCAAAAAATTAAAAAAGTTAGATTTAAGGAAGATAATCTGCAACATCTAATATCAAATGAAAATTTCCACAAAGATGGATAATCCACTCTCTTTGAAAAAAATATCAGTGTTTAAAAAATAAGATTTTTTTGTTAAAAGGTGGATAGTATGCAACCTTTGAAACCCAACAATAGAAGTGAGATAATCTATTCACTTCTAAAATAAGATAGAAATAATAACTTAGTACTCTTTTCAAATTGTCAAAGACATGAATCTCAAAGAAAAAAAATCACTCAAAGATGATATAATATTAAACTAGAATGGCTATTTCCAAAAACAAGAAGACTTAAAAGTCTTGAAAGAAGACTAAATACTAAAAAAGCATTGATAAGAGTGAAGAGCACTTCACTCTTGCCTCTATATATATTCTTAACTAGGAGCTATGTGGCAATATCCTATAGGACCTCCAAAACATATTGACTTTATAAGACACATATCTTAACTTGCAAGCCAAGTTTTCTATATGTACACTACTTAGTTAGCTTGTTTTACAAGCTATCAACATGTGGTTAACTTATTGACTAAGTTTCTAACCTACCAATCAACTAGAGTTTGATAGAAGTTGTTGAATATTGTTTCTTGTCATACTATGTATATTATCAAATTGTGCATTAATAATAGTATTGATTATAGAATCATCAATAGAAGATAGATGTTATATTTTGAGTGTAGGCATGATATTAGACTATTATCAAAATCAGAAAAATTTGAAGAAAAAGTCTATAGTAGATAAAAAAAAATTGGACAAATTAGAATTAAAATCGTGTTATATTAAATCCATTTGTGCCAAAAAAGAATATTGTCAAATTTTGAAAGAAACTTTTATTCATACAATGTTCAAAGATTTAGCAACAATAGATGGTTTTCTATGAATATAGTCATGTTTATCAAAGAAAATATTATAGCTAATAATAACTTCTTTTTAAGTTAGATTTTATATGTGTTAGTCCTTAGATTAATCAAAATAGCCAAGAAATAGTCCAATTTAAGTCTTGGCATCAAGCTTCTTACAAATTTAATCTAAAATATATATGTGAATACTTTACAATCAAAAAATCACATATGAGCAAGAAAAGATATTTTATTTGTATAAGCTTTAAAGAGAGTGATAATAAGAAGTCAAAAATAAGTTGCATAAGAAATAATGGCTAAAAGAAGCATAACAATAAAGTCAAGAATATAAGAACCTTAGCACATATAGCTGATCATAATAAGTTGGTTGTCTTAAATGGGCCCACATGTATAGTCTTTATAAAGAGTAAAAATTTTGTATTATCTTACCACCTTTATAAGACTGAATAAATTTTGGTCAAAATTTGAAATATAAAGAATTTGTTGCAAAAGATGAACTTTGATTTCAGAGGATAATTGTATTAAGATTTTAATATCAATGGTACTTATATCATAGCAAGTATAATTAATTATGATTTCAACTGACCAAATAACATAAGTTGATAATAGTTTATAATTATTGAACCATTGTAATTGATATGTCATGTATTTTGTAGCTCTATTTTTGATAATTTATTTATTAATGAAAATATTAGAAGTTAAAGCATTATATGCATAAGGTTGTAAGGAAAATTAAAGCAACGTGTTTTTTTTATCATAAGAACAAAACTTGTGAGGATGAACATATGAAGAATCATGAAAAGAATTCAAGGACTAAAACTCATCATTTTAATATTAAGTCTTTGTTGGTAGGTATAACATAGTAGAATCAATGAAATCAATAAAAGAAGCTTCAGTAGAAAGATCAAAATATATAGTCGATAGCTAAGAGTGAAATTTATTATGAAAACACTCCTACTACAAGTGATTGAGAAGCTTGCAACTATTGCAATATATATCTTGCTTAAATTTAGCAAGTTCATAACTTTACAAATTTTATGGACAAATAAAAGAATAAGGAGGGAAATTTCTTGGTAATAAAAATAAACAAGAAAATGGTACAAAGTACAATGGAATAGGAAAGTACAGAGCAAAATGTGAAAAAATAATTATTATATGACAAATTAGAACAAAAAAAATGAGACATACCACAATTGAAGTTGCATAAAAAAAATGCTCCTATTAAATGATAAACCTTTGTTATTTCTGTTTGTTGATAAACATCCACAATTGGCCTAAAAAGCTATAGTTTCAAAAATAGTCTTTTGGCAAATTTGATGATTTGTTTTTTTTTTTTTTTATAAACTAAGTTAAAGGTTGGTTAATTTTCAATCTCCTCTTGAAATACTCTCCCAAGTACTTATAAAACCATTGAAACCAGCAAGAAGATTTGCAATAATCTTGGATAGCATGAAATTATCAAAAAGTAAAATATTACCTAGTTTGCTTAATTCACTGATAATGAGCAAGTTGTATAATAAAACTCGATGTTGTTTATCCATTTTAAAGCTTAGCATCAAAAAATTGATTTTATAATTCAACAATATTTTTGTTGTTCTTGTGTACATGTTCTTGAAGAAGTCAATCCTAGACTTCTTGTGCGGTAGTACAAGAAGTAAGAGAAGCTAAGAACTTTTGCTCAATTGAAGTGGTAAGTAATGCTTATATGTTGTAATCTTGTTCTATCCACTCTTTATAATGGGAATCATACTCAACAATACCATCTATATGTCGTATATAATCATTAGCACAAAATAGATTGTGAATCTGCCATTTTCATATATGAAATTTTATTTTGTTGAAGCGTTGAATTCCAATCAAGTCTTTCTCAACTGACATGCTTACGGAATTGTAAAGAGATAAAAAGTGAAGAGAAGAAAAAGAGAATGGGATAATACAAATTAAGAAAATCAAAAAAGCATAAAATTGAGCAATAAACTTCTATTGCAAAATTTAAACTCAATGTATATTTCTATGATTACTACATTAAGAAAAGAAATTGAAAAAACTTATCAATCATGTGCACCTTCTTAGCAATGGGCCCAAAATCTTTTGTCTCACAACACTCTACACCGTTTATAACAATTCATAGTCTTCATTCAAAATGAAAATTACAAAATGTACAAAACGACAGACATAACAAATTCCTATCTCTCTCACTATTACATTCAAGAGAGAAGTTATTCTTTCTCACTACAAACTCACTAGTTAATAAAACAGCAAATTCACAAAAAGCCACGGCCTGTCGCGACAAAAGGCAGTAAATCTCCACCAGCCCACATTCCAGCATCAACCTTTTGAACCCAGATGGAGCCTCGTAACCGGAGCCGGGACTGCACCACTTGTGACGGGAGATCCATGGCGACGCGGTTCTGGGTCATACCGACTCCAATCCCAGGGGTTGTCAGCAGGCGAGCTTGACTGAGAACCCCCCTGGAGGTCAAAACCCGGAGCTGCCCCGCAGCCCCAGTGCGCCCGACGCCCCTCCTATAAGGGGAGCTCGCACTGGCCTCATTCCACCACCTCAAGCACTCGCAATCAATTCTCCCCCCTCACAATCCATCTCATCTCGCCAGCGACGCCTTGACAAATCCCCTCGTTCCTGCGCAAAACCCAGGCTGCGGCGCCTGTTCAGCCGACTCGATCATCGGCTTTGAAACGCGGCTCGGAGGACGACGTCCGCCTCCTCCTCCCTTCCTGCTTTTGGAGCGCCCAATTGATAGCCACTGATCGCAGCCTTGCCCGCTGTCGCCCCTGGCGGACAAAAAGATAATAACCGCCCTCTCCTCGACAATCGATACGTGATCTCGCACACCCAAATGGCAGCTTGGGAAGACGATGGTGGCTCTTCCAAGTGGAGACCCGGCAACTCACACAGCTGCGATCATGACTACGAAGGCGATGGTGGCTCCTCCAAGTGGAGGCCCGGGAACTCACACAGCTGTGGCTGGTCCAATGGCTCAGAAGGAGACGGTGGCTCGTCGAAGTGGCGGCCATGAAAAAGGATTGTGCAAGCTACGCAGTACGCAGCACACTCCCAAGGCATTTGCCACGGCTTTGTAAACATCTGTACAGCAATACTCGACATCAATGGCAGCGTCTTGGTCAAGCGGAAGCGACCGAGTTTTGGGAAGGCGCGATCTTCGTCGCCGACAGACGCTGCGGCAGTCGGATTAGAGTAGACACAACCATTATTTTGGACCCCGCCAGTGGAGGACGTCACATAGACTAGTCATCATTCTTGGGTCGGAGCCAACTCACATTGAGTTGAGCGGATGTACACAGACCCCAAATTGGAAGAAGAAATATTAAAACATCTCACAACCAAGGCTTTGTACAATTTGCTCTTGCAAAAAATATGTCTTTTTGTTAATCTTAGTCCGCCTTTCTTTTAATACTTTTCTATAATATTTGACCTTTCTATGTCTAATATTTAATGATTTGTTTTGTTTGTTTGTTTGCATAATATGTAATGTTTTTGTTTGTTTGTTTTTGTTTTATTTTTCTCCAAATTAAGGTGTTCCTAATGTGTTATAGATTGGAGCATGGTACGATGAATTGACATCTTATCTACTAATGCTACAATGATGGAGTTAACATTGTTAGAGAAGTATCTACTTATTAAGCTTTACATCTTTAAATATAATTATTCTACTTTGAAATATTTTATTATTCTATTTGATTGTGTAATTTGTTTAATATCAAGAAGTTATTTTGCCATCTAGCATCTGTCTCATCTTTGAAGGTAGATGGCTTTTTTATGCAAATGCTTGACAAATCTCTGTTGAGTTGTTGACCAACTAATGGATCCATACTCTATTAAGCTTTTTTATATCATGTTTTTCACATGGAGTTCATTTTATATTTTTTGTTCAAAAATAATGTGGTTTCTTTGAATATATATGGTACACAAATTTAAACCAAATATAATCAGATAACATATCCAATCATTAGAATTTAAGAATATAATGAAATATATACTATAGCAAATTATTTAGCATCATGTTAAATAGAATTTTTTTATGTTTGGTTTTTATTCCACAAGAAGTGTTCTAAATTTTAGTCTATTTTTTTTCCATCTTTAAACTTCACTTAATCAAAGTATGCAATATCGGCTAATGCCTTCTACTACTAGTATCTTTGCCATTTTAGCAATGCCAATGCAAATGCTTACAATGTGTTGAAGTATTGGCTAAATCAAAGCCTTTGTAAATATAAGCTATGCACAAATTTAGTTTCAAATATTTCATTGACAACATCTCTATGCTTCAACTACTACTTTGATTGATACTCGTGCAGCAAACCACACAATTGGCACTATTATTGATGAGTATTGAAGTTACTATTGAACTAAATTATATATCTAATCATTTTTTAATCCCTTAGAATTGAAGTTGAATCTAAATATGTAATCTTTGGCAATAGAGATTATTTGCAATAATTAGTATTAAATGAAGTTGCACATGTTGATATGGATAGATTAATATATTATGGCTATAAAGTTAGAACTAAATTATATATCTAATCATTTTGTAATTCCTTAGAATTGAAGTTGAATCTAAATATATAATCTTTGGCAATAGAGATTATTTGCAATAATTAGTATTAAACGAAGTTGCACTTGTTGATATGGATAGATTAATATATTATGGCTATAAAGTTAGAAGCTATTGCAAACTATATAAGTGATGATGTTCTGATTTTTCTACTCAACCGTATCCTTGTGATTTACTTTTGAAATCAAATGGTGTCAAAAGTTGTTGATTGGTCTCTTCAAGACAAGTTAATACCATTAATCCTCAACTTCTTTGATTTGGTTGTTGGTCTATCAACCTAATCAATAAGTAATGCTCATAGCTATAGCAATCTCCAATTGAAAGCACCTTTTATCACTTGCAACTTCTATTAGTGATTTTTATTTTTATTATGTCTTTATAGATTGCTTGAGTTCATATCATACAAATGTCCAATCTACTTTCTTTCATCAATAAGTCATTCAAATGTCTTATAGATATTAAAATGTATGGAGTTCTTTTTTATTCGACATCTTAAAGTTGTTTACTTGCATAGAATTGGTATTTTTTTTTTTTCTTTTTATTTGTTATACTTGCCAATACTCAAAAGGTTTTATGTGATAGCTTCTAAAATACAAGAATTTGACTACCACATCTAATATCTTTTTACTAAGCTATTTTGAAACTTGATTTGATTAACATGGTTTCCTTCAAATGCTGTAGAATTGTAAACTTGTGACTATAGTATGCAAAAATATGTGTTGTAGGCTTGTTGAGGCCTTTCATACAAATATTTCATAACTATATTTTGTTTATTTAATTGTATTGGCTTATTTTCTACTATCTCAATTATTACCTCAATGTTTACTTAGTACTAAAAAATTTACTTTTAAAATTAGTTTAGATCTTCTTGAAGCTTGAATTTAAGTTAAAAAACTAATTATAGTAATATTTTTCAAAAGTGATCTTAAATCAAAGATAGGTTTCTACAAAATCTTTAATTAAAGATCACTCAAACAAAAAAAATCACATTTCTATTGGATAACTAAGTACTTGAATTTGAAGCTTTAACAACAATATTCATGAGGATTTTATACAATAAATTATTAGCAAAATTATATGACAAAGAGCTACCAATTACAACAAGATGAGATCCAAAAAAAAAATCCACAAGCCAAACAAAGTATTTTTCATGCAAATTTTCTATTTTACTTCTAGAAAATAGTGGTTCGATACTTTATAGGTGATAACATCCATCCAAGAATATTTTTTCAATGTGGAGAGTCATTTGTACATTCTTTATTGAATTTAACTAAATTCTAAGACCAAAGTTTTTAGAAATCAAGGATATTGGTAACTATGGAATAAACTAAGAAATCCTTATCAAGTGCTTGCTCAAGAAGCAAATGGTTTTTCTAAGCTTGGCACCCAAGCCATCCATCGAGTAGTTGAATTTTTAAGATCAAGAATGGAAGCATGAGCTTGTGCTTGACAATTAATAAACCTAGTAAAGAAAATAATATGTGTATTGGAAGCCTTTTTAGATCCACCCACTACATGCTTTGCCTTCTAAGCCATAAGATCACATATTTGTTACAAGACTTTATATCTCCCAAAAGCTTTGCTTAAGATATTTATTACTAATTTACTTTGATTTCTCAAGTATTATTGAGAATTGTGGTTGGTAGATTTGAAATAATTTGCTCCTTCTTTTTATGTTTCAAAAAATAAAATAAAATAAAATAAAAATGCTCATAAAGTTGCAAGACATGAAAGCACAATTGGAATGAGATGATTTTAAATTTTGGTTAATAATATTTAAAAATAAAAAATATCCCAAAAATATTTGTTGCATTTGAGATTGCTCCATTGGCAGCGGAGATCGACTGGTAGGAATGAGGTCTCATCGAACACTTAACAATTAACAATGACAAGCTCCAAGTCTTCGTAGAGGAATTCAACACATTCTTTGCGATTGCACCATCAAAACCTCAAGTCCTTCACTATTTGACAATAGAGGATTGTGATGCTGGAAAGGTCAATTTTGCTCCCAAAAGATATTGAGACCTAGGCATTTTTGTTGTATCCTCTTGTTTTAATTTATGTGCCGGGTGTACCCCAGTTGTGTCAAAAATAAAATAAAACAAAATAAAAGCTTGATTCTACATGATCGAAAGAACAAGAACACTAACATGGTTGTGATCAATTTTTAGTAATTTTTAATTGCGCGGATATAGAAAATGCCAACAACATTCAATAAACACAGAACCGAGAAAGAAACAACGGTGAGGACCTGAGAGAAGCGCATTCCACCGAAGACTCTCAATTCTCAACCAGGGAGAGTTCTCCTATTCTATGTGTTCCGACTTAGAGATGCCCTTGTTGCAATCATCCCACATTTGATTCGTAATCAACAAAAAGCCCTCCGATTGACGGCTGCCTCAAGAGGTAGCTGTTTGAGCGATTCAAATTAACAAGAAGTGCATTTTAATGGCATAACTCAAAATTTGGAACGGCACAGATTTGCGGCAACAAAGAGTAAGAATTCGACAACTTCAGCTAATGCGTGGAAAAGAATCATTGTCACCTACAATATGTACAAGTCTCTGTTGCTGAATCTCACTATCCAAGGGAAATTCAAGCGCAATGGCGCTCTTGTTTATCTTCATTGGATAAACAACTAAATTAGAAAAGAATGCTACTTCGGAGCCAATTGATGGTGAAAAAATGTGAAGTCATCTCGTCGGCCAGTGAGAAAACTGGCTACTCTCGGTCCGAACTCCATCAACTAGGAGTATGTCATTGGTCCCCGGTAAGTCGTCCTGATTCTTGCAGTTAAAGTGAACATCAGATTCATTCAATTGACACGATTGATGGGGTTGGCCTTCAGCAGCGGAGAAGTTCGAGTTGAAGGTGATCGCAACGACATAGTCTGATTTCCTTTCGAGACAAATCCCGATTCAATTGTCCTCCCAAGCCATCTGCCGCTTCGACGGAGGTCGCCACTTCGACGAGCCTCCGTCGCCCATTGGTGTCTTGCTTGGAGGTCTCCATTTGGAGGATCCACCATCGCCCATCTGGCACTTGGATGGAGGCCTCCACTTCGATGATCCACCATCACCTCTTATTGCCATTCTATGTGCTTTGTGAAGCTTGATTATAACTCTTGAATTTCCCAACTTCGACAAAGGCTCTAAAAACTTGCGGTAAGCAGTTAACTGATCACTGCACAATCTGTTGATTACTTGGAGCAAGCGGTGTTCAAGTTGTATAGCTTGATTGCTTTGTGCTCAAGTAAGCTCAAACACCGAGATAGAATGATTTCATTCACTGCGAGTTGTCCAATATATAAGTTCGATGAAGTGGACTTCGGCGATTCCAAGTCGTTGGGAAGAATTGGATGAAGGCAGTTGGGGGACGCGGAGCAGTTGCTCGTGCGCTCAGCAAGCCTTGCCAGACAATTTTCCACTTACCAAAACGAAGCTCGAGAGATGGAACCTTGGAGCTGAGTAATTTGACGATCTAAATTATCGTGTTGAACGAAACGCGAAGTTGGGTGACGCCACAACGACCACTGGCGTAGGGTTGACAGAATTGATCCGCCAAATCATCGCTGTCTTCAGCTGCCAATCGACGTGCTTTGATCGCCCTGCAGCTTCAAGAGAGATTGCACAATGGAGGCGTGGAAGGTGAGGTGAAGGTGAAGGTGGCCGTCGGTCCAACGGTTCAACTGCTTCAAGGTTCATCGACAACCAGAATTTCCTGCACGACTTTGAACAGTATACATTAGCATGTGTCGCGCTTCGTGTTTTTCGGGGACCCACTCCGGGTCTCTCATGCGCAGCTGCCGACGAAAGTGTACAAACAGTCTTTTCATCACCAGCAAAGTCTCCCCTCAAGAAGCGGTCACTGAAGAGCTTCTGGTCTCGGAATTTATTACTTTTTAGTAATTCTGATACTAATGCTACAGTGGAATTTCCTGCGAAGCACGTCCGATCATAAAGGCTTGTTCAAGTCTCTAGCTGTCTCTCTTAAGGCAAGATCGAAGAGTACTGCAACCAATTCAATGACCTCATAATCTTGGACTAGGTTGGGATACATGTAAATTTCCCACCTTTGGGTGTTTCATGTCTTGGTTTTAATTCTCGTTGGAAATGTAGGTATAATTTTAGCTTCCTTCACCTTAATAACTAGCAATATGACGTTTACGCCAATTTTTACTTATAGCGTATGATAATCAAACAGAAAATATTCTGTACAGAATGCTTGGAATGAACATACTTTATTAAGACTGCAAATAACGCTCTGTTTCATCTGATAAGTTAACTGATTGATTTCTGAAGTGAAGTTCTAGCTAGTTTCTCAAAAATGTGACACTATGTCAACTTATAAATTACAAAGCTTTGGTACGATGGATGGTTTGATCAATGTCGACATATTTATATTTTGATAAGATTGACCACTGGCTTGTTTTCAGATCGCAGTCGATAGAGAACGAATGTGAGTTGGAGTCTCGAGTATTTTAATACAAATTTGCTGCCAGAATCTAGGACTACTGGCAGTAGGGTCAACTTCACTGGTCTCGTGCAGAGAGTGGGGCCATTCAGCCTTTTTGTCAGTCATCTTCGCATGGAATGGCACACCTGCCAATCCCAGCATGCCAATACAGCACATCCTCCAAGATTCCCGACAAAGTGCATCTTCTTAACATAGCTCTAAGCGAATACACAGCAATTTCCTGATGAGAAATTTGGAAGAAGGAAGTTCTTCTCCAATTGCGCATTCAAGTTCCTTGTTGTTCAAGAATGTTGCACAGCTGGATTTGTGATCAATTGTTAGTTATTTCAGGAGTGTGGATTGCGGTGCGAGAATGTAGAAATGCGAGCCCCTTGTCTGACAAAGACTGCCGACACTACCGCCAGACTTGGGCTTCAAGCTTCTTCTATGCTGGAGCTGCCATAGAGATTTCGATAAATACCGAAGCTCAGTGGTTACATGACACATGTTCGTTCTGGTTGAAATCCGATTTCGGTGATAAAGACTGCAATAGAATCGCCTTCAGCCCCCCAGCAGATTTGCAGATACTTCTTCAGGTCTCAATTCGTGCTGTTAGAAAATTTCGAAGTGAATTGTCTTTAGAGGGATTGGTGGGGTGCTGTGAGTCGAACTCATTTGAACTTGAGGCTTCGAAGGTGCGGAATGGGTGGAATGAGCTTGGAAGGTGACGGAGGTAGCTCGAAGTGGAACGCTCCCCGTATCAGGTGCTGATGCCGCTGCTTCTTGCTCAGGGCAAGATATTGGTTTTCGAATCTCGTCAACAGTCGAACCTGAGCTTGAGAATCCTGCACTGCGCTTTCTGTCTGGACGTAAAGTAGTTAATGCAACTCTCTGGTGTGAACACCAGCTTCAGTTCAAGAGATTTCTAAACCGCTAATCCGTGTTTGCTACAGTCAATGAACTGCTAAGCAAGGCACAAGCTAAAATTACCATGTTTGCTAATCTAATCACAGTATCAATGTTTTGGACTAACAGCACATGAAAGGAATATGTGCTAGTGTGTCTAAATACTACGTAAGAGACCCGAATCCTTGGAGATAATATTGTAACTAACAAACAAAGAATGGTACTAGTAGACAGAAAGAATGGTACTAGTAGAGAGAGTGAGATTAGAGTTTTCAACATTAAAAAATCATAAATTCCATTAGTGGGTGATTAGAAAGTACAAGGTCTAAAGGTCACTAATTGGACTGCAAAGATTTTTTCCATTCTATGTACTCTTCTTTGCAAGCAAATCGCAAGCAGCCCTACTAATCCAATGCATAAAACCACAATAAAGACATTGGCTTGTAAGTGCCAGGGTTTCAATGATGATGATCCTACCTTTGCAAAATTGGTGAATGATACCATATTGTTTATATCACAAGCTAGGACTTACCTAGCATATAATAAGTTCTTTGAAGTATTGCCTTCTTTATTCTGGTAAATTCACGTTTCCAATTAGAATGAAGTTTCATTTGTATAACATGGTATTAGAGGCTTAGATGAAAAAGTATCGTGGATAAAATTTCTTGAATAAAAAAAGTAGATAAATATTATACATGAAGTTTTATGGGATTAATTTTTTTTGCAAATGAACTACATATATCTTGTTGCTATTGCTTTTGACTGCTATTAGAATTGATCTACTCTTAGTGTTAAAGAAAAGATGTTTGTTCCATCATAGCTTAGTACCACCATCTTCTATCTTTTCATTTTGTACAACATTCGTTAATTGCTCTTTTATGACTATTATAAGATCTATTATTGTTAAACAATCTTGTTGTTTATTGCTATTATATTTGTTGTTTTGGCAATGGCATTATTTTCTATTGACCATCACATTGATGAATGAAATGAAAAGAACTATGGTACACAGGCATTTTTTATAAAACATTTGATGTACATTTGTAAATTCTACTGACATATAAACTATCTAAAATATGAATCTTAAAGAACTAAAAGATCAATATACTCTTGTGTTACTTAAAAAGACTAAAAAATCACTCTAAGATGGTATTATATTAAATTAGAATGGCTATTGTTAAAGAGAAGAAGACCTAAAAATCTTGAAATAAGAGTAAAGATTAGAAAGATATTGGAAAGAGTGAGAAAGGCTTCACTCTTGCCTCCATACATACTATCTAACTAGAAGCTTTGTAGCAATGTTCTATAGGACCTCCAACACATGTCTAATTTGTAAGATATGTGTTTTAACTTGCAAGACAAGTTTTCTATATGTATACCATATTATTAGCTAGTATCTCAAGCTATCGACACATGCAACACATGGCTAACTTATTGACCAAGTTTTTAACCTACAAATCACTTATAGACACAAATAAAGATGAACTTGCATCTATGAAGCTTTTAAGAAGCTTCTATATAAGATATTATGAAATTAATCTACTTTTATTTATTCATAATATCCAAATAAGTATTGAAATAAATATGTATATCTATGTCAGGAATAAAAACTTGATGAAAGTAAATAAATAAGTATAAAAAAATCAAAATAAATAAGTATGTATATTAAAAAAAAACTAGAATAGCTATTGGCAAAAGACAAAGGAACTAGAGATTCTTAAATTTAGACTAGAAGCAAGAAAGAAATTGATAAGAGTGAAGAGGGCTTTGTTCTTGCCTCTATATACACTATCTAACTAGGATCTACATGGTGATGTTCTAAAGGACCTCTAATATGTGTTGACTTTGCAGGACACATGCCTTAGCTTACAATACAAGTTTTTTATGTATGGACCACATAGTTAGCTTTTTCTTTAAGTTACCAACATGTGTGGCACATGGCTAACTTATTAACCATATTTTTCATCTAAAAAGTCAATTATAGACATGTATGAAGTCAAAGTAGCATCTATAAAGCTTTTATAAAGCTTCTACAAAAGATATTATAGAATTAACTTATTTTTAATTATTTTTATTTAATTGTATAGATAATTATTGATTTACATGTATATATCTGTGACATTATTTTTTCTTCTAGGAATAAGTTCTACAAAGAGCAATCATCATATATTAAAAATATTTAAGATGCGATGAATTATATTTGTCACATACTCTGCTCTTTGTTCTCTTCAAAGATGGTTGATAAGGCCTCTCAACCACCGATATTATTTCATACTAAGGCGAGAAGACCATCCAATTATTTGATCATTATTGAGGCCTTTATAACTTCTTTCATATAAAATATTTAAAATACCATTAAAAGTTGTTCCTATATCTAGTAAATACACCAAACTGTCAAGGACAAGAACTCGATGAAAGCTAAAGAGTAAGTGAGACTTTTCTCAAAAAGAAATAGGACAAAATAGAAATATGTATATTAAGAAAGAAACTGGAATGGCTATTGCCAAAATTCAAGAAAACTAGAGACCCTTGAAACTAGACTAGAAGCAAGAAAGGAGTTGACAAGAGTGAAGAAGCCTTCACTCTTGTCTCTATATATACTATCTAACTAGGGGCTACGTGGCGACGTTCTATAGGACCTCCAATATGTGTTGACTTTGTAGGATACATGCCTTGACTTACAAGGCAAGTTTTTCTACGTGTGGGCCACATAGTTAGCTTGATCTTCAAGCTAACAACATGTGTGGCACATGGCCAACTTGTTGACCACGTTTCTAATCCAGAAAGTCAATTAAAGACACCTATGAAGTCAAAGCAGCATCTAGGAAGTTTCTAAGAAGCTTCTATATTAAATATTATAGAATTAACTTACTTTTATCTACTTTTACTTACTTCTACCTATTTCTATATGTAATTATTAGCTTACAAGATTATGGCCATGACATTACCCCCCCTTCTAGAGACGAGTTCCACGAGGAGCGGTCATCATATGTTGAGGAAATCTATGATGCGACGAATTATATTCGCCACATACTCTGATCTCTGTTCTCTTCGAAGATGATTGATAGGGCCTCTCAACCATCGGTAGTGTCTCATACCAGGGCGGGAAGACCACCCTGTTATTTGATCATTATTGATCCCATCATAACTTCCTTCGAATAAAATATTTGAAATACCATCAGGAGTTGTTCCTACCTCTAGCAAAATCACCAAACATCGGGAGTCCCTTCCCAAATCGTGATACCAAACGCGTTGTATCTCACCATCTATTCGAGGAAGAACATGTCGTTCTTGAAGATCTTCATCTCGATTGCGTCGTCTTGAAGGTTGTGACAATCGTAATGTCTCATCCGGCAGGTCAGCAAACGAAGGTTCTTGAGTTGAATCCGCTGGTTGTTGGCTCTCCATCTAATTAGCGTCACAAATGCAAAGAAGTTACAAACAAGGATAGGAAATTGAATGTTATCTTGCCTCAATCTTGTCTCTTTTATAAGAGAGATTTTCATCTTGGTTTTGATGGATGTCGTTGATGAAAAACTTTGACTTTAGCTGATGCATTTGCTAGATTCCTGGATGGCTCCCATGTGCGTTCACTAATATCATATCCGCGCCAATGAACAAGATATTCCAGCTTATTTCGGCGCCGCCTTGAGTCTAATATCTCTTCCACCTCAAATTCTTCATTATTATCTACTTCTATAGGAGGCGGTGGCATTTGTCTTCTTCCTTGTATATCCACTGTCTTATATGGTTCAAGAAGAGATACGTGGAATACAGGATGGATTTTCATTGACTCCAGTAGATGTAACCGATATGCAACTGGGTTGATCTGTTCAGAAACAGAAAAGGGGCCAAGCCTACGATAGTCCAACTTGTCACAAGGTCGAGTAGTCTTGATATTGCGACGAAGTAGCCATACCTTATCATCCACATTGATTTGTGGTTGCTCCTTACGATATAGATCTACATTTATCTTTTGTCGTTCTTGAGCTTCCTTCAATTGTGTCTTCATTATTGCATGTAACTCTGACAACCGATTTGTCATATCTTCTGCTGCAGGATTATCAACTTTTGAAAAATCAAAAGTATCAAGTCGTGGATGATAACCATAATTGGCAAAGAAAGGTGTTTGTTGCGTGGAAGAATGTACCGTATTATTATAAGCAAACTCTGCCAATGGCAGAAGGGTTGTCCAATCATCTTGTTGGTAGTTGATAGTACACCTTAAATATTGCTCCAAGACTTGGTTTACGCGCTCTGTTTGTCCATCAGTTTGAGGATGGAAAGCCGAAGATAGCTTTATGTCCACTTTTAAAATCTTGAAAAGGGTCCTCCAAAATCTTGACACAAATTGAGTTCCCCTATCCGATATGATATCTTTAGGTAATCCATGATAGCGATAGATATTATCAATGAAAAGCTTAGCTGTTTCTTCACCTGTGATAGATTTTGTACATGGCACAAAATGTGCCATCTTGGTGAAACGATCTACTATCACAAATATAGAATCATAAGATCTTGAGCTTGGAAGATCTGTGATGAAATCCATAGAAACAGAAGACCATGGTTGTTCTGGTATAGGTAATGGCTGAAGAAGTCCGTAAGGTCGATGACGAGGAATTTTTGATCTTGAACAAATATCACATGATTGTACAAAGTCTTTGACTGACTTCCACATTTGTGGCCACCAAAAATCTCTTGATATGAGTTCCAAAGTCTTATTATATCCAAAGTGCCCTGCTGCTGGAAAGTCATGACGTGCTTGAAGAACACGTAAACGTGCTTCTCCTTCTGGAACATATAGGCGTCCTTCAAAATATAATAGATTATTCTTGAACTCAAACTTAGAAGGATCATGAGACTTGGAAGAATTATTCTCGATATCATAAACAAGAGGGTCTGAGGACATACTGGACTGGATTTGCTTGAGAAAAGTTGAATCAACAGTCAATGTTGATTTCATTGCTCGGAGATGAAATTGCTCCGGTTTCAAGAGGACCGTTCTTTGTTGCTCAAAAGCTGCATCTCCTTCTTTTGGTGCAAAATAAGAACGTCTAGATAGGGCATCGGATAAACCTTGTTGTTTTCCTGACCGATAAGTGATAATGAACTCGAATCTTGACAAAGACATACTCCAACGAGCTTGACGACGATTCAACACGCGTGCTGACATGAAATACTCGAGGTTCTTGTGATTTGTATACACTGTGACTGGACTAGAAGCGCCTTCTAGATAATGACGCCATTCTTGAAAGGAATCCACGATCACAAGAAGTTCTTTATCGTGGATCTCATAATTGATCTCGGCTGTTGAGAATTTTCTTGAATGAAAAGCTATCGGATGGAGTTTGTCATCTGTTCCCATTTGTGATAAAACTGCACCCAAGGCAAAATCTGGTGCATCCGTTTCCATAAAAAATGCCTTGGAAAAGTCAATACGATATAAGACTGGTGCAGAGACAAACGATGTCTTCAAGGCTTCAAATGCTGCTTCCGCTTCTTGATTCCATTGAAATTTATCTTTACTAGTCAAGCGTGTAAGTGGAGCTGCAACTCGTGAAAAATCTTTGATGAAGATCCAATAGTAATTGGCAAATCCCAAAAAACATTGGACATCTCTTACCGTCCTTGGAATCTTCCAATCCACGATTGTTTGGACTTTCTTAGAATCCATCATGAGGCCATCATTTGAAATGATGTATCCTATAAAGTCAACTTGAGTAGTGTGAAATACACACTTTTCCATCTTGGCGTACAATCCTACGTCTCTAAGTTTTTGTAATACTTGACGAACATGTATTTCATGTTCTTCGACGTTCTTGGAATAGATCAGGATATCGTCTAGATAGCAGACGACAAAATTGTCTAAGAATTCACAAAATACATCATTCATGAGATGTTGAAAAGCAGCTGGTGCATTCGTGAGTCCAAAGGGCATGACATTATATTCGAAATGTCCATACCTGGTTCGAAACGCAGTCTTCCATTCATCTCCTTCTTTGATCCGTACTAGATTATATGCTCCTCTTAGATCTATTTTTGTATAGATCTTAGCTTGATTCAACTGGTCAAGGAGTCCTGATATCAAAGGTAATGGATACCTGTTCTTGATTGTGATCTTGTTGAGTCCTCGATAATCAACACACATTCGTAAAGATCCATCTTTTTTCTTTACGAATAGAATTGGAGCTCCTGCTGGAGATTTTGAATGGCATATGAAATTCTTTGCTAAATTCTCGTCAATATATGTCTTGAGTTCAGCCATCTCATCTTGCGATAAACTGTAAATTGGTCCAAATGGTGGCTGAGTTCCTTCCTTGAGGTTGATTGAACAATCATATGGACGATGCTCAGGAAGAATATCTGCATTTTTTTTCTCAAAAACGTCTTGATACTCCTGATATTGACTTGGAATGCCACTTGAAGTCTTTACGTTTTCAGAAATAGGTGCAGCATAAATAGCAAAAGTTGATCCTTCTTTTGCTGCATGTATAAATGCTTTTGCACCTATCAGTACGCGTTTTACTCTACTAGACTTATAATTTTTTACTTGGTTTGTAGAACTATTAATAACGCTTTTGGAAAAGTCAAGTTTACGCGAATTCCAATCTATTTGAGGGTTATATTTTTCTAGCCAGGATAAACCTAAAATAACTCGATTGGACGGGGATTTAATTATGTTAAAAGCTATGTAGATATCATGACCGTCTATTGTTACTTTTATAGGATGAGTTTCATGAGTGACATCTCCAGAAGACAAGGGACGACCATCTATGACTTCTACATGTACTGGTTTAGGTTTCTGTACAAAGGGTATTTTACGACTTTTAACAAATTGTTCATCTAAAAAACATGCTGAGGCTCCCGAATCTAATAAAGCAGAGGCTTTGTAATTCTTAGGTCCTAAATATAAGTCTATTATAAAACAAGGAGAGGGTTCTGAGGAGAGGATAGGACCTTCATTAGGAGTTGTACAAGGTTCCAGCTGCATGGTCCCTATTGTAGCTGGACGAATCCGTTTTCCGACATGTTGTCTTCTTTGACCGTCGTACCCCTCATTTTATAGTTGCGTCGTTTCTTTGGACAATGTTGAGCAGTGTGCTTAGGTTCTCTGCAATATAAACATAATCCTTCTTGACGACGACGAATCTTTTCTTGCTCTGTTAAAGGTTTAAAACGTACCGCGTCAATTTACATGTCTTCTACTTCCGAATGTACGTTTGGCAAAGATGTTGATGTTGCCATTGAGTAATAACGTTGAGGTTCCCGTGAATGATTCTCAGATCGAAATTCAAAAAGTCGATTATCACATTTTACCGCAAAATTGATTGCTTGACTCAAAGTTTGAGGATCAGGTAAGTTGAGCATCAATTTCTTTACTTCGTATTGCAATCCATAAAGAAATTGACTGATGAGTGCAGCATCATTCCACTTGATGTCAATTGCAAGTTGTCGAAATTGTGAAGCATATACTGTTACTAAGCAATTTCTTTGTCGCAGAATTCGGATCTTATTTGTTACAACACGAGTTGCATCGTGTTCACCATACATAGATCGAAACTGCGCCAAAAAAGCTTCCAAATTGTCCAATATTGGATTTCATTGTTCAAGAAAAGACGAAAACCACGATAATGCAGAACCAGAAAGTAGAGTGCCAATAAACCTGACTTGTGATCCTGGAGTTGGATAGCTTTGCGGTTGAAGTTCAATTGCCAATTGTACTTGATTGATGAACCCTCGAAACTTTGATCTCGTACCATCAAATTTCTCAGGTAAGGCAATTCTTGGTTCTCTAGTGCTTATAGGGTGTTGTATAATTGGAGAAGGAACGTGATTTGTTGTAGATGTTGAAGCAGCTCCGATCATCTCTATATCTCCACTTTCTGCTATTCTTGTTCTTTCCTATGTTGGTGAATTGAGTTGATGCATCGCAAGCATTAACTCCCTCATTTGCTCTTGCATTTGTGCCATTGCACTCTTCATTTCAACAAGCTCTGCCATAATGACACTAAGAAGAAAAATTTGTTTGATATTGCTCAAGACAAAAGAAAAGAAAGACTTGATAACAAAGAAGATACTAAGAACAATATCAGTTTAGAAGTGGGTAATCCGCAAACTTCTAATACGCTTATGTCTTGTCAAGAGAAAGGGGTAATCCACTCTTACTCAAGAAAAAACAAAGCTCTGATATTGTAAGTGTACTCTTGTCAATCTGTCAAGGACAAGAACTCGATGAAAGCTAAAGAGTAAGTGAAACTTTTTTCAAAAAGAAATAGGACAAAATAGAAATATGTATATTAAGAAAGAAACTGGAATGGCTATTGCCAAAATACAAGAAAACTAGAGACCCTTGAAACTAGACTAGAAGCAAGAAAGGAGTTGACAAGAGTGAAGAAGCCTTCACTCTTGTCTCTATATATACTATCTAACTAGGGGCTACGTGGCGACGTTCTATAGGACCTCCAATATGTGTTGACTTTGTAGGACACATGCCTTGACTTACAAGGCAAGTTTTTCTACGTGTGGGCCACATAGTTAGCTTGATCTTCAAGCTAACAACATGTGTGGCACATGGCCAACTTGTTGACCACGTTTCTAATCCAAAAAGTCAATTAAAGATACCTATGAAGTCAAAGCAGCGTCTAGGAAGTTTCTAGGAAGCTTCTATATTAAATATTATAGAATTAACTTACTTTTATCTACTTTTACTTACTTCTACCTATTTCTATATGTAATTATTAGCTTACATGATTATGGCCGTGAGACAAACATTGAGAGTTTCTTTTAAGGTCATGATACCAAATGTGTTATATCTTGCCATCTATTTGAAAAAGAGCATGTTATTTTTGAGGATTTTTATTTCGATTCTAATATCTTGAAAGTTGTCACAATTGCAACGTCTTGTTTGGCAGGTCAATAAACAAAGGCCTTTGAATTAGATCTACTTATTATTGATTGTCTATCTCTCTAGTGTCACAAATACAAAGAAGCTATAACAAGGATAGAAAGTAGAATGTTATCTTGTTTAGATCTTGTTTCTTTTATAGGGAAGCTTTTTATCTTGGTTTTAATGGATGTCGTTGATGAAAAGCTTCTATCTTCTTTGTTGTATTTGTAAGATTCTTTGCTAGCTCCCATATTTGTTCACTAATATCATATCCATGCCAATAAATAAGATATTCTAAATATTTTGGCTCTAATTTGAAATTGACACTTCTCCCACTTTAAATTCTTTATTATTATTTATTTTTATAAAAAGAAGTCGTATTTGTCTTCTTCTTGATATTTTCACTATCTTATATAGTTTAAAAAGAGACATGTGAAATATAAGATGGATCTTCATTAATTCCCATAGGTATAATTGATATGCAATTAGATTGATTTGTTTAGAAATAAAAAAAAGGTCCAAACCTAAAATAGTGCAACTTGTGACAAGGATAAGTAGGCTTAATATTTCAATAAAATAACTATATCTTGTCACCAATATTGAATTGTGGTTGTTGTTTTTGATAGATATCTGCAATGATCTTTTGTTATTCTTGAGCTTCTTTTAATTGTACCTTTATTGTTGCATGTAGCTTTGACAAATCATTTGTCAAATCTTTTGCCACAAGATTTTTAACTATTGAAAAGTCAAAAGTATCAAGTTATGGATGATAACCATAATTAGCAAAGAAAGGTATTTGTTGCATAGAAAAATGTACCTTATTATTATAAGCAAATTCTATCGATGGTAAAAAAAATTTCCTATTGTCTTATTGGTAATTAATCATACACTTTAAATACTACTCCAAAATTTGATTTACAAATTCTATTTGTCTATCAATTTAAAGATTAAAGGTAAAGATAGCTTTATATCTATCTTTAGAATCTTAAAAAGAATTCTTTAATATCTTCATATGAATTGTGTCCTCTTATTTAATATAATATCTTTGAGAATTCCATAATATTGATAGATATTTTCAAGAAAAAGTTTGGTTGTTTTTTTATTTATAATAGATTTTGTACATGGTATAAAATATTCTATCTTCATAAAATAATCTATTATTATACATATAGATTCATACGAACTTGAGATTGGAAGATCCATAATAAAATCTATAGAATCAGAAAACCATGGTGTTAGGGACATAGTCCTTAGACCTTTCTAGAGACAAGTTTCTAGAACCTTCTAGAAAGAAGTCTCAAGAAACTTCCAAAAGATTTCTTCAATATTCTCTTAGAATATTCTTCAAAGATTCCCTAAAGATTCTTTGAAGATTTCCTAAAGATTCCCTTAGAAGGCTCAAGAAGATTCTTAGAATATTCTAGTAGATTCTAGGAAGTTACTTGAGAAGCTTCCTAGCTCTTGGGTAGTTGCTCAAGAAGCTTCACAGTTCTTGGGAAGCTTCTTGATGCGCTTTCTTAGAACCATAGGCCAGTAGTATATATAGGAGTCGAGGCTGAAGAGTTCTTCAGTCTCGACAACACATCTCTTGGAGTTCTAGCTCACCTTTCTGGTGTTGTTCTTGTACTCATCTGTTTAATCTAGTTCTGCCACTTCTTCTTGAACTTCTTATTAGATTTCAAGTCTGTATTTTGTGTCCGTGACAGTTTGTCGAGACTACCTTTATCTTAATATCAAAGTTGAATCCTTCTTGTTTGAGAGCGGATTACCCTTCTTCTTAAAGGTATTCTAGCGCTTTAGGGGTTGCAGATTATCTTCCTCTAAACTGATATTTTTTCAATCACAATATCAGAGCTTAGTTCTTTGAGGCAGAGAGTGGACTACCCCTTTCCTTGGAGATACTTGAGCGTTCTAAGGGTTGCGGATTACCCTCTCTTGGACTGATATTAATTCCTTCTTTTTGTTTAGCATAGCTAGTAGAAAAGACTGTTAACATCGATTTCAGAGCTTTGCCTTCTTGATAGAGTGCGGATTACCCCTCTTCTCGAAAGCATTGAGGCATTTTTAGAGGTTGCGGATTACCCTCCTCTAAAACTGAAATCGTTTAGTGTTTTTTTTTTCCTTTTCTCCGAGTAGGTTTTAGTGACAGGTAGTGCTACAATTTTCTCTAAAACTGCTTTACCTACGCCTATACCCTTCTCGTTATCCGAATGGATTTACCTAGGTTGCTTTCATAGGTAATCTTCTATCAGGAAATGCTCGCTCTTGGTTTGCTCCACTATTGGAGAAGGATTCTCCAATATTGTACGATCTAGAGGCTTTCATAGAGAGACTTACTGCTGCGTTTGGAGATAGCGATCGAGAAAGAGTGACTAAAAGAAAGATACAAAATCTGCGACAAGGATCACGTTCTGCTGCAATCTATGCTGCAGAATTTCAACAGCTTACATGTGATCTTGATTGGAATGATAAGGCGTTCATAACACGATTTCGATATGGACTGAGAGATGATGTCAAGAACTTATTGATCACCATGCCTAAGGCGGATACTTTAGAAGAACTTATATCTCAGGCAATTATTTGTGACAACCGCCTCTTTGAATTACGACAAGAAAGACGATCAGGCTGGACAAATGATGGAGCATTTGCTACATTTTCAAAAGGTCTAGAGAATCACTCCACAGATCTTGAACCCATGCAAATTGATGCGGTACGTTTCAAACCCCTCACAGCTGAAGAAAGGAAGCGACGGTTTGAACAAAACTTGTGTTTATACTGCGGAGAAGCGGGCCATAAAGCTGTAGATTGTCGGAAGAAACAGAAGCCTCAAACAACAAGACTCAGGAGTACAAGCATGCAGGAAAACAAGGACGCCCAGCCACAATAGGGACCGTGCGGCTGGACATCTCAACATCCAAAATTAATCAAGGTCCCTTTCTCTTAGCTCAACCTTCAGATTGTTTTATGGTACCTTTACATCTGGGTATTCAAGAACTACAAGTCGATGCTTTATTAGACTCGGGTGCATCCGCTTGCTTTATAGATGAAGAGTTTGCCAAGCTTCACAATATTTCTCTTGTAAAGAAACTTAAGCCAGTCCATGTAGAAGTCATAGATGGACGACCATTGTCTTCGGGCAATGTTATCCATGAAACTAAACCATTGAAGGTACGTCTTGAAAACCATGAGAGCAATATTGTATTTAATGTTATCAAGACCCCTTCATGTCCTATCATTTTGGGACTATCTTGACTTGATAGATATAATCCATTGATAGATTGGAAGTTGCGGAAAGTGACATTTCCAACAAACTCCTTGAAGGTGGAATCTGCCAAGACAATGTCTAGAAACAAATCCTTGTTTATAGGTGCAAGGGCTTTCATGAAGGAAGCCAAGCAAAATACACCTCTTGTCATCTTCGCAACTCCGACTCGAGAAGATGCAACTCCGACTTTAGTTATTCCAAAGCAGTATGAAGAATTCAAAGATGTCTTTGAAAAGAAGAATGCTGATATGCTGCCAGAGCATCGACCCTATGACTGTGCCATTGAACTGCAAGAAGGAGCACAACCACCTTTTGGACCAATCTACAATTTGTCGCAGACAGAGTTGACTGAGTTGCGGAAGTACATTGACGAGAATCTAGCCAAGAACTTCATCCATCATTCGAAGTCGCCAGCTGGGGCACCAATCTTATTTGTGAAGAAGAAGGATGGCTCACTACGGATGTGCGTGGACTATCGAGGTCTCAACAAGGTGACAAAAAAGAATCGCTATCCACTGCCTTTGATCTCTGGTCTTCTAGAACAACTTGGGCGTGCAAGGATCTTTACAAAGATTGACCTAAGGGGAGCTTACAACTTTGTGCGAATCAAGGAAGGAGATGAATAGAAGACAGCTTTTTGAAGAAGGTATGGCATTTTGAATACAATGTCATGCCATTTGGCCTTACTAATGCTCCAGCGGTCTTTTAACACATGATGAATGACATCTTTCGAGAGCATCTAGACGATTTTGTTGTCATCTATCTAGATGATATTTTGATATTTTCTAAGAACGAGGAAGAACATGAGAAGCACGTTCGTCTGGTACTCAAAAAACTACGGGAGCGAGGACTCTATGCCAAATTGGAGAAGTGCTTATTTCACCCAACTGAGATGGAGTTTTTGGGATTCATCGCAACTACGGAAGGATTGAAGATGGATCCAAAGAAGGTGGAAGCAATCATGTCTTGGGAAGTTCCGAAGACGGTTAGGGACGTACAATGTTTTCTTGGATTTGCTAACTACTATCGGATCTTCATCAAGAATTATTCTCAAGTTGCTGCCCCCCTCACTCGGTTAACGTGCAAGGACAAGCTCGAATGGGGACCTATTGCAGAAAAAGCATTCCAAGATTTGAAGATGGTATTTACTACAGCTCCAATCTTGGTACATCCGGACTTTACAAAGGCCTTTTATTTGGAGACAGATGCTTCGGATTTTGCTTTGGGAGCTGTACTGTCACAGATGGGCGTAGATGAGAAGCTCCATCTAGTTGCGTTCTATTCTCAAAAATTCTCTACTGCTGAGATCAACTATGAGATCCACGATAAGGAACTCCTTGCTATAGTAGATTCTTTCCAAGAGTGGCGCCACTTTCTCGAAGGAACTGCACATTCAGTGACCATATATACGGATCACAAGAATTTGGAGTATTTTATGTCGGCTCGGGTTTTGAATCGGCGTCCAGCTCGGTGGAGTATGTCGCTATCCAGGTTCGACTTTGTTATTACTTATCGGCCTGGGAAGCAACAAGGGTTGTCCGATGCATTATCAAGGAGATCATATCTCACGCCAAAGGTTGGAGATGCAGCATTTGATCAACAGTGCACGACATTGTTGAAGCCAGAGAAATTTTGACTCAACGCAGCTATTGTACCAATTGATGCTGACTTCCTCGACCAGGTACGAGCCGCAACCATTGAAGATTCTCTAGCCCTTGATATCAAGCAACATGCTAGTGATGATAAATTCAAGATGAAAGGAGATCTAGTATATTTCGAAGAGCGGTTGTATATCCCAAAAGGGCCAACACGACTCCGAGTTCTTCAATCTCATCATGACTTTCCAGTTGCGGGACATTATGGATTCAATAAGACCTTGGAACTTATTTCCCATGATTTCTGGTGGCCTCAAATGTGGAAGGATGTGAAAGATTTTGTTGTATCTTGTGACATTTGTTCAAGATCCAAAAACCCTCGACATCAGCCTTATGGACTTCTACAGCCATTGCCTATTCCGCGCCAACCATGGTCTTCGGTTTCCATGGACTTTATTACGGATCTACCACCATCGAATTCATTTGACAGCATTTTTGTTGTCGTAGATCGGCTTACAAAGATGGCACATTTTGTCCCTTGCAAGAAGACATCGTCAAGCAAAGACACAGTAAGACTCTTTCTTGATAATGTGTATCGATATTATGGTCTACCAGATGATATCGTATCGGATCGAGGAACCCAGTTTGTGTCAAAGTTTTGGAAATCTCTTTTTGAAATATTGAAGGTGGATATCAAGCTTTCTTCGGCATTTCATCCTCAAACGGACGGCCAAACAGAACGAGTGAATCAAGTTTTAGAGCAATATTTATGTGGCACCATCAACTATCAACAAGATGATTGGGTCGCATATCTACTGCTAGCCGAGTTCGCATATAACAACACCCTTCATGCGTCAACTCAACAAACGCCATTCTTTTCTAATTATGGATACCATCCGAAGCTTGACTTATGGAGTTCGTCAACGATTAACAATCCGGCAGCTGAAGGATTGGTGAAGGAGCTTTCGCAACTTCAAACTACATTGAAGCTTCAATTGCAAACTGCCCAAGAATCTTACAAGGCGTCCGCGGATAAATTTCGGAATCAGGCACCTAAATTCACGATTGGAGACAAAATTTGGCTGCTTCGACGAAATATTAAGACCAAGTGGCCATGTGATAAATTGGACTATCGGAGATTGGGACCATTTGTTATCCAGAAGCAGATCAATCCTGTAGCGTATCGTCTGGAGTTACCAGCTACTATGAAGGTACATCCTGTCTTTCATGTTTCTTTCTTGGAGCCTTATCGAGAATCGTCTTTTCTTGGAAGAGTACAATGTCCACCACCTAGCATAGAAATAGAGAACCACGAAGAATACGAGGTGGAAAAGGTCTTGGATTCACGGCAAAGATGGGGTAAATTAGAATACTTTGTGCATTGGAGCAGTTACGATATTAATGAACGAACATGGGAGCCGGCCGAAAATCTCGCGAACGTGCCACAAAAGGTACAGGAGTTTCATCGACGATATCCTGAGAAACCCAAGCCGGTTCGACGATAGCTTCTTACTGAAGCTTGCTCATCCAGAAAACAGAAAAGAGGAGAGAGTACTACCAAAATCCATAGTTGATGTAGTCATTCTCTCCAAGATAGCGTAGAACTTTGTTAGTAGGCCAAGTTTGTTCTTATTGTTTTAGCCTTTGAATATGGATAGCCAAGATACTACACTTGTCATGTCATCTCAAGCAACTAGCTCACGAAGACGACCGCGAGATGAAGAACTGCCTGCACCACGACGACGTCGAAGGATTCCGAGCAACAGATCGCTGGTGATTGTATTTGAGGTCGAGCCTGCCTACAATGGTCAGCCAGAAGGAGTGTTTGTAGGACAATTTCATAATGAAGACACGGAGGTTCATGCTTGGTCAGAAGTTGAAGGCGTGGGCCACTATCGTTGGCTTCAAGGACCATTGAATCACTTGCCTCGTGAACAACAATTGGAGTTCATAGCAGAGGTTATGCGACAGATCTTCATTTTCTTGCGTTGTTATTGATTGACGATAACATTGCTTCTCGAAGACCTCGAAGCTAAAGGAGGAGGTGATGTTAGGGACATAGTCCTTAGACCTTTCTAGAGACAAGTTTCTAGAACCTTCTAGAAAGAAGTCTCAAGAAACTTCCAAAAGATTTCTTCAATATTCTCTTAGAATATTCTTCAAAGATTCCCTAAAGATTCTTTGAAGATTTCCTAAAGATTCCCTTAGAAGGCTCAAGAAGATTCTTAGAATATTCTAGTAGATTCTAGGAAGTTACTTGAGAAGCTTCCTAGCTCTTGGGTAGTTGCTCAAGAAGCTTCACAGTTCTTGGGAAGCTTCTTGATGCGCTTTCTTAGAACCATAGGCCAGTAGTATATATAGGAGTCGAGGCTGAAGAGTTCTTCAGTCTCGACAACACATCTCTTGGAGTTCTAGCTCACCTTTCTGGTGTTGTTCTTGTACTCATCTGTTTAATCTAGTTCTGCCACTTCTTCTTGAACTTCTTATTAGATATCAAGTCTGTATTTTGTGTCCGTGACACATAGTTGTTCTAGAATAGATAATGGTTGAAGAAGTTCGTAATATCAATGACAGGAAGTTTTTAATCTTGAGCAAATATCACATGATTAAACAAAATCTTTGACCGCCTTCTAGAGTTGTAGCCACCAGAAATCTCTAAATATCAGCTCTAAAGTCTTGTTGTATCCAAAATGTCCAACTACTAGAAAATCATGGCGTACTTGAGTAACACATAAACATGCTTCCCCTTTTGGAACATATATGCATCCTTCAAAATAATATAAGTTGTTTTAGAATTCAAATTTGGAAGCATCATAAAACTTAGAAGAAAGATTTTTAATATCATAAATAAAAAGATCTGAAGACATACTTGATTGAATTTTTTTGACAAAGGTTGAATCAATAGTCAATATTGATTTCATTATTTAAAGATGAAAATACTTAGATTTCAAGAGAATTGTTCTTTCTTGATTAAAGGTGCATCTCCTTCTTTTGGTACAAGATAAGAACATCAAGAAAGGACATCTGATAAACCTTGTTGTTTTCCAAGTTAATATGTCATCATGAAATCAAATCTTGATAAAGACATGTTCTAATGGGCTTGGCAAAAATTAAAACACATATTGACATAAAGTATTCGAGATTCTTTTGATCTTTATACATGGTGATTAGATTGGAAGTGCCTTCTAAATAATGATGCCATTCTTGAAACACATCCACAACTATAAAAAGTTCTTTATTCTGGATCTCTGTCACAGACATATATTTATTGTAATTATTACGTAGGTGATAGGAATAGGTAGAAGTAGGTAAAAATAGATTAATTTCATAATATCTTCTATAGAAGCTTCATAGAAGCTTCATAGATGCTGCTTTGACTTTACATGTATTTATAGTTGATTGGTAGGTTAGAAACTTGGTCAACAAGTTAACTATGTACCACACAAGTTGGTAGCTTGCGGAACAAGCTAACTATGTGGCATCCACGTAGAAAACTTACCTTGTAAGTTAAGATACATGTTGTGCAAAGTCAAAACATTTTTGGAGGTCTTTTAGAATGTCGCCAAGTAGCTCCTAGATAGATAGTATATATAGAGGCAAGAGTGAAGAAAGCTTCACTGTTGTCAACTCCTTTCTTGCTTCTAATCTAATTTCAAGGGTCTCTAATTTTCTAGTCTTTTACAATAGCTATTTTAATTTCTTTCTTAATATATATATTTAGTTATTTATATTTTGTCATCTTTCTTTGATAAAAGTATCACTTTTTTATTTGTTTTTATCAAGTTCTTATCTTTGATAGATTGACAAGAGTGTACTTACAATATCAAAGCTTTGTTTAATCTTGATTAAGAGTAGATTACTCCTTTTGCTTGATAAGACATAAGCATATTAAAAGTTGCGGATTACCCTCTTCTAAATTGATATTATTCTTAATATTTTCTTTGTTCTAGAGTCCTCTCTTCTATTTATCTTGAGCAATATTAGCTATCTTATCATTTTTAAGTGTTATCATGGCAGAACTTCCTAAAATGAAGAGTGCAATGGTATAAATGTAAGAGCAATAGGAGGAGTTAATACTTGCAATGCATCAACTCAATTTACCATGACAAGGAATAACAAGATTGGCAGGAAGTAAAGATATAGAAATGATTGGAGCTGCTTCAATATCTATACCAAATCATATCTCTTCTTCTATGGTAGAACACCCTTCCAATATTAGAGAACCAAGAATTATCCTATTTGAGAAGTTTGATGGTACCAGATCAAAGTTTAGAGGATTTATCAATCAAGTAAAACTTATGATTGAACTTCAATTCCAAAATTATCCAACTCTATGATCGTAAGTTAGATTCATTGGTACTCTTCTTTAAGTTCAGTATTATCATGGTTTTTATGCTTTTTTGAACAACGAGATCCAATATTAGATAATCTGGAGGCTTTTTTGGCAGAGTTTTGATCCATGTATGGAAAACATAATGTAATTTGTGTCGCAACGAACAAGATCCATATTTTTTGAGAAGGCAATTGATTAGTAATGTTGTATGTTTCACTGCTTTGACAACTTACAACTGATATTAAGTGGAATGATGTTGCATTTTTTAGCCAATTTTTTTATGGATTATAATATGAGGTAAAGAAATTAATACTCAACTTACTAGATCCTCAAACATTGAGACAAGCAATTGAATTTGTTGTGAAGTATGACAATCATCTTTTTAAATTTTGATCTAAGAAACATACAAGTGGACCTCAATGTTACTATAATTCAATGGTAATACCAACATTTCTTCAACACATACATTTAGAAGTAGAGGATATGCAAATTAATGCGGTACATTTCAATCCTCTTATTGAGCAAAAAAAGACTCATTGTCGTCAAGAAAGATGTACTTATATTATAGAAAACCTAAGCACAATACTCAACATTATGCAAAGAAGTGACAAAACTATAAAATAATGAGTAAGACTATTAAAGAAGATAATATGTTGGAAAACAAATTTTTCCAACTACAATAGAAACCATGCAATTGAAACCTTGTACAACACTTAATGAAGGTCCTATTCTCTCCTTAAAACCTTCTCCTTGTTTTATGATAAATATTATTTTAGGACCTAAACATCACAAAGCCTCTACCTTGTTAAATTCAGGAGCCTCAGCGTGTTTCTTAAATGAAGAATTTACTAAAATACATAGCATACTTTTAGTGAAGAAAACTAAATCTATTCATGAAGAAGTCATAGATGGTCGTCCATTGTCTATAGGAGATGTTATCCATGAAATTCTTTCTATAGAAGTAGCAACTAATGGTCATAGTATCTTTGTAATATTTAATATCATTAGATCTATCTCTCATCCAGTCATTTTAGGTTTATCATGGCTAGAAAAATATAATCGTAAAATAGATTGGACTTTTCGTAGTCTTAACTTTTTTGAAAGTATAACAAAGAGCATACTTAATCAAGTAAAAAGTCATAAGTCTAGTACAATTAAATCTGTATTTGTAGGTGCAAGAGCTTTCTTGCATGCTGCAAAAAAAGAATCACCTTGTGGCATTTATGTCGTACCTATTTCTACTGGTTTAAAGACTTCAAGTGACATTCCAAGCCAATATCCAGATTTTCAAGATGCATATGAGAAGAAAAATATAGATACTCTTCCAAAACATTGTTACTATGACTGCTCAATTGACCTTCAAGAAGGAGCATGATCGCCATTTGGACAAATCTATAGTTTATCACAAAACGAGTTGGCTAAATTCAACAAGTATATTGAAGAGAATCTGACCAAGAACTTCATATGCCATTCCAAATCTCTATCAAGAGCTCCAATTTTATTTGTGAAGAAAAAAGATGGATCATTGTGGATGTATATCGATTATCGAGGACTCAATAAAATCACCATCAAGAATAGGTACCCGTTACTTTTGATATCTAGAGTCTTTGATCAGTTGAATCAAACTAAGTTCTATACAAAAATAGATCTACAAGGAGCATACAATATGGTATGCATCAAAAAAAGAGATGAATTTTAGACTATATTTCGAATAAGATATGGACATTTTGAATACAATGTCATGCCTTTTGGACTTACAAATGCACTTGCAGCATTCCAACATCTAATGAATGATGTCTTTTGGGAGTTTTTAGATGATTTTATTTTTTGTTACCTAAATGACATCTTAATCTATTCTAAAAACACATAAGAATATGAATTTCATATTTTTCATGTGTTACAAAAACTAAGAGATGTGGGACTCTATGCCAAGATAGAAAAGTGTGTATTTTACATTACTCAAGTCAACTTCTTAGGATACATCATTTCAAATGATGAACTTATGATGGATCCTAAGAAAATTCAAACTATTATAGATTGGAAGCTCCCAAAAACGGTAAGAGATGTCCAATGTTTTTTGGAATTTTCTAACTACTATCATATCTTCATCAAAGACTTCTTTTAAGTTGCACCTCCACTTACACGTTTGACTTGTTAAGACAAACTTCAATCGAATCAAGAAGCGGAAGTAGCATTTCAAGCTTTGAAGATAATCTTTGTTTTTGCACCAATTTTGTATCACGTTGATTTTTCTAAGCCATTTTTTATGGAAACAAATGCATCAAACTTTGCTTTAGATATTCTAATGTCACAAATGGGAATAGATGGTAAACTTCACCTAGTAGCTTTTCATTCCAAAAACTTTTCAGCAGCCAAGATCAACTACAAAATTTATAATAAAGAACTTCTTGCAATCGTGGATTTGTTTCAAGAATGGCACTATTATCTAGAAGGTGCTCTTAGTCCAATCACCATATATACGAATCACAAGAATCTTGAATATTTTATGTTAGCACATATTTTGAATCATTGTCAAGCCCGTTGGAATATGTCTTTGTCAAGATTTGAATTCAAGATCACTTTTTGATTAAAAAAAATAACAAGATTTATCAGATGTACTCTCTAAACGATCTTACCTTGTATTAAAAGAAAGAAATGTTGCTTTTGATCAGCAACAGACAATTCTCTTCAAGCAAGAGCATCTTCATCTTCAAACAATGAAATCAAAATTAACTATTGATTCAACTTTCATTAAGCAAGTTCAGTCAAGTATGTCTTCTGATCCTCTTATTCATGATATTAAGGAAACCCTTCAAAGTCTCATGATACTTCTAAGTTTGAATTTAAGAAGAATCTACTATATTTTGAGGGACGCCTATATGTTCTAGAAGGTGAAGCTCGATTACGTGTTCTTCAAACTTATCATGACTTTCCAGTAGCAAGACATTTTAGATGCAATAAAACTTTGGAACTAATATCTAAAGATTTTTGGTGGCCCTAAATGTGGAAGGGAGTTAAAGATTTTGTACAAACTTGTGATGTTTGCTCAAAATCAAAAACTCCTTGTCATCAACCTTACAGACTTCTTCAGCCATTATCCATTTCAAAACAACCATGGTCTTCTGTTTGTATGGATTTCATCATGAATCTTTCAATCTCAGATTCTTATGATTCTATATTCGTGATAGTAGATCATTTTATCAAAATGGCATATTTTGTACTATGTAAAAAATTTATCACAAGTGAAGAAACAACTAAGTTCTTTCTTGACAATATATATTGCTATCATGGATTACTCAAGGATATTATATCAAATAGGAGAACTCAATTTGTATCAAGATTTTAGTGGATGCTTTTTAAGATTCTAAAAATAGATATAAAACTATCTTCGACATTCCATCCTCAAATTGATGGACAAATGGAGTGTGTTAATTAAGTTCTGGAGTAATATTTAACATGTACCATCAACTATCAATAAAATGATTGGACAACTTCTTTGTCATTGGCAGAGTTTGCTTATAATAACACGATACATACTTTTAGAAAATAAATACCTTTCTTTGCCAATTATAGTTATTATCCACAACTTGATATTTTTGACTTTTAAAAAGCTAATAATCTTGTGACAAAAGATTTGATAAACCATTTATTAGAGCTACATGCAACAATGAAGGTAGAATTAAAAGAAGCTCAAGAATAACAAAAAATCAATGCGGATGTCTATCGAAAGGAACAACTACCATTCTACATGGATGACAAGGTATGGTTACTTCGTCACAATATCAAGATCACTCATCTTTGTGACAAGTTGGACTATTGAAGGCTTAAACCATTTTCTATTTCTATACAAATCAATTCAGTTGTATATTATTTACATCTATCAGAGACAATGAAAATCCATCCAGTATTCCATGTATTCCATATTAATTGAATAGTCATAGGAAGGATGTTCTAAAAAAATATTCGTATTTTTTTTTCTCAAATATATCTTGAAATTTTTGATATTGGCTTAGAATGCCACTTGAAGTCTTTGCATTATCAAAAATGGATGTGGCATAAATGACACAAGATGATCTTTCTTTTGTAGCATGCAAGAAAGCTCTTGCATCTACAAAAATAAGTTTAATTGTACTAGATTTGTGATATTTTACTTAATAATCAACACTCTTAGTTATACTTTTAGAAAATTCAAGAGTACAAGAAATCTAATCTATTCGAGGGTTGTATTTTTCTTACCATGATAAGTCTAAAATAATAAAACAAGAGAAAGATTTAATTGTATTAAATACTACAAAGCTATTATGATCATCGGTTATTACTTTTATATAAAGAATTTTGCAAATAACATCTCCAGAAGATAATAGACGACCATCTATGATTTTTACATGAATCAATTTAGTTTTCCTCACTAAAAATATACTAAGTCTTTTAAAAAATTCTTCACTTAAGAAAACATACTGAGGCTCATAAGTCTAATAAGGTAGACAATTTGTAATGTTTAGGTCCTAAAATAATATTTAATATAAAACATGAAGAGGATTCTGAGGAGAGAATAGGACCTTCATTAGGTATTGTATAAGGTTCCAACCACATAATGTCGTATTGTAGTTGCTTATAATATGTAAAAATTAATTAAAACATATATTATGTTTGTAAGTCTTAATGTGGATTAGAATGATTAATAAATAAATTTAAAGAGAATTGATATAAGAAAATTTATTTGGAGGTTTATCTATTTTTATTATAGTGTCTATATTATGTAAGATTTAGATATTTAGTATAAAGTACCTGAGCACTATTTTCTTAATATCTCAAAAATCCAATATTCAAATATCATCAAACTTACGTACAAAGTTTACTAACATGAATTTACACATTTACTGAAATTTTGAGTCAAAACCTTATCAAACTGCTCAAGATATAGCTCAAGACACAATCACTAGTAAACCGGGTCACTTACTACCCTTAGATTGCATATACTAACTTCAAAATCCAATAACTCCTTCATCCCAACTTAGAATCCAGCAAGTAGTATACAAAAAATATAGCCGCAAAAGTATTCTCTCCAATCCCAGTTGTTGATCCTCAATTGCCCTCTATATGCATGCATTATATCAAAAAGAGTGACAGTAGCTCCTAAATCAACACCTTAACTTTGAGCAACTATATCTCCTTCATATAAACTCCAAATCATACAAGATGTACACCAAAACCATAGCAAAAATCCAAACTTGCTGATCCTAGCCTTCAAAGCTCAAATGGGGCCGAAAAACTAAGCCAAATCTCTAATATGGCCTCGAGCAGCCTCCTCAAAGCCTATTGGTCATAATTTTTGACCAATAGGAATGGAGTTTTTTTATCATCTATCTCCATTCATCTATATTAGTGCCCTAAATTATATTCTAAATACCAAATTAAAGAATCAAAATAAGACTTTAAGGGTCACCAATGTCTAGTGAAGGTGACTGTCAATATTTAAAGTTATTACCAATAAAAATCAATCTCAAAAGCTACTATCAAAAAAAAATAAAGTTATACAAATTCCAATAGTAATCCTTTTAAACAACCTCTTTTTAAAGTAGTAATTAAACTACATTCAACAAACAACTAAAATCCAATAATACGGCTCTCACCATGTTGTTAAGTAAATTGTACATTAAATACATAATCAAATTATTTTTACATAGTATCCGAACCACAATACGACAACACTTTTTCAACTACACTTTTTATGTACTGTTTAATGAATTCTAAGTCTATATGAAGGACTTATAGGACGTTGAAGACAATACATATAATTCAAAGGTAGTGAGTGAGTCATTTTGTTGATAGTAATAGTTGGAGCCATATCTCAAGTTTTTGGACAAATTTTTAGTTCAAAATTTCCACAAATGTGTGTTATTAAGTTAATAAGCTATAGATTAAAGTTTCATGGTATTTGAGTACTTAATTTGTGAAACATAAAAAAAATTACATGCAAGTAAATATAAGTAAGGATTTGAAGCTACTGTTAGGATTTTGACAATATCTCAAGATTTGTAACAAATTTGCAAATGAAATTTGTTTTGGTAAATTTTAAAATTATATCAATACTTCATGTAAAATTTTAGTTTCTTTGGATGGTCCGATCATGAGATATAAACTGTTGAAGTTTAAGAAAAATTTTCCATAAGAATATATAAGGTTTTAAGATGTTTTATCATATATTTGGATGTTGTTTTTTGTACCTAAGCTTATGTATTGATGTATTTGCCTTAAAAAGAAAAATAATATATATATAAACTTGGAACTTTAATATCTTAGACTTCATTGAGCATTTAGTGGTAGCTAGAAGTCCAACGCTTTTTGGAAGAAAACTCTCTCTATCCCAATAATGCTCAATATTAAAGCTTATCTTATGCATTGTGAAATCAAAGAAGTTGTTGCAATTGATAGTTCATCTAGTTTAGATTGTATATTTATTCAATAGCATCAAACATTAGCACATGCTAAAATAAATATAATATAAGAAGCATAGGAAATGAAGCGTTTCGATGATTAAAGATCAAGGGTGAAAAGGATGACATATCTTTAAGAAAATTGTACATTATTAATAAGGCCCATAGGCAAATTTTTTTGCACAAGCATTTCAATATTATTTTAGATGTAATAGTATCTAAACTTGGTTTTTTAATTACAACTAATTTTGGTGGCACCAAATGGTTAATTGTATGGATTGATGAATATTCTAGTTACTATAACCTTACATTTCTTCAAATTAAAAACCACTCACATATGACTTATAAGACTTGAAAAGCAGAGGCACTAAAAAAAATCAAAAGATAGGTGAAATTTCTTCTCTTTAATCAAGGCATTGAACTCTTAAATTATAAGTTTGGTTCGTATTTTAAGTCTCAAGGAAAATAATATAATATCTAAGTGTGCCTCTTAATTATGAATAAAATTAAAATAGATTGAATTAGAAGCTATTGCTAAGAAATATTAAAGAATTTAAGGATTTTAGAGAAATACCACTATAAAGTGAAATTATGAAGGTACAAAAGAAGTATTCTTGTAAGATATAAGTACCTTTGATATAAGTTTTATTGGTATTTTTTAAAATAAAAGAATAATATATAAGAAAGTTAAAGATTTATTTATATATATATATATATATATATATATATATATAATATTAAAAAAAATTATGTAAGTTAAGAACATTAAAAGATGATAAGAGGATTTTTGATGTTTATGAAGAAAATAGATTAAAAGATTATTTGGGATTAATTGCATCTATTGAATTAGGATATGATGATAAGATTGTAAAAATTTATTTAAGGGAGGTTTATTCAATATTTGAATCTTTTCAAGTTCTTGAAGTTATTATATAAATAATATATAAAAAAAATAGATAAGAAGATAAAATCAATTACCAAACCTCTATTAGAAGTTTTTATAGAATAAATAAAAGAAGTATCAAAATGAAGAGAGTTTAAGGAGTCTAAAGAATATTGGATATCAATTTATAAAAGAAACTTTTGAAGAATTAAAGATTAGATGCAATAGTTCTTTGTTTCAAGAAAAATTTGATTATTTTAAAGAAATGTTTACAAAATGTGGTAAATCAATTGCCTTTGGACCTCATGAAATAAGATGTGTTGATTTTAATATTATTGCATCTATGGTTATCTTCACAATACTTCATGTGACTTAGAACTTATGGCTAATTTTTGTACCAAGGACACACTTGTCTAAATTGATGGAGTTATTGAAAGAAAAGATGCAAACAAAGATTTTGGAGCCTTTTTAATTTTATATTCTAATTGTTGGTTTATAGTGCCTAAGAAAAATTTATCATTATATTTTATTTAAGATATGTGGCCAATAAATATAGTAATTATTAGAAATAAAGGTACTAGACCTTTAGTAGATGAGTTTACTAAAGCATTTGCAAGAAGGACAATTTGTTTGATAAGTGATTTATATTTGAGCTATTATCAGTTTCAACTTGCACATAGAAGTAGAAATTTAACTACAATTTGAATACCACTTGAGCTATTTATAATGTATATTCTTTCACAAGGTGCTACTAATTTAGTTGCATATATGATGAATGAAATGAACAAGGTATTGAGAGACTTCATTCTTAAAAAAACTATACCTATTCAAGATAATGTTCCTATTAAAAGATGTAAAGAAGAAAAAAAAAATTATACTATAGATAAGAATGGATGTTGCAAGTATGTTGTTGATTATATTTTAGATTGTGAAAGGGTTTTATCTTGACTAAAAAAAAAATTATCTTACACTTTTGGAAGCAAAATCTACTTTTGAAGTACAAAAAGTAGTCATTATTAGATATTTATATGGATTTTATGGAAGAAAATCAGATTCAAGCAAAGTTCATACAATTGGAAGGATAAAATATATATGTGACTCTTTATCAAAAGTACATAGGTTTTTAGGAGCTTGTGTATTTGTATTGTATATGGATTCTTCATTATGCTCATATAGCATATCCATTGCATAAATTATTATGTAAGGATTTTTAGATTAAATAGAAAAAAAAAATATATATATATTAAAGCAATGCAAAAGCTGAAGGTGTTATTATTGATGCCTCTAATTTTAAGAAGAATTAATTATGATTGTAATATATAAGTAATACTTATTGTAGATACTACTTCAATTATTATTAGATGGATTGCAGATCAAGGTGATTTAAGTGGAAAAAAATTTGCAGTTCAATTTGGAGCTAATGTTTTAAAATACTCATCAACATGCATATTTGTAAATCAAAAGAGAAATATAAGAGGTTGTTTTGGCTATGAAAGCTAAAAAAAGATTATTTGATTGATATAGTGGTAGTAATTGAAATAAATTGCTTTCCATTGCTTGTAATGATTAGTAATTATTCAACACCAAATATTGCAATGTTAAAATAAATTTCTTATATTAAATTATTAAATCTAGAATTTAGGTTTGTTATTGAGAAAGACAATTCTATGGCATACATGTTGTCTTGAGTAAGATATAGAAGAGAAGATGAGATGGTTGAAGACATTAATGATATAAAATCAAAATTCTATTTAATATCAAATCTTAGCAAAGAAGTCAAGTTATTAATTTTAAAAGCTTTGTGAAAGAAAATTATTGTATATTGGTTATTATTTGAGTACTTTGACTAAACAAAAAAATTAATTTATAGAAAAATTTAAACAAATAAGAAAAAAATCATCTAGTTTATTAATTCACAAAAGTTTTTTTTATAGAAGAGACCAAAAAAAGTAAATGAGGTGTTATAATAAGTAATTAGTAATAAAAAAGAGAAAAAAAATCTGTTAAAAAGTTTTCATAATAGTTTATGAATAACTCAAAAGAAAATTTGGACTACTTTTGCTAAAATTAAAGAATAATATTGATAGAAAAATATATATCAAGATGTATTTTTATTTATAGAATCATATAAAATTGTCAAGCATATTATAATATACAACATTAACATGGCTTAGATTCAATATATCTTTTGGCTATTTATTTTAAATAGGTTGTTGATTTGGTTATTATTGCACTTGGATTATAGCAAATGAGATATTTGATCTAGGCTCATGAAGATTTATCAAACAAAGTAGAAGGTAGAGTATTGAGAATAAAGTCTAAAAAAGAAATTTATAGATTTTTTCTTAAAAAAATTTATACCATTATAGATGTGTAGAAAAAATCATTGAAAATTTTGAAAATTTAAATATACAAGAAGCTCATGATTTCTTTGCAAGATAGAGAATTAAATAGAAAAGAAGCTTGTAAATTCTCTAAAAGATGTGGAATTAAGTTGTCATTAATAATTACTAATAATCTTAAAGGAAATACAAAAAGTAAATGTAATCATTGACGAATTATAAAGAAATTAGTTAAATCTTATAATAGAAAGGTAAGAAAGTGGTCTTGATTTTTACCATTTGTATGTAGATTGATTGAAAAATTCTAAGGTCAATAATAAGATATATGCCTATTGAGCTCAAAATAGGTCAAAAACCTATTATGCCAATTGAAGATAAAGTACTTACTTGAAGTGTGTTACATAGGAAGATGAATTGACAAAAAAGAAACTTTTAGCTATTAAAATTCAATAAATTGATTAAAAATAAATAAATAAATAAATAATATTAGAAAAGCTAAAAAAAATATGGTTATAAAATAAAGCATAATTTTATTAGTAAAATTAATTGAGACCTAGGTAATTAAAGAAGGTGATTAAATTTTGGTCTATAATTGTTACAAATATACATATATATTGTAGTAAATATCTATATGATTAGATAGAAGTAGATGAAAGTAGATAAAAGTAGATTAATTTCATAATACCTTCTAAAAAAGCTCCTTAGAAGCTTCATAGATACTACTTTAATTTAATATGTGTTTGTAGTTGATTAATAGGTTAGAAACTTGATCAACAAGTTTATCATGTGTTGGTAGCTTGCGGAACAAGCTAACTATATAGTGCACATATAGAAAACTTACCTTGCTAATTAAGATATGTGTCTTGTAAAGTCAATATATTTTAGAAGTCCTATAGGACATTGCTATGCAGTTCCTAGTTAAAAAGTATATATGGAGGCAAGAGTGAAGCCTTCTTCACTCTTGTCAATGTCTTTTTAGTCTTTAGTCTTGTTTTAAGATTTTTTAGTCTTCTTGTTTTTGTCAATAGCCATTCTAGTTCAATATTATATCATCTTTGAGTGACTTTCTAGTTCTTTTCGATGACACATGAGTGTATTGAGGATTTCTTTTTTTAAGATTTATATCTTTGATACTTTGACAAGAGTGCTAACTTATTCTTTTTTTCTTATTTTAAAAATGAATAGAATGCACTTATTGTGCTTAAAACACAAATTTTATGAATTAATATTAGAATTTTAGGAAAAAATAGAAAATAGATTACTAGTAGCAGATAAGTAAAACAAACCTTCATAAAAGTTGCAAATGAGCATAGATTGAAGCATGTGAATAGTCAATCTTAGCATGAAAAGGTTTTTTGAAGACAATGTAGAGGTTTATTTTAGCTCACAACAACTATCTGTAATGCTTTATTTGTCATACCTTCTTTACACTCTTAAATCTGTTGTTATTGCATCAATAAAGAAAAAGCTTCAAACATGCTTGCCAAGTTGAGATCAAAATACATACCTTGTGTTCCACCAATATTTCCACTTGTAGCTCCAATCGAAGCACCTTCCATAGTTCTTCTTTCAATTCTCTTGCCTTCTTTTTTCATAATTCAAATAATCCAAGAAATATTTTGAATATCTTCTATCTTAAGCTTTTTATGTCGAATTTACCAAATATGTCATATTACATAAAGTCTTGCTTGAGATGCACCAAATACCTGGTTGTGGAAGGTGGAAGAAAAATTGCAATAATAAGATCCTAAAAACTTTAATAAAATTCTAAATAAACTCTAATTGAACCTTAATAATGCTAATCAAGCTTTAATCAAATCCAAAAGAGAATTTAAAGAAATTATAAAAGAAACATGAAACAATACTAAAAAGATATTAATTTTATTAAAAATAAATCTTAAATAAATCTTAATCAAGTCTTATTTTAATCCTAATTAAAACCTTAATGGACCTTAATTAAATCCTATGTCAAATCCTAACTAAATTCTAAATTAAATCCTAAATAAACCCTAAATCTTTAATCAAATCTTGACCAAAATCTAATCAATTCAAACAAGTCCTAATATAGATAAGAATACCAATATCTATGAAATAAACCTTTGATCTTGCTTAAAAATTTATAAATCTCTCAACCTCTTAGTTAAAAATAAGTACAATAAATTTAAAGATAATTGTACTTACTAAATAAAAGAAAAATCTTAAAAATTATTCAAATATTAGCCAACCTTCTACTCCAATCTAAATGTTGAACTTCCAGTTCTAATATCTCTCATTTTAATTATTGATTTTCTTCCAAAATTTAATTAATCTATTTAGAATTAAGTCTAGTCTCAAAAATTAAGTCTAGCCTATTTGTAAAATTTGTAAAGATCTTAACAATACTCACTGACCTTCAAACTCTAAGTTTTGAGACCTCAACCCATAAAAACTTTTATATATTTTGATCTAACTATTCTATTGATTTCAAATTTATAACTTACATCAAGCATAATTAAATCCACCAATTCACAGAATGTGGTGAAGATCAATATTTTAGATGCAATGTGGTGAAGATCAATATTTGTTTTCTTTTGGTCGAAAGATTCATAATTATAGTACATAAATCCTTCATTGGAGTAGAAAGAGACTAAACCATGTCCAAAAAAACTATGTCTTGTTAAGTAATACCAAATTTTAAGCTACTACAAAAATCTTATTTTCTTTACTTCCTTTGATCTTCCCAGGGAGATATGTCTTCAGCCCTTAACCTACCCATCCACCTCCAATTGTTAAGCAGAGTGATAATTCCTTGAGCATTGTGTATTCAGTTTTGCATTGTAAGGTTTGAGGATAGTTTAAAGTTAATCTTGAGCACCACTTTCTTTTGTGTTAGCTTCCACGACTGTTTTCTTCCAATGGCTTGCTTGATCTTCACCACATTGCATCTAAAATCAAACATGTTCTTGTACAAGACAGGTAGCTTTGCTCCTACGTAACCTGGTCTGGATGCTTTTGATTCTCTCCAACGTAGATGGAATCCCTTAAAACTATGGATTCATTTTGAAGCTTGACATTTTAAGAGGGGTGCGTGGTAAGAAGATCATAAATTCCACTGGTGGGTGATTAAAAAGTGCAAGGTCCTAGGGTCACCAGCTGGATGGCAGAGTTTGTTCTCCACCTCATGGATCGATTCCAGCACAAAGCGATAGGGCGCACATGTTGTGTACTCTCGTCCGCAAGCGAACCGCAGGCAGCCCCGCCACTCCGATGCATGAAACCACGACAAGGACCATAGCTTACGAGTGTGGCGGTTTCAATGACGGCGATCCAACCTTGGCGGATCACTGCTTCCAAGAGCCCAAGTATACAAATTCTTCCAGGATTGATTTCCAAATTGTGCAATTGTGCTCCGGCTCACTGGATCCCACTTTTGGTTTGCACAAGACTATGCACTGTCGACGTCATGCTTTGGCAGAGCAACACTTCCAAATGATCACAGCAAGTACCGAATTCGCAGGCATCCATCCACACAGTTTGATTGGATTGGTTGTGTGATGTTATGATTCTTGTTCTTCCAATTTGGGGTCTGTGTACATCCGCTAAACTCAATGTGAGTTGGCTCCGACCCAAGAATGATGACTAGTCTATGTGACGTCCCCCACTGGCGGGGTCCAAAATAATGGTTGTGTCTACTCTAATCCAACTGCCGCAGCGTCTGTCGGCGACGAAGATCGCGCCTTCCCAAAACTCGGTCGCTTCCGCTTGACCAAGACGCTGCCATTGATGTCGAGTATTGCTGTACAGATGTTTACAAAGCCGTGGCAAATGCCTTGGGAGTGTGCTGCGTACTGCGTAGCTTGCACAATCCTTTTTCATGGCCGCCATTTCGACGAGCCACCGTCTCCTTCTGAGCCGTCGGACCAGCCACAGCTGTGTGAGTTCCCGGGTCTCCACTTGGAGGAGCCACCATCGCCTTCGTAGTCATAATCGCAGCTGTGTGAGTTGCCGGGTCTCCACTTGGAAGAGCCACCATCGCCTTCCCAAGCTGCCATTTGGGTGTGCAAGATCACGTATTGAGTGTCGAGGAGAGAGCGGTTATTTTCTTTTTGTCCGCCAGGGGCGACAGCGCGCAAGGCTGCGATCAGTGGCTTTCAATTGGACACTCCGGAAGCAGGAAAGGGGGAGGAGGCGGACGTCGTCCTCCGAGCCGCGTCTAAAAGTCGATGATCGAGTCGGCTGAACAGGCGCCGCAGCCTGGGTTTTGTGCAGGAACGAGGGGATTTGTCAAGGCGTCGTTGGAGAGATGAGATGGATTATGAGGGGGGAGAATTGATTGCGAGTGCTTGAGGTGGTGGAATGAGGCCAGTGCGAGCTTCCCATATAGGAGGGGCGTCGGGCGCCCTGGGGCTGTGGGTTGCATTTGGGCTTGGGTTCGAGGGATTCTGAAAAGCCTTAGGAGTTTATTCTAATAAATCTTTAACTTGGATCCGGTAGGAAGACCCTTTTTACAGTAAAACTCTTACACTTAATCCTCTGATATTCTTACCACAATATTGCTCAATGTGGACAACAAGTATGCCGAGTTTGTGTAATAAACACGAAACCTGAATATTCATAAACAAAGGCTACAAATTCGGGCATTCGATCGATCGATCCAAATGTTCACATCATCCAGGGTCCATCACACGTGATCAATGACTTCTATATCTGCTACAAAACCAAGAAATTTGTTTAACTTGTCGTTTGTTGTTCTGTGACCAGCGGGAGCTAAAAACTGCCACTCATGATGGCAGAATTTGTGATGCGCAGATCCCACTAGAAGCTGGAGAAATCGAAGCTGCAAGACCCCACATTTTTAATGAACGCGTTCTCGTTAAACATTTTGCCATCAGCGGACAAAGCCCCAAGTATTCAAAGGTACGTTTTACCTTGTTCCTCATGATTCACTGTGGCACTTATTTTTACTAATGTGTTCATTTGTTTGTTTTCCACATCATGCGGTGCGACAACGGAGTCTAATCAACAAGTATCTCGGAACGGCCTTGTTGTGTGCCCAGCTTGATTGCGGCTGTTTTGCATTGGGGCCCAGGCAGTCAACGCCGGTAGCGACGCCGGCAGTGACATGTCATTTCATGGCGCGCTGCAGGACGATTTCGGATGTCATTGTTGCCGACTCAATATCCTCCCGGATGGTTGGGAAGTGACACATCGTGGCAAGGATGGGTTATGTGGGAATTCCAAAGGCCAATCCCCAGATCATTCCGGCAGCTCTAGATTGGCGAAAACTTAATCGGAGACAAATCTTGTCAAACTGCCACTCCGCGTCTCCGAATTGGACTCACGAGATTTCTCCACCATATCTGTCGGAGAATGGGCACTTTCTCGTCGCTCGGTAAACTATCGAGATGCCCGCCATGTGAAACCAGCGATCGGTAACACGAATTTGCACCGAGCCCACCATTGAATTACAGCATGAAACACTCTCCTTAGGTGCTCAAACCTTCAATGCACTCTGAATGTTTTCCTCAAAGACCCGACTGCAACCCAACCAGTACATCTTCATTCTGGGGCCACTCAACGGGTTCCAACCCCGCCCTAATGCAACTCAGTCAGATGGATCCGCAGCTTTTGTCTCACAGCACTCTACACCGTTTATGACAACAATTCACATTCTTTTTTTTCAAATGAATATTGCAAAATTTACAGAGCAACACACACAGCGACTTCTTGTCTTTTTCACAGGAGAGATGAAATTTCTATATTTTGATTATAGTGTTTAAATTATATATAATTTAGATATTTAATACAAGTTTAAAGAGAAGATTGGGGTTCAAAGATGAAGATCCAAACCTCTAAGGAACTTATTTGGAGGGATGAAAGCAAGATATGGATAGATAAAGGCAAGAGATGAAGATCTTCATCCTTATTGGTTGAAAGCCATGTCCAATAGGCTCTCAGGAGGCTATCCATTGTCATATTGTGGTTCGGCTACTATATGAAAATAATGTAACTATGTACTTAATATGTAATTTACTAAATAACATGGTGAGAGCCATGTTAGTAGATTTTAGTTGGTTGTAGAATATAATTTGATTATTACCTTGAAAAGAGGTTGTTTAAAAAGATTACTATAGAATTTGTATAACTTTAATTTCTTTTGATAGTGGCTTTTAAGATTGGTTTTGGTTGATAGTAACTTCTAAATATTTAGAGTCACCTTTATTAGACATTGGTGACCTTTGAAAACTTATTTTGGTTCTTTTATTTGGTGTTTAAAGCATAAATTATATAAATCTTATAAGAAAAAGGATTGAAGAAGGGTTTTGGTAGCATAGGGAGTAATTAAGGCACCAATATAGATGAATGGAGATGGATGATGAAAATCTCCATTCCTATTGATCAAAAATCATGACCAATAGGCATTGAGGAAACTGCTTAAGGCCATATTAGAGATTAGGATTAGTATTTCAGAGCTATTTGAGCTTTGAAGGCTAGAATCAGCAATTTTAGGATTTTGGCTATGGTTTTGGTGCAAATCTTGTGTGATTTGAAGTTTATATGAAGGAGATATAGGTGCTCAAAGTTAAGGTGTTGATTTGGAAGCTATTGTCACTATTTTTGTCATAACGCATACATACAAAGGGCAATTGAGGATCGGCGATTGCGACTAGAGAAAGCACTTTTGCGGCTACACTTTTTGCATACTGCTTATTGAATTCCAAGTTGAACCAAAGGAGTTATTGGATTTTGAAGTCAATGCATGCAATCTAACGGTAGTAAGTGACCCGATTTATTAGTGGTTGTGTCTTGAGCTATATCTTGAGCAATTTGACAAGGTTTTGGTTCAAAATTTCAGAGAATGTGTAAATTCATGTTAGTAAACGTTTTACATAAGTTTGATGGTATTTGAATATTGAATTCTTGAGATATTAAGAAAATAGTACTCAAGTGCTTGTAAATTAGGATTTAGAGCATCTACTTGGGTTTCTTAGATGCTAAAAGATTAGAAGTGATTTTGTGGTTGATTTTTTTTGAGATAAAACTTAAAGATAAGTTCTACTTATTTTATAAGTTTGAAATAAACTGAACGGTAAGATCAAGAATTATGAATTTTTAAAGTTTGGAAAGAGAAAATCCTTCATGGGAAAAATATATTTTGAAGAGGTTTTGCTATATTTTGAATTTTGTGCAAAATAAAGGAATTTTGGAAGCTAAGAAAAGTTACATATAAAATTTTAAGCTAAACACTCTACAGTTAGATGTCCAGTGTATTCCCAAATAGCAAATCATGCTATATGACATCGTAACCTAAACAAAGATTTTGACAACTTCAAAAGAGGCATTTGAGAATTAAAAGTAAGAATTACAAGTTTTAGGATTTGGATAATAATTTGTGCACAAATTTTAGAGGATTTGAAGTAATGGTGATGAAATTATAGCCATTTGAAGTTAAGATGTCTTTTTAAGACATACTAATGTTTTTTTGAAGATACAAGGAGTTTTATCAAAGATTTTGGAGATTGAGAGGTGCAATCACAAGATAAGGTTTCAAGACCTATGTCTTTAATAAAAGAATTTTTACATTTGGATTTTATATAAAGAAGGTATAGAACTTTGAAGACAAAATGTGTAATTCAAAGGTAGTAAGTGAGTCATTTTATTGATAGTAATAGTTGGAACCATATCTTAAGTTTTTAAACGAATTTTTAGCTTAAAAATTTTAAAAGTGTGTGTTATTAGGTTTAGAAGCTATATATAAAAAAATTATAGTATTTCAGTAATTATTTTGTATAATATGAATAAACTTACATATGTATGTATGTAAATAAGGACTTGAAGCTATTGTTAGGATTTTGGCAATATCTTAAAATTTGTAATAAATTTATAATTAAAATTTTTTGTGATAGTTATTAAAAGTACATCAATATCTTGTGTAAAATTTTTGTTTGTTTGGATGGTCCAATCATGAAATATGAGTGGTTGAAGTTTGGAAAAATTTCACCTTAAGAATATATAAGGTTTTATAATATTTTTATCACATTTTTGGTGATCTTTGGTACTTAGGACTTATGTATTGATGTAATTGCCTTTGTGAAAAAAAAAATTATATATAAATTTTATGTATTTTTTTATTTTAGGACTTAATTGAGCAATTAGTGACAACCAAAAGTCCAATACTTTCTTAAGGCAAATTCTCTCTACCCTGATATATTGGTTCTTCCACTGAAAGAGCTTTAAGGTAGTAAATTTTTCAACAAGTCAAAATAGGAGATTAAATTTTAGGGTTTGTATTACTAGGTGGAATAGGTACATATGATTTATTCAAGGCATTTGGTGAATTTATGGAAGAGAGACAACATGTGTATGGAAAGGATAGGAATACCAACAAAGCTTTACAAGTAGTGGTAGATAAGGTTGGAAGGTTTGATGGAAGGAACATCATTAAGGATTTACACATGTGAAATACAAGTGCATCAAGTTTTTGAAATGAAGATGATTACCACCTTTGATTTAGTACTGATACTAGAAATCAAAGAAAAGATATAAGAATTGCATATTGAGACCATATTATAGAAGTAATTTGAAGAACTCTTATAAGATGAATTTTTGAAGGAGATTTAGAGAGAATGACAAAATAGACCTTTTTGAAGTAGATGGAGTAAAGGCCATGGAATCAAATGGCTCCAAATGAACTAATCACGGAATTTGAGACTAAATTTAGATAATTGCTACAATAAGAGAAGTAACTTTTGAAAACAAAAAAAATTGAATTATTTTTATAAGGAGTTGATGAATATTTGAAAGATAAACTGCTCTTTTATTTAGCAAATAAGACATCTAAGAGTGGTTTTATCAATAATTAAAAGTTAATAAAGGAGACAATAGAGCTTTTGGCTAAGCAACAAAAGATTAAGACTTGTGATTTAATATCAAAGCTGGAGTTAGTGCCTACATCCTAAAATCTAGTACTACTTCAATATGTAAGTAAGACTATAAAGGATGACACTTTTTAAGAATTAATCAAAGGTATATACAATTTGAAAGTGAAAATAATTGAGTTGAAGAAATCCTAGATGACAAGCTCATCAAAAATAATTGAAGGCTCAAAGAAATTTGTGGAAAGATGTATGTGGTGTAACAATCCAAATCACAAATGTAGTGAGTGTGATACTTATAAGGCTACAATCAAGGATAGTATTATATATTTCAAAGAATATAGAATAAGATTCATAAGATGAGATGAGCCTTTGAAGACTAATTTTGAAAAAGATCATATGAAAAAATTAGAAGAAGAGAAAATATAAAAGAATAATATTATACAAGGAAAAGGAGTTGAATCTTACTCTATTACAATTGAGCAAAAAGCAATTAAGGCCAATTCCTTTCCAATTACAAAATCTATAATAAAAAAAATCAGAAGTTATCAAAAAAATAATTAGATAAAATGATCTAGTTTATGCTATTAGCATTAAAGTATTTTTATATAGAAAATAACATAATGATGAGTTACATGATGATATTGTTGAAAATAAAAAAGGTAGAATTATTCATGAAGAAGATGTTGTTGAGCTTGAAAATAAGAGGAGATTTCTAAAGAATAAAGAAGATTCTAAAGAACAAAAATCAGAGAAGATGCCTTCTTCTACTCATCATGGTGGTCCATTATTACTAAAAGAGTAATAGGAGAAGAACAAAGAGAAGGAAAAAGTTGACAGAAGCAAACTTATAGATAAGAATCCTACTTATAAGCTTCAATTTGACATCAAAAAATTTATAGATATAAAAATTATTTTAGAAGAAAAGATCTTAAATTCCAAAATTAAATTCATAATAAGAGAGACTCTTCATATAGCTAAAAAAGATTTCTATGAGTTGATTATTAATATGATAAATAAGAAGAGACAAATAAAAGCTAAAGCTATTTTGATAGAGGCATTGGATATATGGATAACCATAAATGAGGAAGAAGAAATAAGGCAAATATTTGCACAATTGATAATGCTAGAAATTAAAAGTAAGACTAATATACAGGACAAGGCTTCATTTAAACATGTTGAGGTTTTAAAAAAGCATCAAATGGAATGTACATCTTTGAGATCTATAGAGATAAAGAAGATTGTAGAAGAAGCATGTGTAAACATTTGTTCTAAATGTAATAATGATGGAATAGAAAGTAATAGCTATTTAATTCTTTATTAGATAAGAAGTATTATAAAGATATATATGAGATTGGAAGACTCTAAAAATCCAATTTTAGCCTTAGTTGATTATGAATCTAAAATCAACATCATGAGAAGGAAAATATATGAGAAGAATAAATAGCCAATTGATATCAACTATGGTTGGATAATTAGAGTTGCAAACAATCAATAAGATAATTTATATGGAGCTTGTTTAGTTGTAAAGACAAGGATTGGAAATGTGAAAGTAGAACAAAATTTCTTTGTACAAAATTTTACTATATATATAGTAATACTTGATTAGCTCTATATTATAGTTTTTAAAATGGAGACTAGAATCTTAGATGATGGTTCATAATATACTAGGATTTATACTTGAAATGGAAAAAAAAGTTGTACAATTTATTACTATAAAATCTATCTATAAGAGACATAAAGAACAATTAAGAAGGATTCTTTTGGAGCCAAAAAACAACTTTGTGGATTTTTAGAAAGCACCCTTATAGAATGGGGACACATAGATATAAATGAATCATCTACAAATTCCAATATAAATAACATGAATTTTGGATTTTTAAACTTGATTAATAATAGATTTATAGGTATTTAAAGGATTAAAGATTATAATTCTATAAATAAAAAATGATAAAGAAATAAAAAAAAACTTTAAAAAATGGATTTAGTTTCAAATAATGAAGCCATAGTTGGAGTAATAGAAGAAGTAGGTTTAGATGATGATTTGATAAAAAAACTAGAGAATTTAGCTATAAGCATAGATAGAGATGCTATAATAGAAATACACTTAAGAAGGACTTATGCGAGATTAAAATAGATGGTATAAAATAGTGGATATGCTACAAGCTATATGTTGAAACATGAGGCCAAAGTTCAAACTAAATATAAAAATGTGGCAAAAAAGATAAAACCTGTAGCTACTGAATTACCAATTGATACTATAGAACATATTGAGCAAGTACTTAAGGAGCCAAGTTTAAGAGACAAGCACAGAATTGGACATTAATTTATTTAAGAATCATTATCTAAGTTGAAGTTTGGAGGGGATAATTTCTTGATATCAATAGAAGAAAATATATTTTGAAAAATGCTTATTGAACATAGTAAGGCATTTGCTTTAACTCCTAATAAAAATGGATGTATGGATCCTAATATTATAATATCTATGATAATCTTTACATTGCCACATATTCTATGGGATTTAAAGCGTATATCTATACCTAAAGCTTTGATTCCAAAATTGATAGAATTAATAAAAAAAGAAGTAAAGATAGGTATTTTGAAACCTTCAATTCTTCTTTATTTTAATAGATGGTTCACAATATCTAAGTAATCAAGGATATTAAGGTTCATTCAGGATATCAACTAGCAAACAAAATGACTATTTAAAACATGGAGTCAAGTCCTATGGTACATGAAGTGGCTGAGTAATTTATATGTCATGTCATTTATTCTATTAAAAACTTGTATTTTGGATATGACCAATTTCAATTAGCTAAAGAGAATAGGAATTTAACCACCATGAAGACTTTTTTAGGTTTAATAAAAATGTATACTTTACTTCAAGGTACAATCAACTTGATAGATCATATGCAAAATGCTATGAAACAAAAAATAAAAGAATTTGTACTTAAAAAAACCGTTCCATTTTTGAATGATATACCTATAAAAAAAGATAGGAAAGAAGATAAAAATGAGACTATGGAAATTGAAGGTTGCAAATTTTTTGTAAAGAAGCATATTGAAGATGTAGCTAAGGTACTGCCATGGACATATATATTTATCTCAATAATTACTTATATGATTAAGTAGAAATAATTAAATATATTTTAATTTCATAAAATCTTTTAGTGAAGCTTCTTAGAAGCTTTATAGACACGATTTTGATTTTAGATGTATTTGTAGGTTGAAAACTTGGCCAACAAATTAACCACATGTTGGTAGCCTGTGGAACAAGTTAACTCTGCATAATAGCTTGTTGTTACGGCCATAATCATGTAAGCTAATAATTACTTATAGAAATAGGTAGAAGTAAGTAAAAGTAGATAAAAGTAAGTTAATTCTATAATATTTAATATAGAAGCTTCCTAGAAACTTCCTAGACGTTGCTTTGACTTCATAGGTGTCTTTAATTGACTTTTTGGATTAGAAACGTGGTCAACAAGTTGGCCATATGCCACACATGTTGTTAGCTTGATGTCACGGATACAAAATACAGACTTGAAATCTAACAAGAAGTTCAAGAAGAAGTGGCAGAACTAGATTAAACAGATTAGTACAAGAACAACACCAGAAGGGTGAGCTAGAACTCCAAGAGATGTGTTGTCGAGACTGAAGAACCCTTCAGCCTCGACTCCTATATATACTACTGAATAGGAAGCTTCTCGAGCTACTTCCGCTAACTAGGACGCTTCTCCAACAACTTCTACTAATTAGGAAACTTCTCGAGCAACTTCCTAGAATCTATCAGAATATTCTAGAACCTTCTAAGAATATTCTAGAACCTTCTAAGAGAATCTTTAGGGAATATTCTAAGAATCTTCTAGAACCTTCTAAAGGAATCTTTAGAGAATCTTTAGAAAATATTCTAGAAGAATATTCGAAGAATCTTCCAATGTATGTCCATGACATCACCTCCTCTTCTAACTTCGAGGTCTCCGAGAAGCAATGTTGTTATCAGTCAATACCAACGCAAGAAAATGAAAATCTGTCGCATCACATCCGCTATGAATTCCAATTGTTGTTTGCGAGGCAAATGATTCATCGGCCCTTGGAGCCAACAGTAGTGACCAACACCTTCAACCTCTGACCAAGCGTGAACTTCTGTATCTTCATTGTGAAACTGTCCTCCAAACACACCTTCTGGCTGACCGTCGTAGGCAGGCTCGACCTCAAATACAATTACTAGCGATCTGTTGCTCGGTATCCTCCGACGTCGTCGTGGTGCAGGCGATTCTTCATCTTGCGGTCGTCTTCGTGAGCTAGTCGCTTGAGATGACATAACAAGTGTAGTATCTTGACTATCCATGTCCAAAGGCTAAAATGATGAGAGCAAACTATAGTTGCTAACAAAGTTCTACACTATCGAACTATGGGTTTTGGAGGTGCCCTCTCCCCTTTTTATGTTACTTGATGAGCAAGCTTCAGCAAGAAGCTATCGTTGAATCGGCTTAGGTTTATGAGGATATCGTTGATGAAATTCTTGTACCTTTTTTGGTGCATTGGCAAGATTTTTGGCACGCTCCCACGTTTGTTCATTGATGTCGTATCCACTCCAATGCACTAAATACTCGAATTTTCTCCTATTACGTCGTGAATCTAGTACCTTTTCCACCTCGTATTCCTCATGGTTTTCAATTTCGATACTTGGTGGCGGACTTTGTATTCTTTGGGGAAAAACTGACTCTCGATAAGGTTCCAACAAAGACACATGAAAGACTGGATGTACCTTCATAGTAGCTGGTAACTCTAGACGATATGCCACCGGATTGATCTGCTTCCCGATAACAAATGGCCCTAATCTCCGATAGTCCAATTTGTCACATGGCCGCTTGGTCTTGATATTCCGTCGAAGAAGCCATACTTTACTTCCAACTTTAAAAGTAGGCGCCTCATTTTGATATTTATCTGCAGATGCCTTGTAACTCTCTTGGGCAGATTGCAATTGAAGCTTCAACGTCGCTTGAAGCTCCGATAGTTGCTTCACAAATCCTTCAGCTGCTGGGTTGTTATTTGCTGAAGAACTCAATAAATCGAGCTTGGGGTGGTATCCGTAGTTGGAAAAGAATGGTGTTTGTTGAGTTGACGCATGAAGAGTGTTGTTGTATGCGAACTCAGCAAGCGGTAGATATGCAGTCCAATCATCTTGTTGATAGTTGATGCTGCATCGTAAATATTGCTCCAAAACTTGATTCACCCGCTCCGTTTGACCGTCAGTTTGAGGATGAAAAGCCGAAGAGAGCTTAATATCCACCTTCAATATCTCAAAGAGGGACCTCCAAAACTTGGATACAAACTGAGTACCTCGATCCGACACGATATCATCTGGTAGGCCATGATAACGATATATGTTATCAAGAAAGAGTCTTGCGGTGTCTTCACTTGATGATGTTTTCTTGCAAGGCACGAAATGCGCCATCTTTGTAAATCGATCCACCACAACAAAGATGCTGTTAAATGAATTCGATGGCGGTAGGTCCGTAATGAAGTCCATAGAAACTGAAGACCATGGTCGGTGCGGAATAGGCAATGGCTGGAGAAGTCCATACGGACGATGTCGAGGGATCTTGGATCTTGAACAAACATCACAAGAAAGGACAAATTCCTTCACATCCTTCCACATTTGGGGCCACCAAAAATCTCGTGAAATGAGCTCCAAAGTCTTGTTGAATCCAAAATGTCCCGCAGCTGGAAAGTCGTGGCGAGATTGAAGTATTCGGAGTCGAGTTGGTCCTTTCGGGATATACAACCGCTCCTCAAAATACAGAAGATCTCCCTCCACCTTAAACTTGTCATTATCGACACGTTGTTTGATGTCAAGAGCTATAGAATCCTCAATGGTCGCAGTACGTACCTCGCTGAGGAAGCCGTCATCGATAGTTGCAACAGTAGCAAAAATCCTGAATTTTTCTAGTTTCAACAATGTTGTACATTGTTGATCAAACGCTGCTTCTCCAGCCTTTGGCGCAAGATACGATCTCCTCGATAATGCGTCAGATAATCCTTGCTGTTTTCCAGGGCGGTAGGTGATAATAAAGTCAAATCGTGATAGAGACATATTCCATCGAGCTTGACGACGATTCAAAATTCGAGCTGTCATGAAGTACTCCAAATTCTTGTGGTCCGTATAAACAGTCACTAGATGTGCAGCTCCTTCGAGGAAGTGATGCCACTCTTGGAAGGCATCCACTATAGCAAGCAGCTCTTTGTCGTGGATCTCGTAGTTGATCTCAGCAGCAGAGAACTTTCGTGAATAGAACGCAACTGGGTGAAGCTTCTTGTCTATGCCCATCTGTGAAAGTACAGCTCCCAAAGCAAAATCTGAAGCATCGGTCTCTAAATAGAAAGCCTTTGCAAAGTCAGGGTGTACCAAGATTGGAGCCGTAGTGAATGCCGTCTTGAGATCTTGAAATGCTTTTGCTGCTTGTGATCCCCATTTGAGCTTGTCTTTGCTTGTTAGACGCGTGAGTGGTGCAGCAACTTGAGAATAATTCTTGATGAAGATCCGATAGAAGTTAGCAAATCCAAGAAAACACTGAACATCTCTAACCGTCTTCGGAACTTCCCAAGATATAATTGCTTCTACTTTTTTTGGATCCATCTTCAAGCCCTCTGTAGTCGCAATGAAGCCCAAAAATTCCATCTCATTCTGGTGAAATTGACACTTCTCCAACTTGGCGTAGAGTCCTCGTTCGCGTAGTTTTTCAAGAACCAAACAAACGTGCTTCTCATGTTCTTCTTCATTCTTGGAAAATATCAAAATATCATCCAGATAGATGACAACAAAGTCATCGAGGTACTCCCGAAAGATGTCGTTCATCATATGCTGAAAGACCGCTGGAGCATTGGTAAGACCAAAAGGCATGACATTGTACTCAAAATGGCCATACCTTGTACGAAAGGCTGTCTTCCATTCATCTCCTTCTTTGATTCGCACAAGGTTGTAGGCTCCTCTTAAATCAATCTTTGTAAAAATCCTTGCACGTCCAAGTTGATCTAAGAGGCCGGAGATCAAAGGTAAGAGATAGCGATTTTTCTTGGTCACCTTGTTGAGTCCTCGGTAGTCCACGCACATCCGCAGTGAGCCATCCTTTTTCTTCACGAATAGGATTGGTGCTCCAGCTGGCGACTTTGAATGTCGAATAAAATTCTTGGCTAGATTCTTATCGATGTACTTCCGCAATTCTGCCAACTCCGTCTGCGATAGGTTGTATATTGGACCAAAAGGTGGTTGCGCTCCTTCTTCTAAGTCTATGGCGCAATCATATGGTCGATGTTCCTGCAGTATATCGGCGTTCTTCTTCTGAAACACGTCTTCAAAATCCCTATATTGCTCTGGTATATTCGATGTTGAGATATTCTCGCCGCTAGTTGGAGCTGCATAAATGACAAATGGTGTGCCTTCCTTAAACGATCTTAGGAATGCTCTAGCTCCAATAAACATGGATTTCTTCATGTAGGTTCTACCAACAGGTTTATTATTATTTTTTTCAGGAAATGTTATCCTTCGTAGCCTCCAATCAATGGACGGATTATGATCTTCTAACCAAGAAAGACCAAGGATAACAGGGCTTGATGGGGTTCTAATAATATTAAAAATAACGTGACTACTATGGTCCTTAAACACTACTTCTATAGGTTCTGATTCGTGGGTAACGTTGCCTGACAATAAGGGTCGCCCATCTATCACCTCTACGTGAACAGGTTTGGACTTCTGTACTAAACGGATCTTGTGGCGTTTAGCAAACTCTTCATCTAAAAAACAAGTAGATGCCCCCGAATCCAATAAAGCTAAAGTTTTTTATTTTTGAGGGCCTAAAAACAAAAGAATTGTAAAACAACGGGCAGGTTGGACAGAGAAGGAGGAACCTGATTGTTGTCGTGATATTAGATTGTCCAGCCGCACGGTTCCTACTGTGGCTGGGCGTCGTCGTTTTCCGGAATCATCGCACTTCTAGTCGATGCTCCCAATATTCCAGTACAAATACTGAGTGGTCAGGTTCAGTGACTCCGTTACAGTCAGCCGGGGCATACTGGAATGCCCCGTTCGATTCCAATAACGGGAGTCAGCAGGAAGAGAAGGACCAATTCACACGACGGGTTCGAGGAGCCAATTGGATCCAATTTCGATAATCCAATCCGGGTCCTCTTACCCAATATGAGACCTGTATTGGTGAGGCAACCCAATGCAGTCTAGTTACGAGAAATCCAGGTCTTACTACGGGTCTTAGCCAATCTGACGCGAGGACCAATTTGACCCAATTACGGGAACATCTAGGTTACTACGGGCATCTTTCCCAATATAGGACCTGAATTGGTCGAGCGACTCAATGTGGTCCCGATTACGGGGTTCGATTCTGTTTCAGGCTGTCTTGTTCTCTATGCCGTCTCAGGGAACGTTGTTTTCGGTAAATGGATTTCTTAAAGGTAAAAACGGAGGAGAAAGCTTGGCGACGAGAGCCAATTTCGAATCCAAGTTGAGGTGAGAGCCAATTTCGGATCCAAGCTTGAGGTGGGAGCCAATTCCAGATCTAAGACGGAAGATTGAAGAAATTCAGAGGATAAGGTTAGGGGGGATATAGTTTTGGAGTGGTGTGGGTTTTTTTTTTGAAGGAGAAATCGGGGGGGGGGGAAGTGAGTTTTTCAAGCTTTTGCAAGGTTACCTGTTCGGGTTTTTTCATTGGAGGTTTTTGAAGATCAAGGGAATTAGAGAGAGGAGCTTCATGCTTCGCGTCGGGGAAGGAAAGACATAGAATTTGGATTTTTCTTCTTCGTAGAGTTTTGGGAAGACTGAGGCAATCGCTGCTGAAGTCAGTGTTGTAATGGTGAATCGAGATTTTTAAATGAAGTGGGTTTGAATACTCTTGACTGTTTTGTGAAATCGAGTTACGTCTGTGATTGAAGGATTAAAAGGGTGTCTATAGGATTGAGTATGCGGAGTGAATGAAATTTACTGGGTTAATCTAACAAGACAGTCAGTGGATACGAGATCGTAAGTACAAAGCAGTATTGAAGGTTAACAGTTTGGGTTGTACGGGGTTCTCTGTAACGTCAAGAGACCTACCGGCTGGGGCAAAAAGGACTTCGATAAGCAGTCGAAGAGCACCCGTATAGATTTACGGTACATTGTTGCAGTCGTTTATATTCCAGCAATCAAAAACTGATAGACTGCTTGACTATCGGCGAATCTCCATACTACCTTCTACAGCCAGACGCTCGGCGCGTTCTCGAGCAGGAAAGCACGTAATACGACAACGTAGCCCCTAGTTAGATAGTATATATAGAGACAAGAGTGAAGGCTTCTTCACTCTTGTCAATTCCTTTCTTGCTTCTAGTCAAGGTTCAAGAGTCTTTAGTTTCTTGTCTTGTGGCAATAGCCATTCCAGTTTCCTTTTAATATACCTACTTGTCTATATTTTGACTTATTATATCGAGATAGCCTTTTGGTGTATATTTTCCCTCATCGAGTCTTTGTCCTTGACAAATTGACAAGAGTACACTTACAATATCAGAGCTTTGTTTTTTCTTGAGTAAGAGTGGATTACCCCTTTCTCTTGACAAGACATAAGCGTATTAGAAGTTTGTGGATTACCCACTTCTAAACTGATATTGTTCTTAGTATCTTCTTTGTTATCAAGTCTTTCTTTTTTTTTTGTCTTGAGCAATATCAAACAAATTTTTCTTCTTAGTGTCATTATGGCAGAGCTTGTTGAAATGAAGAGTGCAATGGCACAAATGCAAGAGCAAATGAGGGAGTTAATGCTTGCGATGCATCAACTCAATTCACCAACATAGGAAAGAACAAGAATAGCAGAAAGTGGAGATATAGAGATGATCGGAGCTGCTTCAACATCTACAACAAATCACGTTCCTTCTCCAATTATACAACACCCTATAAGCACTAGAGAACCAAGAATTGCCTTACCTGAGAAATTTGATGGTACGAGATCAAAGTTTCGAGGGTTCATCAATCAAGTACAATTGGCAATTGAACTTCAACCGCAAAGCTATCCAACTCCAGGATCACAAGTCAGGTTTATTGGCACTCTACTTTCTGGTTCTGCATTATCGTGGTTTTCCTCTTTTCTTGAACAACGAAATCCAATATTGGACAATTTGGAAGCTTTTTTGGCGCAGTTTCGATCTATGTATGGTGAACACGATGTAACTCGTGTTGCAACAAATAAGATCCGAATTCTGTGACAAAGAAATCGCTCAGTAACAGTATATGCTACACAATTTCGACAACTTGTAATTGACATCAAGTGGGATGATGCTGCACTCATCAGTCAATTTCTTTATGGATTGCAATACGAAGTAAAGAAATTGATGCTCAACTTACCTGATTCTCAAACTTTGAGTCAAGCAATCGATTTTGCGGTAAAATGTGATAATCGACTTTTCGAATTTCGATCCGAGAATCATTCACGGGAACCTCAATGTTATTACTCAATGGCAACATCAACATCTTTGCCAAACGTACATTCAGAAGTAAAAGACATGCAAATTCACGCGTTACGTTTTAAACTCCTAACTGAGCAAGAAAAGATTCGTCGTCGTCAAGAAGGATTATGTTTATATTGCGGAGAACCTAAGCACATTGCTCAACATTGTCCAAAGAAACGACGCAACTATAAAATGAGGGGTACGACGGTCAAAGAAGACAACATGTTGGAAAACGGATTCGTCCAGCTACAATAGGAACCATGCAGCTGGAACCTTGTACAATTCCTAATGAAGGTCCTATCCTCTCCTCAGGACCCTCTCCTTGTTTTATAATAGACTTATATTTAGGACCTAAGAATTACAAAGCCTCTGCTTTATTAGATTCGGGAGCCTCAGCATGTTTTTTAGATGAACAATTTGTTAAAAGTCGTAAAATATCCTTTGTACAGAAACCTAAACCAGTACATGTAGAAGTCATAGATGGTCGTCCCTTGTCTTCTGGAGATGTCACTCATAAAACTCATCCTATAAAAGTAACAATAGACGGTCATGATAGCTACATAGCTTTTAACATAATTAAATCCCCGTCCAATCCAATTATTTTAGGTTTATCCGGGCTAAAAAAATATAACCCTCAAATAGATTGGAATTCGCGTAAACTTGACTTTTTCCAAAGCGTTATTAATAGTTCTACCAATCAAGTAAAAAATTATAAGTCTAGTATAGTAAAATCCGTACTGATAGGTGCAAAAGCATTTATATATGCAGCAAAAGAAGGATCAACTTTTGCTATTTATGCTGCACCTATTTCTGAAAACGTAAAGACTTCAATTGGCATTCCAAGTCAATATCAGGAGTATCAAGATGTTTTTGAGAAAAGAATGTAGATATTCTTCCTGAGCATCGTCCATATGATTGTTCAATCAACCTCAAGGAAGGAACTCAGCCACCATTTGGACCAATTTACAGTTTATCGCAAGATGAGATGGCTGAACTCAAGACATATATTGAAGAGAATTTAGCAAAGAATTTCATACGCCATTCAAAATCTCCAGCAGGAGCTCCAATTTTATTCGTAAAGAAAAAAGATGGATCTTTACAAATGTGTGTTGATTATCGAGGACTCAACAAGATCACAATCAAGAACAAGTATCCATTACCTTTGATATCAGGACTCCTTGACCAGTTGAATCAAGCTAAGATCTATACAAAAATAGATCTAAGAGGAGCATATAATCTAGTACGGATCAAAGAAGGAGATGAATGGAAGACTGCGTTTCGAACCAGGTATGGACATTTCGAATATAATGTCATGCCCTTTGGACTCACGAATGCACCAGCTGCTTTTCAACATCTCATGAATGATGTATTTCGTGAATTCTTAGACAATTTTGTCGTCTGCTATCTAGACGATATCCTGATCTATTCCAAGAACGTCGAAGAACATGAAATACATGTTCGTCAAGTATTACAAAAACTTAGAGACGTAGGATTGTACGCCAAGATGGAAAAGTGTGTATTTCACACTACTCAAGTTGACTTTATAGGATACATCATTTCAAATGATGGTCTCATGATGGATTTTAAGAAAGTCCAAACAATCATGGATTGGAAGATTCCAAGGACAGTAAGAGATGTCCAATGTTTCTTGGGATTTGCCAATTACTATCGGATCTTCATCAAAGATTTCTCACAAGTTGTAGCTCCACTTACACGCTTGACTAGTAAAGATAAATTCCAATGGAATCAAGAAGCGGAAGCAGCATTTGAAGCCTTGAAGACATCGTTTGTCTCTGCACCAGTCTTATATCGTGTTGATTTTTCCAAGGCATTTTTTATGGAAACAGATGCATCAGATTTTGCCTTAGGTGCAGTTTTATCACAAATAGGAACAGATGACAAACTTCATCCGATAGCTTTTCATTCAAGAAAATTCTCAACAGCCGAGATCAATTATGAGATCCACGATAAAGAACTTCTTGCGATCGTGGATTCCTTTCAAGAATGGCGTCATTATCTAGAAGGCGCTTCTAGTCCAGTCACAGTGTATACAGATCACAAGAACCTCGAGTATTTCATGTCAGCACGCATGTTGAATCGTCGTCAAGCTCGTTGGAGTATGTCTTTGTCAAGATTCGACTTCATTATCACTTACCGGCCAGGAAAACAATAAGGTTTATTTGATGCCCTATTTAGACGTTCTTATTTTGCACCAAAAGAAGGAGATGCAGCTTTTGAGCAACAAAGAACGGTCCTCTTGAAACCGGAGCAATTTCATCTCCGAGCAATGAAATCAACATTGACTGTTGATTCAACTTTTCTCAAGCAAATCCAGTCCAGTATGTCCTCAGACCCTCTTGTTTATGATATCGAGAATAATTCTTTCAAGTCTCATGATCCTTCTAAGTTCGAGTTCAAGAATAATCTATTATATTTTGAAGGACGCCTATATGTTCCAGAAGGAGAAGCACGTTTACGTGTTCTTCAAGCACGTCATGACTTTCCAGCAGCAGGGCACTTTGGATATAATAAGACTTTGGAACTCATATCAAGAGATTTTTGGTAGCGACAAATGTGGAAGTCAGTCAAAGACTTTGTACAATCATGTGATATTTGTTCAAGATCAAAAATTCCTCGACATCGACCTTACGGACTTCTTCAGCCATTACCTATACCAGAACAACCATGGTCTTCTGTTTCTATGGATTTCATCACAGATCTTCCAAGCTCAAGATCTTATGATTCTATATTTGTGATAGTAGATCGTTTCACCAAGATGGCACATTTTGTGCCATGTACAAAATCTATCACAGGTGAAGAAACAGCTAAGCTTTTCATTGATAATATCTATCGCTATCATGGATTACCTAAAGATATCATATCGGATAGGGGAACTCAATTTGTGTCGAGATTCTGGAGGACTCTTTTCAAGATTTTAAAAGTGGACATAAAGCTATCTTCAGCTTTCCATCCTCAAACTGATGGACAAACAGAGCGCGTAAACCAAGTCTTGGAGCAATATTTAAGGTGTACTATCAACTACCAACAAGATGATTGGACAACCCTTCTGCCATTGGCAGAGTTTGCTTATAATAATACGGTACATTCTTCCACGCAACAAACACCTTTCTTTGCCAATTATGGTTATCATCCACGACTTGATACTTTTGATATTTCAAAAGTTGATAATCCTGCAGCAGAAGATATGGCAAATCGGTTGTCAGAGTTATATGCAATAATGAAGACGCAATTGAAGGAAGCTCAAGAACGACAAAAGATAAACGCAGATCTATATCGTAAGGAGCAACCACAAATCAATGTGGATGATAAGGTATGGCTACTTCGTCGCAATATCAAGACTACTCGACCTTGTGACAAGTTGGACTATCGTAGGCTTGGCCCCTTTTCTATTTCTGAACAGATCAATCCAGTTGCATATCGGTTACATCTACCGGAGTCAATGAAGATCCATCCTGTATTCCACGTGTCTCTTCTTGAACCATATAAGACAGTGGATATACAAGGAAGAAGACAAATGCCACCGCCTCCTATAGAAGTAGATAATAATGAAGAATTTGAGGTGGAAGAGATATTAGACTCAAGGCGGCGCCGAAATAAGCTGGAATATCTTGTTCATTGGCGCGGATATGATATTAGTGAACGCACATGGGAGCCATCCAAGAATCTAGGAAATGCATCAACTAAAGTCAGTTTTTCATCAACGACATCCATCAAAACCAAGATGAAAATCTCTCTTATAAAAGAGACAAGATTGAGGCAAGATAACATTCAATTTCCTATCCTTGTTTGTAACTTCTTTGCATTTGTGACGCTAATTAGATGGAGAGCCAACAACCAGTGGATTCAACTCAAGAACCTTCGTTTGCTGACCTGTCGGACGAGACATTACGATTGTCACAACCTTCAAGACGACGCAATCAAGATGAAGATCTTCAAGAACGACATGTTCTTCCTCGAACAGATGGTGAGATACAATGCGTTTGGTATCACGATTTGGGAAGGGACTCTCCATGTTTGGTGATTTTGCTAGAGGTAGGAACAACTCCTGATGGTGTTCCGAATATTCTATTCGAAGGAAGTTACGAAGGCCTCAACAATGATCAAATAACTGGATGGACTTTCCGCCCTGGTATGGGACACTACCGATGGTTGAGAGGCCTTATCAATCATCTTCGAAGAGAACAGAGATCATAGTATGTGGCGAATACAATTCGTCGCATCATAGATTTCTTCAATATATGATGACCGCTCTTCGTGGAACTCGTCTCTAGAAGGGGGGGTAATGTCACGGCCATAATCATGTAAGCTAATAATTACATATAGAAATAGGTAGAAGTAAGTAAAAGTAGATAAAAGTAAGTTAATTCTATAATATTTAATATAGAAGCTTCTTAGAAACTTCCTAGATGCTGCTTTGACTTCATAGGTGTCTTTAATTGACTTTCTGGATTAGAAACGTGGTCAACAAGTTGGCCATGTGCCACACATGTTGTTAGCTTGAAGATCAAGCTAACTATGTGGCCCACACGTAGAAAAACTTGCCTTGTAAGTCAAGGCATGTGTCCTACAAAGTCAACACATATTGGAGGTCCTATAGAACGTCGCCACGTAGCCCCTAGTTAGATAGTATATATAGAGACAAGAGTGAAGGCTTCTTCACTCTTGTCAACTCCTTTCTTGCTTCTAGTCCAGGTTCAAGAGTCTTTAGTTTCTTGTCTTGTGGCAATAGCCATTCCAATTTCCTTTTAATATACCTACTTGTCTATATTTTGACTTATTATATCGAGATAGCGTTTTGGTGTATATTTTTCCTCATCGAGTCTTTGTCCTTGACACTTGTGGAACAACCTAACTATGTGGCATATATATAGATAACTTACTTTGCAAATTAAAACATGTCGCTAACAAAGTCAACATGTTTTGGAGGTCCTTTAGGACATTGCTATATAGCTCTTTGTTAAGACTATATATGGAGGTTAAAGTAAAGCTTTCTTCACTTTTATCAATGTCGTTCTAGTCCTTACTCTTGTTTTAAGAATTTCTAATCTTTTTATTTTTTATAATAGCCATTTTAGTTAATATTATATTATTTTTTGAGTTACTTTCTAATTCTCTTCAATGACACAAGAGTGTATTGAGGATTCTCTTTCTTCAAGATTTATATTCTTGATAGTTTGATAACAGTGCTAATATTTTATTTTTTATCTTATTTTGGAAGTGAGTGGATTATTCCAATTCTATTATTGTATTTTGAGGGTTACAAACTATCCAACTTTTAAACAAAAAAAATCTTCTATTCTAACACTGATCTTTTTTTAAAGACAATGGATTACCTGTCATAAACACAGAAATACAGACTTGAGATCTAAAAAGAAGTTTAGGAAGAACTGACAAGAACTAGATTAATCAGATGAAAACAACACCAGAGAGTTAAGCTAGAGCTCCAAGAGATGTGTTGTCGAGACTGAAGAACTCTTCAGCCTCGATTCCAATATGTACTTCTATTTAAGAAGCTTCTTAAGCAACTTTTACCAACTAAGAAGCTTCTAGAAGGTTCCAAAGACTTGCTTCTAGAAGGTTCTAGAAACTTGTCTCTAGAAGGTTCTAGAAACTATGTCCTTCACATCTTCTACCAACTAAGAAGCTTCTAGAAGGTTCTAAAGACTTGCTTCTAGAAGGTTCTAAGGACTATGTCCCTAACATCACCCCCTCCTTTAGCTTCGAGGTCTCTAAGAAGTAATGTTGGTGTTAATCAATACCAATGCAAGAAAATGAAGATTTGTTGCATAACGTCTGCTATGAACTCCAACTGTTGTTCACAAGGTAAGTGGTTCATCAGCCCTTGAAGCCAATGGTAGTGGCCCACTCCTTCAACTTCTGACCAAGCATGAACTTTCGTGTCCTCATTGTGAAATTGTCCTGCAAACACGCCTTCTAGTTGACCATCATAAGCAGGCTCGCACTCAAATACAATCACCAGTGATCGGTTACTTGGTATCCTCCGTCGTCGTCGTGGTGCAGGTGGTTCTTCATCTTGGGGTCGCCTTCGTGAACTAGTTGGTTGAGATAATCTGATTGGCATAGTATCTATCTCTTGGCTATCCATATCAGAAGACCAAACTATGGCTATTGAAAAAAATTCTATTTTATCTTGGAGAAATTAACTACATCAACTACGAATTTTGGTAGTGCTCTCTCCCTTTCTTATATTCTTGGGTGAGCAAGCTTCAGAAAGAAGCTATTGTCGAACTGGCTTAGGTTTATGAGGATGTTGTTGATGAAACTCCTGTACCTTTTGCGATGCATTGGTGAGATTTTCAGCTGGCTCCCACGTTCTCTCATTAATGTCGTAGCCGCACCAATGAACAAGATACTCCAACTTGCCCCACCTTTGCCGTGAATCCAGTACCTTTTCAACCTCGTATTCCTCGTGGTTCTCGATCTCAATACTAGGTGGCGGACATTATACTCTTCCAGGAAAAGACGACTCTCAATAAGGCTCTAACAGAAAAACATGAAAGACTGGATGTACTTTCATAGAAGCTGGTAATTCCAGACGGTACGCCACTGGATTGATTTGCTTCTGGATGATAAATGGTCCCAATCTTCGATAGTCCAACTTATCACATGGTCGCTTGGTCTTGATATTTTGTCGAAGAAGCCATGTTTTATCTCCAATTTTGAAAGTAGATACTTGATTTCAAAATCTATCTACAGACGCCTTGTATGATTCTTGAGCGGATTGTAATTGAAGCTTCAACGTATTTTGAAGCTCTGATAGTTGTTTTGCAAATCCTTCAACTACTGCATTGTTATTTGTTGACGAACTCAATAAATCAAGCTTTGGATGATATCCATAGTTAGAAAAGAATGGTGTGTATTGAGTCGATGCATAGAGGGTGTTGTTATATGCAAACTGGACTAGCAACAGATATGTGGTCCAATCGTCTTACCGATAGTTGATGCTGCATCGTAAGTATTGTTCCAAGATTTGATTCATCCGTTCTGTTTGGCCGTCAGTTTGAAGATGAAAAGCCAAAGAAAGCTTGATATCCACCTTCAGTATCTCAAAGAGAGATCTCCAAAACTTTGATACGAATTGGATTCCTCGATCTGATACGTTATCATTTAGTAGTCCATGACATCGATACACATTATTGAGAAAGAGCCTTGTTGTGACTTCACTGGATGATGTCTTCTTGCAAAGAACAAAGTGCGCCATCTTTGTAAGCCGATCTACCATGACAAAAATGCTGTCAAATGAGTTTGATGATGAAAGGTCCGTGATGAAGTCCATGGAAACTGAAGACTATGGTCGACGTGAAATCAGTAATGGCTGTAGGAGTCTATAAGGGCGATGCCAAGGATTCTTGGATCTTGAATAGATGTCACAAGAGAGGACAAAATCTTTCACATCCTTCCACATTTGGGGCCACCAAAAATCTCGAGAAATAAGCTCCAAGGTCTTGTTGAATCCAAAATGTCCCGCAGCTGGAAAATCGTGGCGAGATTGAAGAACTCGGAGTCGTGTTGGTCCTTTTGGGATATTCAACTACTCCTCAAAGTATAAAAGATCTCCCTCCACCTTGAACTTGTCGTCATTGGCATGTTGTTTAATATCAATGGCTACTGAATCTTTAATGGTCATGGCACGTACCTGATTCAAGAAGTCAGCATCAATTGGCACAATAGTAGCGCAAAGCCAAAATTGCTCTGGCTTCAATAATGTCATACATTGTTGATCAAACGCTGCTTCTCCAGCCTTTGGTACAAGATACGATCTCCTTGATAAGACATCAGATAGTCCTTGCTGCTTTTTAGGTCGATAAGTGATAATAAAATTGAACCTTGATAGCAACATACTCCACTGATCTTGACGTCGATTTAGAACTTGAGCCGACATGAAATACTCCAAATTCTTGTGATCTGTGTATACGATCACTGGGTGTGCAGCTCCTTCAAGAAAGTGACGCCATTCTTGGAAAGAATCCACTATAGCAAGAAGTTCCTTATCATGGATCTCATAATTGATTTCAGCAGCAGAGAACTTTCGAGAATAGAATGCAACTAGATGGAGCTTCTTGTCTTCTCCCATTTGTGAAAGTACAGCTCTCAAAGTAAAATCCAAAGCATCAGTTTCTAAATAAAAGGCCTTTGTGAAGTCTGGATGTACCAAGATTGGAGCCATAGTAAATGCGATTTTTAGGTCTTGAAACGCCTTTTCCGCTAGAGGTCCCCATTCCAGCTTATCTTTGCATGTCAACCGAGTGAGAGGAACAACAACTTGAGAATAATTCTTAATGAAGATCTGATAGAAGTTGGCAAAGCCAAGAAAGCATTGTACGTCTCACACCGTCTTCACAACGTCTTCAGAACCTCCCAAGATACGATTGCTTCCACCTTCTTGGGATCCATCTTCAAGCCTTTCGTAGTCGCAACGAACCCCAAAAATTCCATCTCTATTTGGTGAAATAAACACTTCTCCAACTTGGCATATAGTTCTCGCTCGCATGTAGTTTCTCCAAGACCAAACGAACGTGCTTTTCATGCTCTTTCTCATTTTTGGAGAATATCAAAATATCATCCAAATAGATGACAACAAAATCGTCAAGGTACTGTCAAAAAACGTCATTCATCATATGTTGAAAGACTGTTGGAGCATTGGTAAGACCAAAGGGCATGACATTATACTCAAAATGGCCATACCTTGTACGAAACGCTGTCTTCCACTCATTTCCTTCCTTGATTCGTACAAGGTTGTAAGCTCCCCTTAGATCAATTTTTTTAAAAATCCTTGCATGTCCAAGTTGTTCTAAGAGACCAAAAATCAAAGGTAATGGATAACAATTCTTCTTTGTTATCTTGTTGAGGCCTCAATAGTCTACACATATCCGCAATGAGCCATCTTTCTTCTTCAGAAATAAGATGGGTGCTCCAACTGACGATTTTGAATGACGGATGAAGTTCTTGGCTAGATTCTCGTCGATGTATTTCCGCAACTCTGCCAACTCCATTTGCGATAGATTGTAGATTGGGCCAAAAGGCGGTTGTGCTCCTTCCTGTAAGTCTATGGCGCAATCATATGGTCTATGTTCCAGTAGCATGTCAACATTCTTCTTTTGAAACACGTCTTTAAAATCCTTATATTGCTCTAATATACTTATTGTCGAGATCTTCTCCCCGGTAGTTGGAGCCACATAAATGACAAACAGTGTGCCTTCCTTGGACAATCTTATAAATGCTCTTGCTTCAATAAATAAGGATTTCTCTATTCAGGGTTTTCTATTAGGCTTGCTCTTGGGTGGTTTTGTGGAAAAGGTCAACTTTCGCAACTTCCAATCTATGGATGAATTATGCTTTTTCAACCAAGAAAGACCAAGAATAACAGGATTTGATGGAGTTTTAATAATATTGAAAATAATATGACTACTATGGCCCTTAAACGTCACTTCTATAGATTTTGATTCATGGATGACACTACTAGACAATAAAGGTCGCCCATCTATGACCTTAACGTGAACAGGTTTGGATTTTTGTACTAAAGGGATCTTATGATGCTTTGCAAATTCTTCATCTAAGAAACAAGCAGATGCTCCTGAATCTAATAATGCTAAGGTTCTTAGTTTCTGAGGGCCAATAAGCAAAGGGATTGTAAAACAAAGGACAGGTTGAGCGGAAAGAAAGGAACCTTGTTGTTGTTGCGATATTTCACTGTCCAGTTGCACGGTTCCTATTGTGACTGGGCATCCTCGTTTTCCTGAATAAACTTGTCCCTAGTCTTGACAATACGTTGATTTTGCTTCTTGGGGCAGTTTCCAACTTTGTGGCCTTCTTCACCGTAATACAAGCATAGACCTTCCTCCATACGTCGCTTTTTTCTTCTAGAGTAAGGGATTTGACACATACCACATTAATTTGTATGTCTTCTACCTCTGAATATGAATTCACGCTACTTACCGACATAGTTGGGGCATGGCGAATCGTATGTTATCTTGAACGTTGGTCTTCGCGGCTTTGAAATAGGCGATTATCGCACTTCACAGCTTGGCTAATAGCTTCATTGAGTATTTTTGGATCAAGAAGAGTTAACAACAAATCCTTCACATCATCCCTTAAACCTCAATAGAATTGACTCATCAACGCTTCTTCATCCCAATTGATGTCGCATGCTAATTGCCTGAAGTCCGATGTATAGACTAATGTGGAGCGCATTTCTTGTCGTAGTAACCGGATCTTTGTTGTAGCCCGTCAAACCTTGTCGTGTTCACCAAATGCTTCTACAAATGCCTCCAAAAAGGTTTCAAAGTTGTTTAGTATGGACAATCGTTTCTCAAAAAAAGGAGCAAACCATGATAGAGTTTGTCCTGTAAGTAAGGTTCCAACAAGCCCAACATGTGACTCCTTCATTGGATAGCGTTTGGGCTGTAAAACTGTTATCAACTTGATTTAGTTGACGAATCTTCGAAACTTGGAACGCGTACCATCAAACTTCTCTGAAAGGTTAACTTAGGGCTTTTTATGTTGTAGAACCAGTGGTGCTTGTCGAACCTGAGGTAAAGTTGCTTCTCTAAGTGCAGAAGTTTGAGGCTGGTGCAACCTAGATTGTGCCATCTCAGATGCTCCATCATTATGAAGCCTTACCACGACTCCTTCAATCTTTGCAATTCTTTGCGATAACGTAGCGAGGGCATTCATGATAGCATCTAACTTGGACTCTGAACTTTTTGTCATACTAATGTCTTAGCCCCCGGCCATTCTAAGAGAAGGACAGAAATGACTCTACAAGAAGACAATATTGGTTTAGAGGAAGGTACTCCGCAACCTCTAAAATGCCTTAAGAGCTTCAAAAAAAGAGATAATCCACTTTTTCTAAAAAGAATAAGACTCCAATATTGTAACAAAAGAAGTATCAGTTTAGAGGAAGGTAATCCGCAACCTCTAAAATGCTAGTACACTTCCAAGCAGAGGGGTAATCCACACTCTAACAAAGAAGAAACTAGCTCTGATATCTGAGGTGAGTGCAGTCTCGACAAACTGTCACGGACACAAAAATACAGACTTGAGATCTAACAAGAAGTTCAGGAAGAACTGGAAAGATCTAGATTAATCAGATGAGAACAACACTAGAGAGGTGAGCTAGAGCTCCAAGAGATGTGTTGTCGAGATTGAAGAAATCTTCAACCTCGATTCTAATATATACTTCTATTTAGGAAGCTTCTCAAGCAACTTCTACCAACTAGGAAGCTTCTAGAAGGTTCCAAAGACTTGTTTCTAGAAGGTTCTAGAAACTTATCTCTAGAAAGTTCTAAGGACTATGTCTCTAATATCTTCTATCAACTAAGAAGCTTCTAGAAGGTTCCAGAGACTTACTTCTAGAAGGTTCTAGAAACTTGTTTCTAGAAGGTTCTAAGGATTATGTCCCTAACATTACCCCTCTTTGTGGAAATTTTTATTAGAGGTTGTGGATTATTCTCCTCTAATTTAACTTTTTTGGATTTGTTTGAGTTGCCTATGGAAGAAAAGATTATGGACACTACATCTAGTAGAAATGAAAATAGATTTGTAACTATTGAAGATCTTCATGAACTTGTCAACACTCTTACAATAGAAATCTTATGTATTTCTAACATGAATCATAGAGGTATTATGTCTATTCCTATGGAAGAAGTTCAGAGTTTACAGCAAGAAGTTGTGCAATTGAAGGAAGCAAGTAGATCAATTTCATAACTAAATTTAAAGAATTTTGCTTTTACACATATGATAGGGACAAAGATTAGTATCCCTAAGAAGTTTGATGGAACAAGATCAAAATTTTGAGGATTTTTGTAATAAGTCAAGCTCTATTTGAGGTAGCACTCTTTCCAATATCTTCATGGATTTACTCAAATTGGATTCATATGTGCACCTCTATCAGGAAGTGGTCTCTTTTAGTTTATACTTTTAATAGAAAATGATTCAAGACTCTTTTATGATTTGAATTCATTTATAGAAGTGTTTATGGTGACATTCAGAGAAAGTGATCAAGAATGAGTAGCAAAGACGAAATTCTTATCTTTATGACAAGGATCATGATCAACCACCACATATGCTACTGAATTCCAAAACCTTGCTTGTGATGTGGAGTGAAATGACAAAGCACTCATCAATCAATTTTGATATGGATTAAAAGATAGTATCAAAGATTTATTATTAATAATGCCAAAAGCAAAATCTTTAGAATAATTTATTACTCAACCTATTACATATGTCAATCGATTATTTGAAAGGCATCAAAAATAAAGACTTGATTGAAGAGGAACAAGTTAAGTAATAGCAATAACTTCCAAGTTTTTTGAAACGTATTCATCAAGGTTGAATCCAATACAAATTGATACAATACATTTTAAACTTCTTACAGAGTAGGAAAAGACTCAACGTCACAAAGAGGGTTTGTGTTTATATTATAAAGAAGCTAAGCAAACTGCTCAACATTGTCTAAAGAAGCAACACAATAACAAAATGAGGAGAATAATTACCAAAGAAGATAATGTGTTGGAAAACGAGTTTTTCCAACTATAATAGGGATCGTGCAGCTGGAATCATGTGCAACACCTAGTAAAGGTCATATTCTCTCTTCAAACCCTTCACCTTGTTTTACAATAGATGTGTATTTAGTACCTAAAAATTATAAAGTCCTTGCCTTATTAGATTCAAGAGCCTCATTATGTTTTATAGATGAAGATTTTATCAAAAATCAAAAAACTCCTTTAGTGAAGGAAACTAAATCTGTACATGTAAAAGTCATAGATTGTTAGTTGATGTCTTCTGGAAATATTATCTATGAGACTGTTCTTTTAGATGTAATAATTAAAGATCATAATAGCGTAGTAGTATTTAATATAATAAGATTTTCCTCCAATCCAATTATTTTAGGATTATCATGGCTAGAAAAATATAATCCTCAAATAGATTGGATTTCTTGTAACCTTAACTTTTTTGGTAGTATAATATAAGATCAAGTTAGCAAAGTAGAAGTACAAAAGTCTAGTACTTCCAAATCTTTACTGATAGGTGCGAGAGCTTTCATGCATACTGCAAAAGAAGGATGATCTTTTATTATATATGCTATACTTATTTCTAAAGGTGAAAAAATATCAAGTAGTATTCCTAGTCAATATGAAGAATTCGAAGATATTTTTGAAAAGAAGAATGAAGATATTCTTCTAAAGCATCGACCTTATGATTGTTCAATTGATTTGCAAAAAAGAGCTCAACCACCATTCAGTCCAATCTATAACTTATTGTAAAATGAGTTGGATGCATTAAAGAGTACATTCATGATAACTTGGCAAAGAACTTCATATGCCATTCTAAATCTCCAACCAAAGCTCTTATCTTATTTGTGAAGAAGAAAGATGGATCTCTATCGATGTGTGTAGATTATCGAGGACTAAATAAGATCACCATCAAGAATAGGTATCCTTTACCTTTAATTCCAATAATTCTTGATCAATTCAATTAAGCAAAGATCTATACCAAAATAGATCTACAAGGAGCATACAACTTAGTTCGTATCAAAGAAAGAAATGAATAGGAGACTGCTTTTTGAACTAGGTGTGGACATTTTGAATATAATGTCATGCCTTTTGAACTCACAAATGGAGTGGCCACTTTTCAATATCTTATAAATGATGTTTTTCATGAATTTTTAGATGATTTTGTCATTTGCTATTTAGACGACATTCTAATCTACTTTAAGAATATAGAAGAACATGAACTTTATATTCATCACGTGTAACAGAAACTTAAAGATGCATGATTATATGCCAAGTTAGAAAAGTATATATTCCACACTACTTAATTTGACTTTTTAGGGTATATCATTTCCAATGAAGACCTTATGATGGATCCTAAGAAGGTCCAAACTATCATAGATTGAAAGATTCTAAGAATAGTATAAAATGTGTAATATTTTTTAGGCTTTGCTAATTACTATCAAATCTTCATTAAGAACTTTTTTTAAGTTTTATCTCCACTTATATATTTGACTTGTAAAGACAAACTTAAGTGGAATAAAGAAATAAAAGCATCATTTGATGCTTTAAAGAAAGAATTTACTTCTACACCAATCTTGGATTGCATTGACTTCTCCAAGGCATTTTTTGTAGAAAAAAATGTGTCAAACTTTGTTAGAGGTGCCATGTTATCATAAATGAAAATAGATGACAAACTCTACTTACTAGCTTTCTATTCCAAAAAAATTTTAGCAACTGAGATTATTTATAAGATCCATGACAAAGAGCTCCTTGTAATTGTGGATTCATTTCAAGAATGGTGTCATTATCTAGAAGGTACTTCAAGTCTAGTCACTATATATACGGATCATAAGAATCTTGAGTACTTCATGTCAGCATGTGTTTTGAATCGTTGTCAAGCCCATTGAAGCATGACTTTATTCAGATTCAATTTCAAGCTTACTTATCACCCTAAAAAATAATAAGCTCTATCAAACGCCTTTTCTAAACGTTCTTAGCTTGCATCAAAAGGAGGAGATGTATCTTTTGATCATCAAAGAATGATCCTCTTGAAGCCTAAGTATTTTTATCTTTGAGTAATAAAATCAACATTGATTATTGATTCAACCTTTATCAAGCAAATTCGATCAAGTATATCCTCTGATTCTCTTATTCATGATATTAAAAATACTTCCTCTAAGTCTTATGATACTTCAAAGTTTGAATTCAAAAACAACCTACTATATTTTAAAAATGGCATATATATATTCTAATAAGTAAAACATGATTATATGTCCTTTAAGCTTGTCATGATTTTTTAGCAGTTGGATATTTTGAATACAATAAGACTTTGGAGCTAATATCAAGAGATTTTTGATGGCTTCAAATGTAAAAGATAGTCAAAGACTTTGTACAATCATGCAGTACTTGCTCAAGATCCAAAACTCCTTGCTATCGATCTTATGGATTGCTTCAACCATTATCTTTTCTAAAACAACCATAGTCTTATGTTTCTATGGATTTTATCATGGATCTTTCATGCTTAGGTTCATATGATTCCATCTTTGTAATCATAGATCACTTTACTAAAATGGCACATTTTATACTATGTACAAAATCTATTTCAAGTAAAGAAACAGCCAAGCTTTTTATTGATAATATCTATCGCTATCATGGATTGCCAAAGAATATTATATTGGATAGGGAGACTCAATTTGTATTAAGATTATAGATAATCTTATTCAAGATTCTAAAGGTGGAGATCAAGCTTTCTGTGACTTTTTATCCTCAAACTGATAGGCAAACAGAACAAGTAAATCAAATTTTGTGACAATATTTGAAGTGTAGTATCAACTATCATCAAGATGATTGGATAACTCTTTTGCCTTTGGCAGAGTTTATACATAATAATTCAATACATTCTTCTACTCAACAAACACCTTTTTTTGCTAATTATGGTTATCATCTATGTTTTGATACTTTTAACTTTTCAAAAGTTGATAATCCTGAAGCTGAAGATTTAGCAAATCATTTGTTAGACTATATGTAACAATGAAAATATAATTAAATGAAGTTCAAAGATGGCAAAAAAACCAACATGGATGTCTATTACAAGGAGCAACCACAATTCAACATAAGTGATAAGGTATGGTTACTTTGTCACAATATCAAGATTATTCATCCTTGTGATAAGTTGGACTATTATAGGTTGTGACCTTTTTCTATTTGTCAACAAATCAATTGTATTGCTTATTGATTATATTTACTGGAGTCTATGAAGATCCATCATGTATTTCACATATCCCTTCCTGAGCTGTATAAGACAATGAATATTTTGGAAAGAAGACAAATGCCATTTCTTCTTATAGAAGTAAATAATAATTAAAAATTTGAGGTGGAAGAAGTTTTAGACTCAAAGAGATGCTGAAATAGATTGGAATATCTTGTTCATTGGCACAGTGTCGTAATACGTGAAGTCTTGCTTGAGAATGCTCCGGGCACCTGGCTATGGAAGGAAGAATGGAAATTGTAATAACAAAATCCTAATTCTAATAGAATACTAACAATGCTCTAATTAGACCATAATCATACTAAGCAAGCTTTATCAAATTCAAAAAAACCTCAAAGAAATTTCAAACAAACAATAAGAATTCTTAAAGAAATATTAGAAAGATCACAAATATCACTCAAATATATCTCAATTCAATCTTAATTTAATTCTAGTTAAAATCCTATTAAACTTTATTGAAACTTTAGGCCAAAACTAATTGAATCTTAAATCTTAATAAAATCCTAAACCCTAAATCAAACCCTAAACAAACCTTAAACCAAATCTCAACCAAATCCTAAACCAAATCCTAACCAAATCCTAAACCAAATCCTAATCAAATCCTAAACCAAACCCTAAATCCTAAATAAAATCTTAACTAAATCCTAAACCAAACCCTAATCTAAATCCTAAATCCTAAACCAAACCCTAACCAAATCCTAATCCAAACCCTAATCAAACCTTAAACCAAATTCTAACCAAACCCTAGTAATTCCTACAACAGATTTGAACCTCAATAACTAATTAATAAACCGTTGATCTTAACTAAAATTTTGCACACTTCTTAAAAACTAAGTTCAAAACAAGCACAAAAAAATTGAAAAGGATGAGAGTTACCAAATTGACAATAACCTCAAAAATGTGCTTGGGTATTGGCCGGCCTCCTTCAAACTTGATGCCAATCTTCCAGAGCCAATATCTCTCTTTTACACCGTTCGATTCATCTCAAAATTCTCATACACATAGAAAAACAAGTCTTATATCCTCTCACACAAGTTTCACTCCAATCCAACTAGTAGATTGCACGAAATCTCAAAAAATCCTACTGGACCTAAAATTCTATTTTCTAAGTCCTTGATCCACTTAAACCTCAATATCCCTCAATTCAACTGTTAGATCGAGCTCAAATTTATGACTTATATTAAACAAAACTATAACCATAAACCCACAAAATTGCACCTATAGATCTACTACAAAACTCTTGAAATCACCCAAAAAATAAATCTTATTTTATTTCATAAAACCCAAATCATCCGAAACAAACCTTGACTTTGCAAAGCTTTTACAAAGTCAATATAGATCCAAATCACCCAAAATCAACACCTATAGAAACCTTATTCAATCTTCTATCAAATCCCACTCTCCGATCTACCAAAGAGTCCTGGAATCATCGTCAAGACTCACTTTTGTGCCTCAGGGTCTGATTTCGACCCTGGTTCATAACCGGCCCTCTCCGGGTATCAACATCTAGTTTTTTTAAGTAATTTTTACTAGAATTTACTCTTAACTTCCTCCTTAAGATGTCTATATCATTTATTTTTCCAATCTACCTTATTTTGCCTTATTTTTGGCCCTACAAAATAAGTAGAAGCTATTTTTTCTAAAAGGGCAGCATTACTACTAAAAATTTTACTACCTTCCTATCTTTTATTCATATTTTTCTACCTTTTCTTTTAACTTGGCACTTCTATAATAAGATCCATATTATCATCTTTCACCATATAGTTGTGTTACAACATGACACCGTGCTATAATTTCATTATTAAACTCTACTATTGTAATGCCTTCTCTCTTTTCAACTAATTATCAAAGAAATGAATCTTGAAGAAAGAAATCCTTAATACACTCTTACGTCACTCAAAAAAACTAGAAAGTCAATCAAAGATGATATGATTTTAAATTAGAATAAGTATTGTCAAAGAAAAAAAAGACTAGAAAGTCTTGAAACAAGATTACAAATTAGAAAAGCATTGACAAGAGTAAAGAAGGCTTCACTCGTACCCCATATATATTCTTAACTAAGAGCTACATAACAATATCCTATAGGTCTTCCAAAACGTGTTGACTGTGTAAGATACATATCTTAACTTGCAAGGCAAGTTTTTTATATGTATGCTATATAATTAGCTTATTTTATAAGCTACTAATACATGATTAACTTTTTGACCAATTTTTTAACCTATCAATCAAATATAAATACATCTAAAATCAAAGAAGCATCAATGAAGCTTTTAGAAAGCTTGTCTAAAAAATATTATAAAAAAAATCTACTTTTACCTAATTCTACTTAATTATATAGATAAATATTAGGATAAATATATATATATATATATATATATACATATATATATATATATATATATATATACATATATATATATATATATATATATACATATATATATTTGTGATATTATCTCTCCTTTTAGGAATAATTTCCATTAGAAGAGATCATCATATGTTGAAGAAATTAAAGATGCAATGAATTGTGTTTGCTACATACTCTAATCTTTATTTTCTTCAAAGATGGTTGATAGGTCTTCTTAGCCATTGATAGTGTCTTATACCAAGGCAAAAAAAATACCTTGTTATTTGGTTATTGTTGAGGCTTTCATAATCCCTTCAAATAAAACATTTAGAATATTGTTGGAAGTTGTTTCTACTTCTAAGAAAATCATCAAACATCACGAGTTTCATCTAAGGTTGTGATATCAAATACATTATATCTCACCATCTATTTGAGGAATGACATGTCATTTTTGAGGTTCTTCATCTCAATTACGTCATCTTGAAGGTTGTAACAATCACTATGTTTCATCTAATAAATCAACAAGTGATAGTTCTTTAATTAAATATGTTGATTGTTGATTTTCTATCTCCTTAATATCACAAATATATAAAATTTATAAACAAGAGTAGAAGATAGATTTTTATTCTTTCAAGATCTTATTTCTTTTATAACAAAGATTTTCTATTCTTTATCTTGGTTTAGATAGATGTTGTCAATGAGAAGCTTTAACTCTTTTTGTTGCATTTACAAGATTCTTTGCTAACTCCTATGTGTATTCATTAATATCATATCCATGCCAATGAATAATATATTTTAATTTATTTTGGCACATTCTTAAATCTAAGACTTCTTCCACCTTAAATTCTTGTTTATTATCCAGTTCTATAGAAAGAGGTGCTATTTGTCTTCTTTCCAACATATTTATTGTCTTATATGGCTCTAAAAGAGAGATGTGGAAAATGGTGTTGTATTACATATTGTCTTGTTAGGAAATGCACTAGGCATCTAACTGTAGAAGATGAAGTTATGTTTCACAAGTATTTAAAAAATTCTAATAGATTTCATCCATACAAGAAGAATATAATCCGAATTTCAATTCAAAAGTGCTAAAAAACACTCTTTTTAGTAGACTCAATCAAAAATACATCTTAATTATCTTATTACTTTTATATTTGAGCAATTTAGATTTTATTTATAACTCCTAATTCTTATCAATGAGCTTTGACAAGCTGTAACTTCCAATCTGATTATCTACTTGATGTGAAATTTTGCATGCAATTAGTAATGTAAGTCACCTACATGTTCAAGAAATTTCAGCCGAATTCAACTTATAGATTGTAAAAAAACCTCAAAAAATTGCACTAATGTCACTTGGCCACCAACTTAAAAGGTGATGCAAAAGTTCTAGCAATGATTTTTCCTTCTCCAACTATTAACTTCAATTCAAAATTGATTTATAGCTTGATCTTCAAGTCTTCCAATACCATGCAAAATTTTACCTTGATCCAACTAGTAGATCTCTAGATATCATAGGGATCCTATCCAACTCCAAACTACCAACTTCTAGTATGTTCTTGTATCAAAATCCAAATATCTTTCAATTGTACTATTGAATTATTACAAAATTTCACAAACACTTAAAAAACCTAATTAACCAAGTATTATCAAAATTTGAATTATAGATGTGATACCAATTTTATGAACTAGACGAGAGTATTAGCCCTAATTTTATTGCATAAATTTCAAGTTGTCAATACAAACCCTGACTTTCAACAATAATTTTTAAATTCCAATAAATTTTATCAAAACTAGTCTTATGTCTTTAGAATAAGTTTTAACCTAGTTCTCAAATTCTAATCTTCAATTTTTGAATGAAACCCTATTTTGCCCTAGGTGGTCGTTTTAGTAGCAAGAGATTTGATTTTGATCCTATCTCACAAATAGTCTATCTTTGGATATGAATCTAACTTATTCTAAGGAATTTTTAGCCCAACCCTATCCTCAATTTAATTTTAATATCAAATATATTAATTATTTATCTCTTCTAATTTGATTTTATCAATTTATGATCTTTTTAAAGTAGTAAAAAAATCTCTACAACCTAAAAGGTAAAATTACTAACTAATCTCAACCTATTAACTATTAAGATAAGAAAATAATCTAAGAGGCTTTTATTAAAGCCATGTTTAGATACCTTGAATTATTATTGAACCAAAATAATTAGATATTAATTAGAAATTTAATTTTGATTATAATTTCACTATATAGACATATTACATCACAACAACAGGATGGATTTTGAGAAACTCTAGTAAATATAATTGATAAGCAAGAAGATTGACTTGTTTACAAATAAGAAAAGGTCCAAGTCTATAATAGTCTAGCTTATCACAAAGACAAATAGTCTTAATATTATAATAAAGTAACTATATATTATCATTTATATTAAATTATGGTTATTTTTTGTAATAGGCATCTATGTTAATCTTTTGTCAATTTTGAAATCTCTTCAACTAAGCTTTTATTGTTGCATATAGCTCTAACAAATAATTTTTCAAATATTTTGTTGGAAGATTATCAATTTTTAAAAAGTCAAAAGTATCAAGTTGTAGATAATAACCAAAATTGGAAAAAAAAAAAAAAAAAAAAAAAAAATATTGAATAGAAAAATATATTGAATTATTATACACAAACTTTGTCAATGGCAAAAAAATTGTCCAATCATCTTAATGATAATTAATGATACACCTCAAATATTGCTCAAAAACTTGATTTATCTATTTTATTTGCCCATCAATTTAAGGATAAAAAGCCAAAGAGAGTTTTATATTGACATTTAAAATCTTGAAAAGGATTTTCTAAAATCTTAATATAAATTTAAGCCTTTTATCTGATATAATATCTTAAGATAATCCGTGATAGCGATTGATCTTGTTAAAAAAATGCTTAGCCATTTTTTCACCTATAATAAATTTTGTACATTGTACAAAATATGCCAACTTAGTAAAACAATCTACTACTATAAATATAGAATTATATTAACTTGAGGCTGAAAGATTTGTAATAAAACCTATAGAAAAGGAATACTATGATTGTTATAGAATAGACAATGGGAAAAAAAGTCCATAAGATCAATGGCAAGGAGTTTTGGATCTTGAACAAATATCACATGATTATACAAATTCTTTGATTGCCTTTCACATTTGAGGCCACTAAAAATCTCTTGATATAAGTTCCAAAATCTTATTGTATCCAAAATATCCGATTGTTGAAAAGTCATGACAAGCTTGAAGAATACATAATTGTGTTCTACCTTCTAAAATGTATAATTACGTCTCTAAATAAAGTAGGTTGTTCTTAAATTCAAACTTCAAAGAATCATGAAATTTAAGAGAATTATTCTTGATATCATGGATAAAAAAATCAAAAGACATATTTGATTGAATTTGTATGACAAAGATTGAATCAAAAAATGATGTTGACAAATTTGAAATGAATCTACAATTAAAAGGAGTTCTTTATTGTTGATCATATAATTAATTTTGGCTATTAAAAAAAAAACTATTAGATGGAATTTTTCATCTCCTTTTATTTGTGACAATATTGCATCCAAAACAAAGTCTAATGCATCTATTTCCATAAAAAATACCTTAGAGAAGTCAATATGATATAAAGTTGGTGTAGAAGTAAATTTCTTTTTTAAAGCATCAAATAATGCTTTGGCTTCATTACTCCATTTAAGTTTGTCTTTACAAGTCAAATATATAAATAAAGCTATAATTTAAGAAAAATTCTTGATAAAGATTTCATAGTAATTAACAAAGCCCAAAAAATATTGCACATCTATTATTGTTCTTGAAATCTTTCAATCCATAATAGTATGGATCTTCTTCAGATCCATCATTAGTCCTTCATTGGAAATGATGTATCCTAAGAAGTCAACTTGAGTAATGCGGAAAACACATTTTTCTAACATGACATATAATACTACATCTTTAAATTTTTGTAATACACAAAAAACATGAATATGATACTATTTTGTATTCTTAGAGTAGGTTAAAATATTATTCAAATAAAAAATGATAAAATCATCAAAAAATTCACAAAAGTCATTATTTATTAGATGTTGAAGAGCAGCTTAAGTATTTGTGAGTCCAAAAGACATGAAATTTTATTCAAAATAATTGTACCTCATTGAAAATGCAATTTTCTATTCATCCCTTTTTTTAATGTATAATAGATTATATGCTCTTCATAGATCTATTTTTGTATAAATCTTTGTTTGATTCACTTGACCAAAAAGTCATAAAATCAAAGATGGAGAATAACTATTCTTGATGGTGATCTTATTGAGTTTATGATAGTCCACACACATCCATAGAGACCTATCTTTTTTCTTCACAAATAAGATAGGAGCCTTAATTCAAGATATAAAATGGTATATAAAATTTTTAGCCAAATTTTTATCAATGTATATCTTAAATGCAACCAACTTGTTTTGTGATAGGTTATAGATTGGTCCAAATGGTGGTTGAATTCTTTCTTAAAGATTAATAGAATAATCATAAAGATGATGCTCTAGAAGAATATTTATATTTTTTTTTCAAAAATGTCTCAAAAATCTTGATATAGGCTAGGAATACTACTTGACGGCTTTTTACCATTAAAAAAAGGCATGGCATATATAGCAAAAGATATTCTTTCTTTTGTAGCATGCATAAAAGCTTTCACACCTATAAGTAAAGGTTTGGATGTATTAAATATATGTATTTCTATTTGACTAATAGAATTTTGGACTAAATTATTAGAAAAATTAAGGTTACAAGGAATTCAATTTATTTAAAAATTATATTTTTTTAATCAAGATAATTCTAAAATAAAAAATTACATAGAAATATTATTATATTAAATATTACTATGCTATTATAATTTTTAATTGCAACATCTAAAAGAATAGTCTCATAGATAACATTTTCAAAAGATAGCAAATAACCATCTATGACTTCTATACATACAGGTTTAGTTTTCTTAATTAACAATATTTCTTATAATTTGATAAAATCTTTGTCAATAAAATAGGCTAAGGCTCTTGAATCTAACAAAACTAAGACTTTATGATTTTTTGGTCATAAATAAACTTCTATTGTAAAATAAGATGAGGTATTTGAGAAAAGAATAGCACCTTTATTAAGAGTTATCTAAGATTTCAATTCCACACTCCTTATTGTAGCTGAAGAAACTTATTTTCTTACACATCATATTCTTTGGCAACCATGCTTTTCATTTTTTGGTTGCATTGTTTTTTTGAACAATATTGAATAGTATATTTAGCTTCTCTACAACATAAGCATAAACCTTCTTAATGTCATCGAGTTATTTTCTGCTCTATGAGGAATTTAAAATATATTATATTAATTTTCATTGTTTTTGGCCTTTATGAATAAGTTTGTAAAAACCTAAGAGTTGTCGTCATTATTTGAATTTTTTTTCAATCAAATTTTTATTCTTGATGTCTTTCAAATAATTAATTATAATATGCAATAGCTTAAATAATAAATTATTCTAAGGATTTTGCCTTTGACATTATCAATAATAAAGCTTTAACATTATTCTTCAACTCATACCAAAATTGATTGATAAGGACTTTGTCATTCTAGTCTACATCTCAAGTGAGGTTTTAGAATTTAGTAGCATATATGGTAGTTGACCATGATATTTGCCATAAAGATAAGAGCTTAGTTCTTATTACTTTTTTTTATCACTTTTTCCAAATGTGGCAGTAAACACTTTTAGGAATGAATTCAAATTATAAAAAAGTTGCAAATCCTTTTCTTTTAAAGATATAAAGCAAGAAAGAGTACATCTTAATAGAAATGCACCTATGAATCTGACTTGAATAAATCCATGAAGGTATTGGAAAGAGATGCAAGCTTAAATAAAGCTTGACTTATTACAAAAATCTTAAAAATTTTGATTATGTTCCATCAAACTTCTCAAGCATACTAATCTTTGTCTTCATCATACTTGTAGAAGCAAAAATTTCTAGATATGGTTGTAAGGTCGATCTACTTACTTCTTTTAATTGCACAACTTTTTGACATACATTCTAAACTTCTTCTATATGTATAGAAATAATATTTCCATGATTCACGTTAGAAATATATGAGATTTTTATTCTTAGAATATTGACAAGTTTATTAAGATTTATAATAGTTACAAATCTATTTTTACTTTTACTGAGGGTAGCATCTATAATCTTTCTTTCTATAAATAATTCAAATAAATTGAAAAAATTAAATTGGAGGAAGGTGATCTACAACCTCTAAAATCAAATGAAAACTTCTACAAAGAAGGATAAACCACCTTCTTTAAGAAAAAAATCAATGTTAAAAAATAAGATTGTTTGTTTAAAGGTAGGTAGTTCAAAACCTTCAAAATAAAATAATAGTAGTGAGATAATCCACTGACTTCTAAAATAAAATAAAAAAAATAAGTTAACACTCTTTTCAAACTATCAAAGAAAGAAATCCTTAATATACTCTTATATCACTCAATAGAATTAGAAAGTCATTCAAAGATGATATGATATTAAATTAGAATGGCTATTGCTAAAGACAAGAAGACTAAAAAGTCTTGAAATAAGACTAAAGACTAGAAAGGCATTGACAAGAGTGAAGAAGGCTTCATTCTTCTTTCTATATATACTCTTAACTAAGAGCTATGTAGCGATATCTTATAAGACTTCCAAAACGTGTTGACTTTACAAGACACATATCTTAACTTGCAAGGAGAGTTCTTTTATGTATGCCACATAATTAGCTTGTTTTGTAAGCTATCAATACATGATTAACTTCTTGACAAAGTTTCTAACCTATCAATCAACTACAAATACATACAAAGTTAAAGTTGCACTTATGAAGTCTTTAGGAAGTTACTTTAAAAAATATTATGAAATAAATCTACTTTTATCTATTTGTATTTAATCATATAAATAAATATTAAGATAAATATGTATGATTGTGATGTTGACTTCTTAAAATTAGCCCGTGATAGTCCCAAAATAATATCTTAAGTCACCACAATAACAAACCTCTAACTGAACAATGGCTATCAACACAATACTAAAGAACAAACTAATATATTAATTTAATTTAGATAAATTTTTTCAGATTTATTTATTTTTTAATTAAAAAATATATTTAATTCTATAATTCTTAGCCATAATGGATCTTTTTTAATGAATATATACAAATTATAAAATTTTAAATATCAAAAAAAAATCTCATATATATGTGTGGATAATCTATTTGTAAAATTTAGTATTTGTTAATTTATAGTAACAAAATTTCATAGTCTTACAAGTGCATAAATATATTAAATTAGATAAATAAATAATTTATATTTATTTTAGATTAATATTTATTATTTTTAATATATAATAAATTTCTTAATTATTTAAAAATATATATATGATTTAGTTATTTTTAATTTATTAAAATTTAACAAGTTAAACATAATTAAATAGATAATTAAAAATATAAAATATTAATTTATAAATAATTATATTAAAAATCTATATATATATGTATATATATATATATATATATATATATATATATAATGTTTTATAAATAAAAAATAAAAATTTATCAACATTTATAATCATTATTATTTAAAAATTGGATTTTTAAATCTATATTTAAAAACTAAGGATATGATTTTAAAGATCAAATAATTTATTATAAATATAAATATAATAGCCATTGATTATTTTTTAGTAGCAAAAATATTTCTTATTATAAAACTTAATGTATATATATTATTACATAAAGATAATTAAAAAACAAAAATATTATCTATATAATTTTTATATCATAGCAATGAAAAAAATATTTATATTTGATAATCAAGTTTAAATAGAAATAATATATGAATATCTTTATATAATGGTTTGTGAAGAGAATAAATTAAAAGAATTTAATTAAACAAGTGAGATGATTTCAAAGAAAGATGATATAAATAAATGAAAAAGTTTATGTATTCAAGAAAAAAATAAAATGGCTAAAGATAAAAAAATCTACAAGCTCTTAAAATTAGATTAGAAGAAAAAAAAGAATTAATAAAAGTAAGAAAGGCCTCAATCTTACATCTATATATATTATCTAATTAAAAAATTACATAGCAACATTCTACAAGTCATCTAACATGTATCCATTGTAAAATACATGTCTAACTTGGAAGATAATTTTCTAGTATTTGCACCACATTACCAACTTATTGGGCAGGTTTTCAGCCTACGAATCACCTACAAATATTTGGAAAGTCAAATCTATATCTAAGAAATTTTTACGAAGTGTCTTCATAAGATATTATCAAATTTAGCTACTTTTATTTAATTCTTCTTGTCCAAGTAAATAATAGTATTAATATATATGTCTATAATATTATTCTTTCTTTTATAAATGAATTCCACTAAAAACAATGATTACAAATTGAAGAAATGTAAGATGCAATAAATCATATTTGCCACATATTCTAATCTTTAGTTTTGTCAAAAGTAGTTAATAGATCCTCTCAATTATCAATTAAATTCTATACCAAGATAAAAATGACACCTTATTATTTGATCATTTCTAAGAAATTCATAAATATTTTTAAATAAAATATTTAAAATACCATTAAGAATGATTCTTATGTCTAATAATTTTACCAAACACTGAGAGTCTCTTCTAAAGTTTTATTATTAAAAAAATTATATCTCTATCTATTTAAAAAATATCATATTTTTCTTGAGAATCTTCATTAAATATATATTTTTTTATAAAAAAAATTCTTTTACTCTTCATCTTGATTTTGATAGATGTTGTCAATAAAAAAAACATCAATCTTATTTTTTTCATTTTCAAGATTCATAGATGGCTCCCATGTGCATTCATTAATATCATGTTTGTGCCAATATAGAAGATATTATAATATTTTTTGATGTTGCCTTAAACATAAGATTTCTTCTATTTCAAATTTTTGGTTGTTATCTATTTCTATAGGAGGAGGTAGAATCTATCTTCTTTTTAGCATATTCACTATCTTGTATAATTTAAGAAGAGACCTATAGAATAAAAAATAAAAATTTATAGATATTAGTAGATATAATCAACATGCAATTAAATTAATATGTTCACAAATAAGAAATGATCTAAGTCTATAATAATCTAATGTATTACAAAGATAAATATTCTTGATATTACAATAAAATAATCATACTTTGTTGTCAATATGAAATTGAAACTATTCTTTGTAAAAGATATGTAAGTTGATTTTTTGTTGTTTTTGACCTTTTTTAATTATATCTTTATTTATTGCATATATATTTGATAAATGATATGTTAAATCTTTTTCCATAAAATTATTAATATTTGAAAAGTTAAAAGCATCAAATTATGGATATTAATCATAATTGTCATAAAAAAGTAATTATTAATTAGAAGAATGTACTTTGTTATTATAGGCAAACTTAGCCAATGGAAAAAAGAGTTGTATAATTATCTTGATGGTAATTGATGGTATATCTTAAATAATATTTTAATACTAAATTCACCTATTTTATTTGTCTATTAATTTGAGGATAAAGAGCCAAAGATAATTTTATATCTATCTTTAATATCTTAAAAAAGGTTATCAAAAAAACCTAGATATAAATTGGATCTTTTTATATAATATCTTTTGATAGTCCATAATAGCAAAAAATATAATTTTTATTTTTATTTAAGATAAGATTAAAATATTAATAATAAAATATATATAAATAATTAAAAAAATTATTTTAATATAAATAATAGCTGAAGAAGTCTATAAGATTGATGGCAAGGAGTTTTTAATTTTGAATAAATATCACATAAAAGTACAAAGTCTTTAATTTTCTTCAATATATAGAGCCACTAAACATCTTTTGAAATTAATTCTAATATCTTGTTATATCCAAAATGTCCTATAGTTGGAAAATCGTGTTGAGCTTAAAGAGTACATAATTATGCTACAACTTTTAGAACATATAAGTATCTTATAAAATAGAAAAGATTGTTCTTAAATTCAAACTTAAAAGTATCATGAAATTTAGAAAAAATATTATTAATGACATAAGGAAAAGAATCTAAGAATTTACTTGATTAAATTTGATTAAATAATATTAAATTAATAGTCAAAGTTGATTCCATTGCTTTAAATTAAAATTTCTCTAGCTTAAAAAGATGTGTCTATTGTTGATAAAAAGCTGCATTTATTTCTTGTAATACAAGATAACAACATCTTAAAAGTATATTTAACAAATCTTGTTATTTTCTTGATTAATAATTGATATTAAATACAAATCTTGATAGAGACATGTTTCAATGGACTTGAAAATAATTCAAAACATCTATTGACATAAAATACTTAAGGTTTATATAATTTATATAAATAGTCACTAAACTAAAAGTACCCTCTAAATAAATAGTGTTATTTTTAAAATAAATATTTAATTATAAAAAGCTCTTTATTACAGATTTTTTAATTGATCTTGGCTATTAATAATATTTTTGAATAAAAAGCTATATCATGAAATTTTTTGTTTATTCTTATTTTTATCAATACTTGCTGAAGCCAAAGTCCAATGCATTTTTTTCACAAAAAATGCATTAAAAAAATTAATACAGCATAAGATTGTAATTGTATTTAAAAATTTTAAAATTGACTTTAGAGCTTTAAATCTTCCATTAACTTCTTTTTATTATTTAATTTTGTCTTTAAAAGTTAAACATATAAGTAGAGCTACAACTTAAGAATGATTTTTGATAAAATCCTGATAGTAATTCAAAAAATACAAAAATATTTGACATCTCTTATTTTTCTTAGAAACTTTTAATCTATAATAATCTGAACTTTCTTAGGATCTATTATAAAGCCATCATATGAAATGATGTATTCTCAAAAATCAACTTAGATTATAAAATATATATATATATATATATATATATATATTTTTATCTTGAATTTCTAAATTTTTGTAATACACAACAATTATAAAGTTTATACTTTTTATATTTTTAGATTAAAATAAAATATCTTCTAGATAAGAAACAACAAAATCATCTAAATTTTTTCAAAAAAATAAGATTCATTAATTACTAATCTTATTGAGTCATGAACAATCCACCTTCATTTGTAATGATCCATCTTTTTTCTTTATAAACAAGATAGATGTTGTTGCTAAATTTTTTTAATGAAGTATAAAGTTTTTGGCCAAGTTTTTATTAATATATTCTTATAGTGAAACTAATTCATTTTGTAATAAGTTATAGATTGATATAAATTTCATTAGAGCTCTTTATAGTGATTTAGAATGCAACTTAAAATCTTTTCACCATTAGAAATGGATGTAACATAAATAACAAATGATAAATTTTTTGTAGCATGTATAAAAGCTCTAACAACTACAAATGAAGATTTAGTAGTATTAGACTTATGAATTTTCACTTTTTTAGAAATAATCTTAATTATGATATAAAAAAAGTCAAGATTATAAGTAATTCAATCTATCTATAGATTATAATTTTATAGCCATAATAAATCTAAAATAATTAGATTAAAAAAAGATTTAATAAGATTAAATATTACTAAGCTATTATGAACATTTATTGCTACAATTACAAGGATAGTTTTATAGGTAATATCTCTAAAAGTTAGAAGATAATGATCAATGACTTTTATATTCAAGAGCTTAGTATTTTTTATCAAAAATATACTATGTCTTATAACAAATTCTTCATCTAAAAAATAAATTGAAGCTTTTAAATTAAATGAGGTAGAAGCTTTGTGATTTTTAGGTTATAAATAATATTTATTGTAAAAAAGATAATAATTGAATATTATACTTATTATCTCCGTAGTATAAGAATAGTCTTTCTTAACAATATCAAATCTATCAATCCTAAGTAAGAGGTTTAAAACCTATTATATCAATTTGTATGTCTTATATTTCTAAATGCATATGTTAAGAAAATATTAGTGTTTCCATTAAATTGTAAAACTATTGAAGCATGTTTATGTTGTTGTTATATCAAAATTCAAACAATCAAATGTCATATTTTATAGTAAAATCAATTGCTTAACTTAATATTTGAAGATGAAATAAGTTCACTATTAATATTTAAATCTTATATTGTAATCTATAGAAAAATTAGTTACTAAGTGCAATATTATACAACTTAATATTAATTACAAATTATTAGAATTATGAAGCATATAGTGATGTTAAATAATTATCTTAATACAAAATACAAATATTCTTAGTTAAAACACAAATTACATTATGTTATCTTTACATTGATTAAATGGTTTTTAAAATAAAGTTTAAATTATTAAATATTAAATTATATTATTTATAAATAGATAAAAAATTATAATAAATCTAAATTTAAAATTAATGTTTTATTACACTTGTCATGTGAACTTAGAATTGAATAAATTTGAGATTGAAGCTCAATCACTAATTATATTTAATTAATAAATCCTTAAAACTTTGATCTTACACTATCAAACTTCTTAAGCTAGATAATTCTTTTTTCTTTAATACTTTAACAATATTCTACCATAGAAAGAGTAATAAAATTTACTATAGATATTGAAGCAACTTTAATCATCTCTATAGCTTTATTTTTAATTAATCTTATTCTTTATTGTAGTGGTGAATTGTGTTGATGTATATCAAGTACTTATTCCCTTATTTGTTCTTCTATTTTTATTGTTATATCTTTCATTTTAATAAGCTTTGTTATAATAATACAATAAGATAGAAGATTGCTAATATCACTTAAAACAAATTGAAAAAAAATGATTGTTTATATCATTTAAGATAAGTTGAAGAAATGACTCAAAGATAAAAAATATATATATAGATATATATAAATATATATATATATATATATACATACTAAAACTAATATCAATTTAAAAGTAGATAATCCATAATTTTTGATATACTTATATTTAACAATAAAAAATATAATATATTTTTAATCAATTAAAGAATTTTTTTTGATATTGAAAGTATATTTTTATTAATTCATTAAGAACAAAAACTAAAAGAATGTAATTAAATAAATAAAATTTATCTCATTAAAAGATAATATAAAAAAAATAAAAAATATATATATTTTCAAGAAAAAAACTATATTGGCTATTGCCAAAGATAAAGAAGGTACAAACTATTAAAACTAGATTAAAAGCAAAAAAATAATTGATAAGAGTAAAAAGGCCTTACTCTTACTTCCATATATATCATCTAACTAAAAGCTATGTAGCAACATTCTATAGGTCATCCAATGCATATCCAACTTGAAAGATTCATGTTTAACTTACATAACAAGTTTCTAACATTTGTTCCATAGGACCAGCTTTATGATAAGTGGCTAGTATATACAACATGTCGCTAACTTAAAAAACAAGTAGTCAATATGTGCAACATGTGCGTATTTGTTGGTCAAATTTTTTTTTATCTACTAATCATCTATAAATACTTAGAAAGTCAAATTCATATTTATGAAGCCTTTTTATAAGCTATTATCAAATTTACTTACTTCTATCTAACTCTTCTTATTTAAATAAATACTAGTATTAATATAAATGTTGGTGACATGCTTTGGCAAGAAATTTAATGTCCCTTAGCTACAATTTATGAGAGTATAGATATAAATCTTTATCAAATTTTGAAGTATGTGCATTACAAAAGGATGAAAACCAAAGTTTTTCTAGAAGGCTGACATGTCATAGCAGCGGACTTTTGGATAAACGTAATGTCAAAGTGGATACTTACGAGAGAGAGGACGACACTTGCCCCAGAAATATTGAAAGTGATCGCATACGCTACAGTGTCCAGAAGCTCGACCACAAGAGCCACGAACACGCTCAATTTGCTTGTGCCTTCGGTGACCAACAGGTCGCCAGGAAGACTATCACCCATAGAATCCCCAACGTCAAGAAGCACAATCACATCCTTCTTCACTGCAGTCACTTCTCTGAACGTGTATCATGTAATCAAGGTTTTCCATCCAAAATACATAAACTACGAGTTAGTCTGTAACGCAATAACTTCGTTCAAAAACAATCGCTACTCCAAGAATTTTACTTACAAAACATTCGCTAACTTCTTGCTAAATAACTTGCAAATATACTTTTCGATCATCAGAATGTCAGGAGCGAATGAAACATTCAAATAATCATTGCATCACACTGCAGCTCTTCTGCATTATTGTCTTTTCTTAACGGCGGAGAAACATCTACGCTACTAACCATGGACGCTTTCGTGGTTCAAAATTGCATTTTTCCGGGGTATATCCTGCAGCACGAGATACCTTTCAGAAAGATTTGGAAGAAAAAACTAGTTTTTCTTGATCATGGGATTCAGTTCAGGACATTTCTAAACATTACAAAGAAAAAAAAAAAAAAAAAAAAAAATTCGTACACCGGGATGTGAAGACATACTGGACCCAGAAAAGATCGCTGGACGCTTTCCACAGAAGCGAAGTAAGCCCAAGATGTTAGATTCAGTCCATTGTTAGTCGATGTTACATTCAATCGCCACGGATGAATTCAAGTGTAATCAAGGTTTTCGGAACCTCCCATAATAAGCAGTCAGCTTCAATGAATTTTCGGAGAGATAGAAATGAATGATCATTCATGGGAGCAAATTAGTCTTGTTGGGTGTTCTTGACTGGAGTCATACCTGACGAAGCTCTTCGCAAAAGAAACGCGAATGGTCACCCCAATTGACACCCCAGATTGCCATCCCCACTGCAACAGTTTGTGGTATTGGCAACGCTTACGCATTTTGTAGTCCTTTTCATCGCTTGATAATCTACGCCCACGGTGGCTACACAATCGACGAATAATGGAACTACCATGGATGAACTTACAAGGCGGATACATCCACACACATGCGCCTTCTTCGGTGGATGTAAGTTCTTCGCTCGGCCCTGACACCTCTTCGCGCGAGCTCTCTTGCTCTTTCGCACTCTCGGTGTGTCCCTTCTGATCGAACTGCGACCTAGCCCATCACTTGAAAGCGATCGACATTTGCCGGAACAGGTTCCAGTGCAACTCTGGAATTGTCGGCGTGCTTCACGCTGCGCTTCCGCTCGGAGCCCAATTGACGCTCGTGTTTTTTCCACTCGCGATCGTCTTCGGCCTGTGACTGAGTGGACCGTCCTGTTGGTCTAGGGTTTCGAGTGTGAAGTGGCGAGTTCGCGAGTTCCCCGTTTCAGTTCTAGCTACTGGGTGTGTTTTGTTGGTTTCATCATTTGTCCTTGCGGTCGGAGCTCTCGCTTCTTGCCCTGGTGTGTGTGGGCATGTGTGTGCGTTTTTGTCGATCTCTTCGTGGGTTATTGCAGGCTTTTGCTTTAGTGGATTGATAGCGTTTACCTCAAGAGGAGATTCTAACGTGCAACAGATTCCTCTGAAATATGGTAAGATGAACAGTTAATTGATGGATGTGACTTTGGTAATACAATCCGCAGCCAATTTTATCTTATCCAAATCGGTGGACTCCAGGAGCTTTAAGGTTATATAAATGTTTTCTCGTTTGTGTGTAGATTGGACGAATTTTCACGTTTCTCATTTACGATTGTAAAGGTGGCTGATTATTGAGTGTACAAATGTCTTTATTGATGTAAACAACAATAACAATCGTAACATCAGTCGTGTCCTTCATGATATTCAAGGTGCGTCGTTCTGTTTGCAAGGAATTATTCATAGACGAGGAAGGCATGGAAGAAATGGAAATTAAAATTCTCAGACATATCTAAGGCCCTTCCTTATCAAGAAAAGACTTCACATTCTAAAGGTAGTTGGATCGTTAGTTGCAACAGTTGGAAGAGTATTCTCAATCAGGAATATAGACGTTTATTTTAATGTTCATTCTAGTCTTCTTAGCACTGAGATAGGTCAGATTGGTGAACGTGAGCACGAATGCGACGTCTACACTAAGATTTGAGTTTGTATTTTGGAAACCATGACCATTCATATGTTAATCGAAGTTTTGAAAAAAACAATGACTCCTTTATTTTTCAGTCTGGGTCGTGCTCTCTGTTCTTAACACCTCACTTAGTGATCGACGTAGCTGTAAAGCAGTGATGCTGAAATTTTTTTCCACTCGCGGTCGTCTTTGGCCTGTGACTGAATGGTTCGTCCTGTTGGTCTAGGGTTTTGAGTATGAAGTGGCGAGTTCGCAATTTCCCCGTTTCAGTTCTAGCTCTGGGTGTGTTTTGTCGGTTTCATCATTTGTCCTTGCGTTCGGAGCTCTCGCTTCTTGCTCTGGTGTGTGTGGGCATGTGTGTGTTTCTGTCGACCTCTTCGTGGGTTATTGTAAGCTTTTGCTCTCGTTTCTTGTTTGAAGTGGATGTCATTGGAAATGAGTTTTTAATGTCGTGGGCGGGTTTTGATAGAGAGGTCTTTGTTGTTGAGAGTGGTGGATCTGTGGTCTGTCATGTATTGTGTAAGAATTCACGGAATCGGTGGTTGGCGGTCGTGTTTTGAGCTGCAGATGTGTCATCGGATGAACCTAAGCTTTTCTTTTTGTTTCGGCTTTTATTTCCCGTTCCTTTGTAAAGTTGGGGTTGTTGTTGGTTAGTTTTGTATCGGGAGGCTTAGATGCGTATTACAACTGCATTCAATGGCTGCAGTTTTTGGATTTGAGCGTGCATGTGTGGTGAAGTTTGCTTTGATGGGAGTGTTAGCTAGTGCGAAAGTACAGATGGGATTTCTTGGTGCTTAGATAACTCAGGAACGGGCTTCTGAAGCCTTTTTTTTGGGAAGATGTGTGGTCGGATGTTGATAGAAATACAGATCCAATATGGGAGGAAGTGTTTGCCATTTTCATCGGCTAGCGTCTGTTGTCGTCTAGGAATGTTCACAAACAGTTTAGTTTTGGAATTATCGTGATTGAGGTTTTTTTTACACACCAGTTTAGACGGAGTTAGTAGACAATCTACAACTTTGGAATGTTTTGTGATTCTTGACTGCGAAAGGATGGATTGGAGTGAACATGATCTTGCATGTAGCGCACAAATTAATCTTGTGAAACTTGTTCTAGCGGCTTTGAAGGTCTGAACAACACATGATTTGATATAAACTGTGCACAATCGTAACCACTGGAGGTAATATGTCCATTTTTGAGATCATGAATATGCAGATTTAGGAACAAGGACGTACATGTATACTAGTGTAACACAATGGTAGATTAGGAACTGGTAGTATGCACATAAATCAGATTGGAGTGGAACATCTAAACTACTAAATTTTAAAAACAAGAATTGGTGGTATATAATTGTAAATTGTAGATTGGTGTACAATTTTAAATGTTGAGTGAGAATTCAATCATAAATACATAAGGTATAAGAGTGAAAGTGCAAGAGAGAAAAAAATAATTTTGTACAACTTTGAAGATAGTCTACTTAAAAAGCTTTTATGGAGGTGATTCATGGCTTTTTACATGAGACAAAGAATGGATTTGTATAGAGTGTGGTTGTGAGGATTACAAGGATGTGACAATAGTCAATATAATTAGTATTATAAGTGTTAATTATCATGGATATTGTTGTGTAAGTATATCTAATTTCTAAGACTATCTTCTAGATGAGTATAGGTAGTAAGAATATAGACAAAGTCAAGTTTAGTAGAAAAAGTAGTATTATTTATTGTATCTTAGTCAATTGAATTTTAAAAAGTAAGAAAATTATAAGATATTTGAAAATTATTTTTATTGAATGGAAAGAAAGAAATTGTATTATAAATGAAGGTTTGTGCAAGTTGTAGTTTGTTGTGATGTTTCTTGGAATTTTAATTATTATTTGTTTATTTATATTTTGAATTGAAAAAGTTTAGGTCCATTTAAAAGACTTAATATGATGCATGTAAATCTTATAGAATATACTTTTGTATTCTTATTGGCTTGTTATTGTTTTAGTTATGTAAAGTATTTAGATTTGAATATTTTAGGATGGTAGTCATTTCAAATTGAAGGCTATTATTTAGGTTTTGAGGTGAGCAATATTTGAAAATTATATTTAAGTCCAGTAAAAATTACAATATTAATATAGATTAGAAATGGATTAATAGAATACATTCAAGGATTAAGTGTGAATTGTAAGATTACTTAGGCTTGAAGGTTTAGTCTTTGGAATTCAAGTTCAATTTAAAAAAATTTAAAAATATATGTATGGTATAATAATATAGATAAAAAAGTGTGCCATGAATATTATAAAATACATAATAAATGTTATGTGTGATTGTAGATATGTGGTGATAGGATAAAATTGAATCAAGAAGTGGCTCTTCATAGGACATCTTTTGGAATTAATGAAGGAGTATTTATAAAAACAAGTTTGTATCAAGTTTTTAAAAGTAAGGCTTTCTAGCAAATATGAAACAACATAAAGATTGTATATAAGATATAGGCACAATATCCAATATTTAAGGCATTAGAGAAGAATTATACAAAGAATGTCAAGCGTATGTTAAAAACTATGAACTTTTATTGAAGAAAGAAGACATATTGAATAGAAAATAATGTGCAAATCAATATAAGAAAATTAAAAATGTCATGAAGGTGTTTGATTACTTATTGGCATGCAACAACAATGGATTAGAGTATGTATTTTTATTAAGCAAGTTGTGTTTTGTATTTAATAAAGCTTATTTACTTGTAAAGGATTGTAGAGAAAAAAATTGGTATGGTGTAACTTTATTTCAAATGAAGAACAAAGAAACATTTAGAAAACTACTTTGGGATTTGAAGCATTGTTGTGATAGAGTAAGTGATATGCTTATAAAGCACAATGACAACAAATTTGAAGACAACATATGTGGTACTTTTGATGTTGTAACCTAAAATGAGGTGGAAGGTGATAAAAAAATATTTATATAAAAGATTGATTCTTGAAAGTGTAGAATGATTTCAAAAACATGGATTAGCACAATATTTACTACAAAAGTTGAAAGACTTACATTGCTTTGAAGGTAGAGAATTAGATTCTTTAAAAATATCATTAAATATAATAAGTTTTAAAATTATGGATCATATAAAAAAAAATGATCTTTTGGAGAAGTTTACAAGTCAAAGTAGTTGGGACTTGATTTTGCAATTAAAAAAATGGATGTTGGGCATGATAAGTTATATATGAAAGAGGTGGACATTCTAGCAAGTTTAAACCATTTCAACTTGATTAAGTATTTTTTTTACAATGAAAAATAATGCAAATGAAAGTGAAGAATGTTGGCAACTAAAAAAAAAGAAAATAAAAAAGTTATACTTAGGAATGGAATTGATACAAACAAATTTAAGTGAGATGGTTGAAAAAAATGGAAAATTATCTTACATTTTTTTTTATTGATATTATGTATCATATTGCAAGAGGGATGTATTATTTTCATAATATGCACATTTTACATCATGATTTGAAGCCCAATAACATTTTTCTTAATGTAGAAGAAAAAAGAATCTCAAATGAAATTTTTTAATATGCTATAGTGAAAGTGATAGATTTTGGAATGTCTAAGATTGAAATTGGAAGCAATCCAAAAGCTACAAAGAATAAATATATGTATAGGAGTGCTAAATACATGACTCTTAAGGCATTGAAGAATAAATTTCAAACAATGACAATTTATTCTTTTGAAGCATATGCTTATTCATTTGCACTGATATGTTGTAAGAAGCTATCTAAAAAGAATTCTTCTAAAAAAATTCAAAACATGTAGAATTTTTATCATGTAGAATTAAATTCAACAATTGTTTTAAATTCTAAATTTTTTTTAATTCTACAATTTTTATCATGTAGAATTAAAACAACATAATAGATTGCCATTGGTAAGCCATCTACCAAAATTTATGATATATACATATTTAATTGAGTTTATTGATGTTATTTTTCTTTTTTTGTTACATTCTTATATACTATGTTGATTTTAAGATGCTTAAATATAATCACAAGTTTGTAAAATTATTTTAGAATGTAATATTTTTATTATGTATTTTGTTTGTTTGTTTTTTTTTTTTTTTTTATATAAATGGATGATTTGTTATCTCATTTTAAATTGATAAAGTTGAAAAAAGAAGTGTTTGGTTGAGCCCAATGCTTATTAAAAATAAGACAATTAATTGCAAGCAATGTAAAGGTATTGTGTCTTATTGGAGTAGGTGAAATAGTATTTGAAAATGTAAAGAACTAAAGATAAATTGAAGATGTTGTGTCAATGGATGATTTGTTTGCTAGCAATGGCAGCACATTGATTATGACAATTTGAGATTGGAAAGTCATAGAGGATTGTGCTATAGAAATTCATAAAGTAAATGTTGAAGAACTTGATGAAGAAACAAGTTTAAGGTCGTTTAATACTTATTCTTGTAGATGTTAAGTGAAGTTGCTTCATGATCTTGTTGAAGTTGGCAAAAATATTGTAAAATCTTGTAATAGTCTATCATTGACCTTGAAAGTTATGGATACATTTTTATGAGAAAAAAGAATTTAAAATTTTACAAGTTAGCATTACAAAGATTAAAAAGAAGAAGAGAGTTGGAAGGAAATAAAAAAAAATAGTATCACAAGATTTGATATAAATTAAGAGTAAGTTTTGACAACTTAAAAGTTGAAGAAAAGAATATGTTTTTGGATATATGTTATTTCTTTTGTAATGATATGTGTCTACAAGGCATGTTGAAAGAAAGAGCATTACAAATCTAGACCAATAATGAAGAAATGACATTTGAAAGAGATATAGAATGTATATTTAATACATTGATGAATCAATCAATGGTGAAAGTAGACAAAGATGGAATTGCAAGAGTGCATAATCAACTATAAGATATGAATAGAAATATTATTAAAACAAAAATAGAATATAAAGATATACAAATACAAAACATGAATGTAGAGGCTTTTCATGGAATTTCAAAAAATATAAATATTTAATAGTTATCCACATGAAAATCATGGAATTAATAATAATATTAAAGATTTATAATTTGAAGTTAGAAGATAAGGCACAAAAATACTATGTAGATGTTATTATGTTTTTGAGGTGTATGTTGATGCAAAGTTATTTATTATTTCATTTAATTTCTATTTTTATAAGATTTTGTATGTATAAGAATTACATGATTTATTTGAAAATTTTAAATTTTTTGTGTGTTGGAGTTATATTATTTTATAGCTAAAAGGATTGCATTACAAAAATCTAAATATGTATGGTGAAATAAGAAGTGTTTGTTTTCAGCACTTCAATTATTAGGTTATGATAGTAATCTTATATTAAGAGATGACATAAGAAGATTAGGTATATTTTTTGATTTGACAAAAAACTTTCAACTTAAAATATTTTCTATTAAATATATCAACTGCATTCAATGTATAAAAAGGTATATTAGACAAAATAAGGTATATATTAAATGAAAAAAAATTTAGGAGATATTTTAGACTTTAAATATCTTGTAATTAAAAAAAAAAAACTTTTATATAAGTATTAATAAAGTTATTTTTAAAATAGTTACATTATTAGAACTTAATTTAGAAGGGTGTTTAAATATGCAAATTTTACCAAATACAATAGAAAATTTGATATCATTGAAAAAAACTTAGTTTAAAAAATTATGAGACATTAGAAATATTAGAAAAGTTAATAGAAAGTTTGTATACTTTGACTATCTTAGATATATCAAGGTGCTCAAACTTCACATTATTGCCAAAGGAATTGAACAACCTCACATCTTTGACTTTCTTTAATATAAGTGAATACTCAAAGTTGACATCATTGCCAAATAAATTGAGTAACTTCACATTTTTTACTACCTTAGGAATGTAAAGATACATAAGGTTGACATCATTGCCAAATAAATTGGGCAACTTCACATCTTTGATAATCTTTGATATACTATGGTATTCATACTTGACATTATTGCCAAATAAATTGGACAATGTCACATCTTTGACTTTCTTTGATATGTATAGAAACTTAAGTTTGATATTATTTCCAAATGAGTTGGGCAACTTCACATCTTTGACTATCTTAAATATATCATTGTACTTAAGCTTGACATCATTGCCAAATGAACTAGACAATCCTACATCTTTAACTACCTTAGATATATCATGGTACTCAAGCATGATATCATTGCTAAATGAATAGAGCATCATTGCATCTTTGACTACCTTAACATGTGAAGGTACTAAAGCTTGGCATCATTGCTATATAAATTGGGCAACTTCATATCTTTGACTACCTTAAATATAAAAAGGACAGAAAAGCTTGATATTATTGCCAAATAAGTTAAGCAACCTCACATCTTTGGCTTTCTTTCATATACTTGGATGCACAAGCTTTACATTATTATTAAATGAATTGAAAAGCCTTACAAATTTGATTATTTTCTTTGTATATATATATATATATATATATAAATGAATACTTAAGCTTGACATCATAAACAAATATATTAGAAAAAATTTCATCTTTGACTACTTTTAATAAAAATGAGTACAAAAGCTTGACATCATTGCCAAATGAATCAAGTATCCTTATAGCTTTCACTACCTTAATATGTGGAGATATTCAACCTTGATGTCATTGTTAAATAAGTTGGGCAACTTTACATCTTTAACTACCTTAAATATGAAAGAATGCAAAAATTTGACATTATTGCCAAATAAATTGGGCAATCTGACATCTTTGACTACCTTTGATATATGATGGTAGTCAAGCTCAACATTATTGCCAAATAAATTGGACAACCTCACATCTTTGACTATCTTATATATATGATAGTACTCAAGCTTGATATCATTATCAAATGAATTAAGCAATCTCTTATCTTTAACTACCTTTGAATTAAGTTATTTTTTAAGCTTTATATCATTGTTGAATGAATTAGGCAATCTCACATCTTTGACTACTTTAAACATGGGAGAACGTAAAAGCTTGATGTCATTGCCAAATCAAATAAACAATCTAATATCTTTGACTACCTTAGATATAACATAGTATTCAAGCTTGATATCATTTTTAAATGAATTTGGTAACTTCACTTCTTTGACAACTTTGAATATAGTAGGATACAAAAGCTTAATATCATTGCCAAATGGATTTGTCAACTTCTTATCTTTGCTGCACTAGTAATGAAGACCTATATTATTGGCTTCACCAAGATAAACAATGACAATGTAGAACTTATAAGTGCTTTAAAGAGTGGTATTGTAAAAAAATGATTATTAAAATCTATATAGATTCTTTTAATATTATTGCATAAAATATTATTACAAATTTTGAATACAATAACAAAAAATAAATTAAATAAAATACATACACCAAATAAATTTTACACAAATTTATAATAGAAATTTTAAAAACCGTAACTTTTTTAAAAAAAATATATATATATAACAGAATAAAAACAAACAAACAAACAAAACTATTGGAACTTTTTATGACATAAATTTAAATTTTTAATTCTAATATATATATATATATATATATATATATATATAATATTTATTTAATTTTTAAAATTATATAAAAATATATTTATTCATTTATAATAGCTTCAATTTTTACATTTCTTAATATTAATGTAATTATATAAATGAATATTTTAAAAAAAGTATACTTAATAAAACATAACACCAAAAAATAATTTAAACTTTATTAGATATATAGATATATACATATATAAAATAATATAATAAAAGTAAATTATATGAAATAAAAGAATTATAAAAATAATAATATTAAATATAAAATTATAGTAAAAATGATATTAAATACTAAAGATTTAAAAAAATTACGAATTTAGATTATAAGAAGAACAAAGTAAGAAATCTAAAAAAAGAAATATAAAGTAATAAATATTTACAAAATATTTTACAATTTTTAATTAAAATTTTGTATAATTAAAACCTGTAAAAAAATTAATTATACACAAATATTAAAATCAAAATTTTATATTTATTAAAAAAATTTAATAAATATATGTATTAATATATTAAAAATTATAAAATTTTATATTTTTAATTATATAGTATATTAATATATATATATATATATTTATATATTTATATAAAATATATATATATTAAGTATAGATATATATATATATATATCCATATAATAAATATTAGTCTATATATATTATATTCTTTAATAATTTATATTTTTAATATATCTTTAAAAACCAAATATATATTTGTAATTTTTTAAAAAACTTAATATTATTGAAAATTTAAATAATATCTCAGATTAAATAAACAAGAAATTATCTTTTAAATAATAAAATAATTATTAATATGGTTTTCTTTGATATGAACAAGGTATCTTTGAAACAAAAGATTAATAAAAGTTTTAGATAAAAGGTCATTACAAAATTAAAATATTATAAATCACAAGATTTATTATTATACCCAACACAAGTTAAGAACTTTCAACAAATTTTCTTACCGTGTATAGTCAATAATTCAGAGAAGTTACACATTTAAGGAAAAAGATGAAGTTTCATATGCTTTGATGCTGAAAAAGGAAAGTGCTGTATAACATTATATTAGAATAATACAACGCATACATACAAGGTAATGTTCATGCATAAGTGGTCTATTTCCACATCCACACTTTAATATCATCCATAGTCTAACATGTTCTTTGTCCCACGTAGAAAAGGATTGTGAACTACAATGTAAACAGAGAATAAGCGTAATAACCAAGAAGTATGAAAGAAAAGGGCAGAACCTTCAGTGACCCAAAACGATATTGAGCTCAAACCTGGCCGTCCCAACTGCATTATCGAGTTACAAGTCTCTTGCTCACCACTCTTTACGTCTTAAGGAAAACGAAAATTACAGAAGATTGACAAAATCAGCTGGCACACTTCAATTTCACCGTTGCAATGCTCCGTTCCCAATGCTAAGTCCACATATTAAGTGTTGAACCTTCAACAGTATGTGCAAGGGTTTCAACTAAATTATCTTAGAAATATCCTGAAAAGAATATATAGAATGCCTGACTAGAAACTACCAGTTTACCCAGAAAAAATGTCGTTAACCTAAAGGACTGATACTTTGATACAAGTGATAGCAAATTCAACCTCCTGAAGTTCACTAGGCACATCTGGAAGTGTCTCTACAATGACTACTTTCACCCACCCTCCAGAATGATCAGCTGTGGTTTGAGACCATTCCTCCGTTTATAGAATGCTCTGGGAGGAAGTTCCTCTTCGATTTCGAACCTCTCGGCGATCCCAAGTAACCTAAAGTAGAATGAACTCCAGCATAATCACCATTAATGAGGGCATGCAATGCTGGAGCCATATTACTACCTTTCGTAGCAGGAGGAGGTAGCCCTGTTGCATCAAAGCTCGAGGCAGGTCGTGATGCCGATTCAAATTCCAATGGAAGTTCTTCAATTGTCTGGTCAGGTATCCAGAAACATGTAAGGTAACATTTTATCACGTATCTGACACCACTAACAAGACAGTTTCAGGAACAACAGAAAATCTCCAGCGTTAAGACTAAACTTAGGCTTCTACCGATACGCTCAGATCGTAATCAACTATTCATAAAATACTCTGCAGATCCACAGCACAAATTCAAGATCGAGTAAAAACACATTACGTGAAAATCCAAATCCGTTACATTCGCTGAAAACATGGGACTAACGTGCACAATTCCATAAAATCATAACCTGCGGTACATATATAACTTCGCTCTAGACCTTGGGCCAACAACAACGAGGTTACTTCAGCTAGGCGATAGGTCGAATCCAGGCATAAAGGTCATTAGGATAATCCTACATGTTCAACTTTAACGATTTTACGATTCTAAGAATTTTAAGCCTCAAATCTATGGTATTAACTCGAGGAGATCATTTCTATGGTTGATTCATCGAAGATTGGAGCAACCTAAAAGATCATGAAACAAGATTTCAACAAGATAGGTGCAAACAAGAAAAAGAGTACATACCCAATTAGCTTGCTGTAGAACTCGTAGAATCTCCTTGCAGCGCTTCCGCTTGACGGCGATGTCCTCCTTTTCCTGAAGCATCTCCTCAAACAAATTCTCCCTATGCAAGATAAGAGAGGAAACGGATTCAATGTGGAAAGTAACATTCCAAATAACGTTGCGTTCCATTCTCAATCAATAAACCGTGGCCATCAACGCGGGAATAAACGAATGAAAACTAAAAACGAATATTATCGATGCACGAACATTGTCTGCATAACCATGTGCAACTAACCTGTACAACTTCCTGATGAATACGCTATGAAGCTCTCTTTTCACATGGTTGACCTATGATGTTACGAAAAGAAAAGGTATCAGTAGAATTCTGCAAATGTGACAGTTACAATAATCCTCGTAGGTCAGCTCAAAGAAAGCCAACACAACGTAAAATATGGTCACTTATTTTCACCGACAAAAGAATTTTTGTGTTAAACACCCACACGTGCTAGTGAACAAATGGTTGAAAGCACGTGCAGGTCGATTAGAAGAAGCATTTCTTATCAGCTGAAAACCAGTAAGGAATAGTGACAAACCAAAAAATGCATGATAGTTTTTGGCACTAAGTCTTGTATATTCTTCCGCACGATGTCATAGTAGGACTTTAATAGCAGCCGAGTAACAGCGATTTCCACGGTCTCTTGCTCGCTTTGAGCATCATTCGCTCTAAGAGTAGCTGGTGGCTGTTGGACATTCAAAACAGCGTTATAATTCCACAATGCAACAGTAAATGTTTTTAAAAGTTTACAGGTACGAAGACAAGTCTGTCATGTCTCCTAAACAGAGGCTGGAAAAAGCATTTCCCACGACACTTAGTGTTCATCCCAAGGTACCGATTGCCTGAACTTACACGGGGCCACAAAAATTTACGAGTAAATATATCCCACCTCACGCAACTGAATGCTGGAAAGTGGCGATTCTAAAAGTCCCGGTGTAGGTTCGGAGTAGCTTCGAATAGGTGCATGCTCCTTACTGCTGCCATTCACAGGTTGGCGGCTTTCACTGCTAGAGAAAATTGAGGATATTCCCCAGCTGCTTCCAGATCCAACACTACCTGAGGACACAAGTACTGGATTATCACAACTTGCTCACAGGACAACTTGGTAACAAGACAGATATTAAATAGCGTATTCATGTTTGAGGAAACGAAATCACGCTCCACAAACCGAGCTAGAACATGGAAATCAGCCGCATTCAAAAATGATCAAGGGACTTATGTTCAAACAAACTACTTAACCCCTTAAGGGTCAACCAAATATCTTCGCACCCAAATCTTCGATAACGTCAAGGAGCTTCAAATTTTCAGTTAACTTCAGAGAGCTACATTGAACTCGAAAACAGGATTTTTAGGATTCCATCCCATCTCCAAAAAGAAGGATATAAATCTCTTTTGGCAGCAGCCCTGACAGAAAAAACTGCTCTAAAAAGAGAGTCAACTGTGATGGCTGCAAAGACTCTCCCATGTAAAAAGAAAGAAACTTATTTTTTTTAGCGAGTCATCAAAATTACAATTTATAAGTTCCGTTAACAGAGTTCTGCAGCGACTTGATGGTTTTGAAATATTTTGAGTTATCTCAAAAGTATGCTAAAATATTCTCGTTAGATTTCATCTACAAAACAACCACACGAGGTCCATGTAAGGCATTTAAAACTTACAGAAATGATATCTTACTTAAGATTAAAACCCTTCATCCTTTAATGCTAATGTTCGAGAACGAGAAGTCGAAATTATTAGCTTGGAAAACTCACCGACAGTGCTAACCTTCTCCTGTGACCCAACCGGAGGCCTTGGTACAACCTGCACAGCCAAAAATTGAGCATGCTCTAATTGAAATACTCACCCAGAGGAGCAAGTACACTACACGTAGATCCAACTAAAAGGATACTCCCAATAAAACAAAGGTGCACTTTGGCAAGAACCTACTGGCTCATGAGAAGCAAGTGATGCAGCATTTGTTCGAGCCAAAATTGCACGAGCTTTTGCTTGCTTCTCTGGTAGGGAAGGGGGACGCTCAGACCCTGGTTCCTTCCAATCATGCAAGTCCTTCACACAACCAAAATTTAATAAGCACATAACAGAACCAGTTATTTCAGAAGGTTCGTAAAAACATATCGCTGCAAAACTAGTTAGGTTTACATTACATCTCTCCATACCCTAGGAATCTTACAGTCAAACGATGAAAAGATTAATAAGGCAATACACACCAAAATAATCGAAAGGTTTAACAAAGATTACCTTGGAAGCCTTGGCACCCCGTTGCTGATTCAAAGCTATTTCCACAGCCTTGCTACCACCAATAAAAGCAGGATGCGACGTATTGATGTAATCCATCTGTCATATAAGCAGATGATCCATAAAATCGCCACATCAGACCAACTCATCACCCCAAAGATAAAACCGACAACTCCCCCTAAGAGAAAAATCTATGTAGGAATTAAGAACAGCATACTGAACCTTGCTTCGTTCAGTAATCTGAAAACACGTTTCACTATGTTCTATCAAACTACAACAAATTAATTAGCGATCACTCAAAAACAAAAGCAAAAGCTACAACGAAAGCTGGGTACCGGAGCTTCAATACCTCCATTTCAATGAGATGACCAATCATGGTTTCTGCGGGAGACAAACCTTCACGCAAGAAACTAGCTACAACTTCCTCGATGCGTCTTCGCAGATGTGGAAACCTTAGCAACTCAAGCGTTTCACACCTATGTGAAATCTTAACATCGCACGAAACAGAATGTCAAATGCCCGGTTAATCTTTGATAGACTTAAAGTAAACCACAAGACGTTAACCAACCCAAAATCCATAAGCATCACAAGTACCAACCCACAATCTGCGCATAGATACCTTCACAAGTTCATCATAAATAAACCGAGCACATTGTAGACTGGGCTCCAATAACCGAGCAATTTGTCGGCGTACTAGCACCTCAAAAGGCACCTACATAAGCCAAATCACAATGATTCAGGCAAGCACAAACCCTGCATTGTTGGCATAAACCCTCCAAGAGTAGGAGGTACCACAATGGAGTCGACACCAGCTATATGAAATTATTTCTTCATTATAAATCTATCCTCCTCCGCTTCCAAGGGAATGAGCAGTTACTTTCCAAAGATAAAATGAGAAAAGCTATTTCTGAAGGTTACCAAACCTGCAAGATTCACATTTACTTGCAATCTTGCCAACATATTAAGTTAAATTAAGGTATGTGCACAAGTCAAATAATGCTTGTTAGGGGAGAATACGATAAGCGTTGAGAATAGTCCTACCTCCGGTACGAAAAGTACATTTTTGGGTCCTGTTGCGTTCTGTATAGCTGTCCGTATGTCATCATCAGTCAAATCGTCGTTTGGATCTACCTCCTATAATGCCGTGCATTCAAAAAAAAAACCCAAGCAACGTGAACGTATATTTCATCAGTTCTACAATAACAAGAAAAACTACCTAAGCCGGGAAACAACAGGGTTACTGATGATTCGTAGTGAGACAAATAGAGGAAAAAATTTCGTCTCATTACAACTGGCATAATTGTGGCAAGACGAACGTAGGTAATGACAAGCAAAAAAAAATTGAACCGCCAAGATCAACTAGCATGGCGAATGGGATGTTAACAAATATCTTAAGGTTTTACACTCCAACGGTAGTAAAATCACCAAAAATAGCGATTCAAACAACTATAATAGAAAATCTTCGTGATACGACGTTATGAAAAACGACACGCACAGGTAAAGGCTTGAAAACGACGTTTTTGAAAAAATGAAACTGAAATAAGATTACAAACAGAAAGTGATGGAATTAACTAACAGATCACCAAGAAAGTTTAGATAGTTGTAAGATTTCTTAATCTGAATTCTTGAGAACATGGTTACCTCCAAACTTCTCACAAAAATAGCTTGAAAAATGTAATGAATCCGGGCTCCTCCAGAGAGCTCTGTAGTTGACATTTCTTCGTACTTCCCGTCAACAACAGATTGAAAGCCTGGAATGAGTTGCCAGATTAATGTTCTTGTGAGGGGGTGAGATCAACTCTAATGACCACAAAAGAAAATAAAGGCTACTTTCATTCTGCTACATGAAAGCATGCTTAAACAAGACATGATGTTTAAACCTATCTCAAGAAAAGAGAGTAAAAACAGAAAATCCCGGTAGCAGTAAATACCATGAGAATACTTGGTCAGAATATTTAGCAACAATGCCCCTTGCCCTGACTAAAAACCACAACAGCACAGCTTTCCAATCAGATTTGCTCCCCAGATCTACAATTTCAGGTATCTACAAAAAATCACGTACGAGGACAGAAAGTCAACAAGAAACTACCTCAAAAGAAAGCTGTCAACTTTCCACAATGTAGCCCAAAATCAATTCAGCAGAACAAAGGAACCTTCATATTGATCTTAAAATAGGCGAAATACGAACATTAGACCTAATTACAAAAAAACAAGTGATCGAAAGAGTAAACCTAAACAATGCAGAACAACTAGGCGAAGAGTCACAGAGGTAGCAGCCTGCAATCAAGCAAATCAAAGACACCTTAATACAGTAGCTTAACAACCCAAACAATTCAGCTTAATATAAAACGTACTTTGGAATCCGTGATCTCTCCGTATCCAGCAAGCTCTTTCTGAAGAGTGATCATCTGAGTGCTTATGCGGGCTTTCAAATCTGGAAGAATTGACTTAATGTGCTGCACCAAAATCTGTGAACCATAGCAGAAGAATTGAAATGCTTTAGTGAGAACTAATACCCATGGAACTGTCTCGTCAGAGAGGATAACTAGTACTAGACTAGTTTAAGATACACCAAGAGATTAATACAAGCGGGGGTTCAGGGTAGTAGAAACAGGTGTCGTTCTATACAACCAAACTTCAAACCATACGAGTGGCAGTCGTAAATTGAGTTCGATTTCCATTTCTCAACAATCAAGTTTAGAAATTCACAATACGAGCAAGAATTACAACGGTCGACATGTACAGAATTAAGAGCAACGAGAGAATCAACCCATAAGCTATCCATCTCGCCAAAGATACACCGCATACAGATATCTAGCGACGAAACTGAGGCTACGAGAAAATACCGTGTTCAATTTTATCGCCAACTGAGGGACCCCGCACCTATCAGCCAAATTATGGTACACCTGCGGACCACCTTTGTATTAGATATTGAAAATACTTGAGTACCATCCATAAGTGTTGAGCTTACCAGCTGCCCACACACAATAACATCTAGGTAGACTCACTGAGAATCACAAAATTTATTTATTTCGATGACACCACAGATTCCATCCATATATACCAATCAAACCTTCGATTGTGCACAAATAGAAATAAAGATTAGCCACTGTCGACTTACGGGTTTGCTCCTGAAGAAACTTTCTTCATAGGCCAGAGCATCTCGAATGGACTTGTTTGCGATAATATCCTATGAAAAGAACATTAGCAGAGAACAGGTAAGCAGTATGGCCTTCAATCAACGCACATCTAATCCACCAAACATTAAACAACGTGATCAGGAACTCCTAAAGCAGCTTCCTCATACTTATTGCAGCTTTTCATATTTACACTCAATTCCATAAACTTGAGTCCACTAGATTACTACAACCAAAACGCAAGTACCTCTTGACTCCTATTAACAACTCCAATATAGCCAAGACGTAATGGTATGACATTTCCGAGCAGGAAATTCCGGGCGTCTGTTCCTCTGTCCATTATATCCAACTGCACATTCCAGGTACCCAATGAAAACACTTAAACACGCCCTACAATAACTTGAATGTATCTATTCTCAATAAGAAGACGAATACGTTCGAAAACTATGGTCCCAAATACAATAACCACAAAATCCTTGAAAAGAAACTTATAATTTTAACTAAGAGAATCTAAGGTCGGCATAGAAGTACAGGGGGAAATTCAAATGACTTACTTTTGTGATCACTCCAATGGTTCGAGATCCTGTGAATGATAATCGCAGTGTTAATTAAGTAGTTGACACAACAAACTTTCCAATCTGAGAACTTGAAGTATCAAAAATTAACCAGAGAAGAATTTGTTCCTCAAGTCCTACAATCAGGCATACCATGAATCCACTTCCTGAATTCCAACCTTCAACCAACAGTTCTCACTAGTTCTGATTATATCTAGCGCAAATATCAACTCTAGGAAATACTAGTTCTTACTTCTTTAGGTAGCTCAACTTTCACAAATTGATGTAAAAGCTTTCAAAAAATTGATGTCTCATCGCCCACTTCCAACTATAAAATAAAATAAAATAAAATAAAAGAAGGATGACAGCAAACAGACCATCAGGATCCGCCATGAGTGCCATTTGCAGAGCGTCTGAGTTTGCCAAATCTGCATTTGCAGGAGAGACTGCCAATATTATGCAAGTCTCGTGTTTAATATAGGACAAAATCATAGTCCTAACGCGGGCCTCGATGTCATTAGGTTGATCGCCAACAGGTACCTTGGTAATTCCAGGTAGATCCACAAGCGTGATGTTCAAAACATTGGGGGAAAAAATTTTCAGGCGAATCTGCTTCTCAGAAATACCCTTGTTGGTTCCAAGCTCCCTGTCGGTCTCAGCCTGCAAACCAAGGAGATAAACAATGAATTAATATAGCATTTTCATATAGTCTGCGACGACAAGTGGTTTATTTTGACATGAATAATACTGCGCAGACTGTAAGTGCTTGAAAATAAATCCCAAAGAGTGCGACATAGAAGGAAAAAAAAAAAAAAAAAAAAAAAAAAAAAAAAAAAAAAATCACCTGAATCTCTTTCCGGATGGCTGCAAAGTCTGTAAAGCGCCGACCAGGAATATGTAGGAACTCACCCCACTCTACTAATTCGGTTTGGTCCTCAGCCCTTCGTGAGGTCTGCACCAACTGCAGCACTAGAGGCCGCCGAGTGCATATATCCGAACCTCTTGGCAAGAAGTCACGTCCTACAAGAGCTTCTAACACACTAGATTTCCCACTGCTTTGGCTTCCAACTACTGCCACCTGCAAGTTTCAACTTTCTTAAAATGCTGGAGTAAACCTTGTGAGGAATTTTCCTTTCTGCAGCAGGAATCCCCATTCCTGTATGTGTGTTCGAAAACCGTACAAAAGTCCAAGTACGATCGGGTTTTCGTATGCAGGCCATCAAAAGGGAAAAAACTTAAACTGTTTTCAATAAATTATGCAATGAATAAAAAAGCAACTATTTGTCCAGCATTCCGTGAGAACTGTGGATTGATAATTTGCTTACAAAAGGTACTATGTTAAATGGCTGATGTATCACTAATGTAACAAATTAAAGGTCTAAACTGCTAATCCTAAGCTACACATTTGAGCGAAGAAATAGAGTTCAACTTTGAGAGTTTGAAGTTCAAGATCTCAAGGAAGTACATGAAGTCCATCGAAAGTTCAAATCTTCGAAAGTCCCTGCAAAGCGAGAGATTATATTTTTATCAAGATCAAGCGACAAGTTTGCTTACTTGGGGCAAGTCGATAGTGGAGGCACTGCCCAGCTGTGAGAATATGTCCTGAAGCTTGTTAACCAAGGGAATCACCGCATCCCCCAGAAAAGGGGTGGAAACTGATGTAGGAGCTGCTGGAGTTACATTAGGCAGCGCTGCAGACACTGAACCCGCCGAAACTGACACTGCAGGCTGCGACATACCGGCCAATTATCTGAAAAATACTCTCCTATCTGTAGTTTAAAGGATTGACTAGTGCAGGTCAACCACAATACCCAGCTGAATAGGACATTCAAAAGTTCAAACTCCAGCCTTGCACTTCATTCTGAATCACAAAGGGAAAAACAACAACATAGTCGATTAGATTTATCTTTAACCAGAACGGGTCATACACCTTATTCCACCCACTATTTTCGTTATGTCAATTTTACTAAGCATGAGTTGTGAATGTAATATACGTAGCTAAAATCCCCCAACTGAACAAAATAAAAATACCCAATGTAATGTTTGAGATCAGATCGCGAGGCTGGGTAAGCACAAAATTAGATCAAAAACCTTCCCATAACTAGGCATCAACAACAGAGTTACCAGTTGCAAACATGTTAATCCACCGCAATTCACGACCTATTCCCCCCTCGACGCATGATAAAAGGAGATCAATCGAACAAATTGATGGCACCTAAACATTCTGACTAGCAACTATTGAACGCAAACCTTCAAACCCTACCAACATCTCGGCGCTCCATTCCTGACCTTTTTCCTCCCAAAATATTCCTTTTCTTCCGGATTTCGACAAGTAGAGTCGAGATCCAACACAAAAACTTCCTATGAAACCATATGCAGCTGAATCCAAACCAAAGTCTCAGAATATACATCGAAACTGGTTGACACCACTCAGTAATCCTCCCGGAATTCCATCATGTATCACATTGCGCGCGAGAAGAAGCTCCGGAAAATGGATTACCTGCACTTCGACGCTGCGTGGACGATGGCGACGATGAGTTTCAAGGGAGTCGTGTTAGACGCCTGATACGAGACACGATGGAGTGCAAAAACGGTGCGAGGATTAACCATTAGGGTTTCGGGGAGTGGGAGCTCCACTCCTCCATGAAGAGGGATGAAGTTCCCCATCATTGAGAACCCTCAGGAAACGTCTGGGAACAAACAAAAGCACCCGTACCCAATTCCTAGTTTCATATTTCCAGTTCCCCTATTTCGCGATTCAATTAAAGTGCAGTTGTGATTAAACTGTTGTGTCAACTATGGCAATCTTGAGGTTTTAACGGTTACGTTGAATCTCCATTTTAAGTGAGGTAGGATTGACATTAGGGCAGAGATCTACGAGTTGGGTCTCTCGGGATTTTGCCGATGTCGAAATGACTTTCCAGCGGGAACACTGTTCGGATTTCGATGCAGAGCTTGATCGTCTACAGATGGAGAAGGCCGACATCCCTTCTCGGTTGGAATAGGATGTTGAACTAGAATACTAAAGAGTGAAACTTCATGACAGAAAGCCAATATTTTGCCACGCAATTTTGCAATGTCGCGTGTGAATAATCCGTTCACGGTTTTCTCATTGAATTGCGTGAATGAACTGGTTACACTTCCAAAGCTCTCTAACAGTGGTCTTAATTTTGGCGATCAAGATGGCTTCAAAATATCTCACAAAGGGTATTTTCTGATCTCTACTCGTGCAAACATGGATTTTGTCAGAGCGTCGTTGCAATTGTTCGTCGATGTTGTTTCTGAGACTGTGGATGAATGTTCTGATCCAGTTTCATTTCTTGCTCCAGTTGATAAGACCTGTCCAATTTCTCCTAAGGTCATTGTATTACGAAGAGATCTTCCTTGGAGGATCAAAGCTGGACTGAGTATTTTGCTGATCATTCTCTCTCTAGTGGGATAATCGTTCTTCAAAAGGAAATCCTAAAGCTCCAGATTTTAAACACTAGTACTCTCAGAAAGCCTTTTGGTGTATAGATGTATAGATGTACTTACATGACTAACTTCAACTATATTATCACTAATTTTTTCATGAAAAAAATGTCATTGAATATCCATATGTTTTGTCTTTGAATGTTGTCTCTCAATTAGAGATATCTCAAGTTCTTGAAGCAATCATATTAGATATGTGATATCTTTGACTCTTTCTGTTAGAACTATGTATTTTGCTTCTATAGTTAATAATAAACTATAGGTTGAAGTTTAATTGAACAATCACTTGTTGATTCTCCTAGCGTATGTAGCACCCTAAAGTTGTTTTTCTAGTGTCTCTCCAATTTGCACCAATGAATGAATACAAGGCTTTATCTTCTTATGAAGAATAATGTAATCCAAATTCTCTGATATTCTTTAGATATCAACTAAATCAAGAAAAGATCTATACAAAAATAGATCTATGAAGAGCATATAACTTAGTTTGCATCAAAGAAGGAGATGAATGGAAGTCTACTTTTTGAACTAGGTATGCACATTTTGAATATAATGCCATGTCTTTTGGACTCACAAATATACTAGTTACTTTTCAACATCTAATAAATGATGTCTTTTGTGAGTTTTTTGATGATTTTGTCATTTATTATTTCGACAATATTTTAATTTATTCTAAGAACATAGAAGAGCATGAAGTTCATGCTCATCATGTATTACAAAAACTAAAAGATGCAAGATTATATGCGAAGATGAAAAAGTATATATTCCACACTACTCAAGTTGATTTTTTGAGACACATCATTTCCAAAAGGCCCTATGATGGATCCAAAGAAGATCCAAATTATCATAGATTTGAAGATCGAAAGAATAGTTAGAGATGTACAATGCTTTTTGGACTTTGTCAATTATTACCAAATCTTTATTAAGAACTTTTTTCAAGTTGCACCTCCATTTATAAGTTTAACTTCTAATAACAAACTTGAGTGGAATAAAGAAGCCAAAGCATTATTTGTTGCTTTGAAGAAGCAATTTACTTCGGCACCAACTTTGTATCGTGTTGACTTTTTTAAGGCATTTTTTATGGAAATAGATGCATCAGACTTTACCTTGAGTGCAGTATTGTCACAAATGGGAACAGATAACAAACTCCATCCAATAGCTTTTCATTCCAAGAAATTTTTAGCAACTAAGATTAATTATGAGATATACGATAAAGAACTTGTTGCAATTATGGACTCATTTCAAGAATGATATCATTATCTAGAAGGTACTTCAAGTCTAGTCTTAATATATACAAATCACAAGAATCTCAAGTATTTCATGTTGGCACATATTTTGAATTGTCGCCAATCTTGTTGGAGCATATCATTATCAAGATTTAATTTCAAGATCACATATTGACTTTGAAAATAATAAGATTTATTAAATGCTCTTTTTAAATACTCTTGTTTTACACCAAAAGAAGGAGATGTATCTTTTGATCAACAAAAAATAATCTTCTTAAAGCCAAAATATTTTCATCTTCAAGCAATAAAATCAACATTGATTGTTGATTTGACCTTTGTCAAACAAATCCAATCAAGTATATCCTCTCATTCTCTTATTCATGATATCAAGAATCTTTCTTTTAAGTCTTATGATGTTTTAAAGTTTGAGTTGAAAAACAACCTATTCTATTTTGAAGGATGCCTATATGTTCCAAAAGAAGAAGCAAGTTTATGTATTTTTCAAGCATTTCATGACTTTCTAACAACAATATATTTTGAATACAATAAGACCAGATTTAGCTTATATCCAGAGATTTTTGGTGGCCGTAAATGTAGAAGGTAGTAAAAGACTTTGTCTAGTCATGTGACATTTGTTCAAGATCAAGAACTCCTTATTATCGATCCTATTGACTTTTCCAACCATTGCCTATATTCAAAAAATCACGGTCTTCTATTTCTATGGATTTTATTACAGATCTTTCAAGTTTAAGTTCATATGACTCTATATTTATAATCATAGATTGCTTCACCAAAATGGCACATTTTGTACTATGTACAAAATCTATTTCAAGTGAAGAAATAATTAAGCTTTTTCTTGACAATATCTATCACTATCATGGATTGCTAAAAGATATTATATCGGATATGGAGACTCAATTTGTATCAAGATTCTAGAAAACTCTATTTAAGATTTTAAAGGTAGATATAATGCTCTCTTTGGCTTTTCATCCTCAAATTGATGGGCAAACGAAATGGGTGAATCAAGTTTTGGAGCAATATTTGAGGATTATTATCAACTATCATCAAGATGATTGGACAACTCTTTTGCCATTGGTAGAGTTTACGTACAATAATTTCGTACATTTTTTTATTCAACAAACACCTTTCATTTTTTTCAATAAATAAATACCCTAAATCCTAAATCCTTAATCTGTCAATTATGGTTATCATCCACGACTTGATACTTTTGACTTTTTAAAAGTTGATAATCTTATAGCAAAAGTTTTAGCAAATTATTTGTCAGAGCTATATGTAACAATGAAGACTTAATTAAAAGAAGCTCAAGAACGAAAAAAGACCAATACAAATGCCTATTGCAAAGAGAAACTACAATTCAATGTATGTGATAAGATATGATTACTCCGTCACAATATCAAGACTACTTTTCCTTATAACAAGTTGGACTATTGTAAGCTTGATCCTTTTTTTATTAATAAATAAGTTGATCCTATTGATTATCTATTACATCTACTAAATTCTATGAAGATCCACCTTATATTTCATGCATCCCTTTTTGAGCCATATAAGACAATGAATATCTCGAGAAGAAGACAAATGCTACTTCTTCCTACAGAAGTAGATAATAATCAAGAGTTTGAGGTGGAAGAAGTCTTAGATTCAAGGCGATATTAAAATAGGTTGGAATATCTTATTCATTGGGATGGATATGATATTAGTAAATGTACATGAGAGCTAGCAAAAAATCTTACAAATGGAGTAAAGAAAGTTAAAGCTTTTCATCAACAATATCTATCAAAACTAAGATGAAGAATAACAAATCTTTTCTATAAAAAAAATAAGATCAAAGAAAGATAACATTCTACCTTCTATCTTTCTTTATATCTTGTGTATATTTGTGATGCTAAAGAGATGGAGAATCAACAACCAGCAGATTCAACTCAAGATCTTTCATTTGTAGACTTACCACAAGAGACATTGTAATCGTTACAACCTTTAAGACAATAAAATCAAGATGAAGATTTCTCAAAAATGACATGTCTTTTTTCAAATAAATAGCAAGTTATAATATATTTGGTATCACAACCTTAGAAGAAAGTCCTAATGTTTAGTAATTTTATTAGAGGTAGGAACAATTTTTGATAATATTCCAAATATTTTATTTGAAAGAAGTTACGAAGGCCTCAACAATGATCAAATTAGAGGGTGGTCTTCTTGTCCTAGTATAAGACACTATTGATGGTTGAGAGGACCTATCAACCATCTTTAAAGAGAAGAAAGATCAAAGTATGTGGAAAATATAATTTGTTGCATCTTAGATTTTTTCAATATATGAAGACCTCTCTTTGTGGAACTTGTACATGGTAGGAGAGAAGTAATGTCATGGACATACATAGGTATTCTAGTAAATACCTATATGATTAAGCAAGAATAGATTAAAATAAATAAAAATAGGTTAATTTCATAAGATCTTATAGAAAAGCTTCATAGAAGCTTTATAGATGTAGTTTTTACTTTAGATGTGTTTATAGGTTAGAAACTTCGAAAATAAGTTAATCACATATTGCTAGCTTATAGAACTAGTTAACTCCGTGTAGTAGCTTATAGAACAAGCTTACTATATGGCACATATATAGATAACTTGCCTTACAAGTTAAGACATGTCGCTAGTAAAATCAACCTATGTTGGAGATCCTATAGAATATTTCCATGTAGCTCCTAATTAGAGAATATATATGGAAACAAAATCAATGTTTTTTTTAGTCCTTATTCTTATTTCAAAACTTTCTAATCTTCTTGTTTTTGGCAATAGCCATTCTAGTTCAATATTATATCATCTTTGAGTGAATTTTTAGTTTCTTTTAGTGATACAAGAGTGTATTGAAGATTTTCTTTCTTTGAAATTCATATCCTTGATATTTGCTCATGCATAGTTCTTATTTTATTTATTTACAAATATTATTGAGTAACTCTTAATATTTTATATAATACAAAAATTGAGGTTCTTATTTCATTTCCATAGATACTTTGAGTAGGCACCAATTACTTGAAGTACTTACTATGGCAAACTTGGCTTTTATTATTGGAATTTTTGATAAGTACAGCTCTTTGGTATTTATGATGGTTATGCTTCTATAATATAGATTTTGTTAATTTTAATATTTTTTCCATTATTGTCTTACATAAGTGCAGTCACTGATTTAATAATTTCTTCTACATTCAATATACAAGCCTCACTATAGATGTTGATTGCTCAATCTTCTATTATGATGTAGATGGAATGTATCAAATTTAATTTCTTCTTTTAATTCTATAGCTATAGTAGTTGACTTTCTTCAAGTATTGTTTAAACAATTTTTTGGATTTAAAAAATCATATCAATAATTTTTATAGTGTATTTTGTAGCATCATTTATACATTGTAGATATTCTACTTCGATTTCTTTCTTTGGATTCTTGTACAAATAACAATATGCATCTAATTTCAAAAGTAACCTTGAGCATTTCTTCCATACTTTTGGATTGCATCTATATTATGCTTTATTTAATATTAGATAATAAAATTTCTTTAAACCACTAGGTTTTGATAAAATAATCAAAAATAGCATTGAATTTTTCTATAAGATCTTAAAATTAGTCTAAATAATCTTCTTCTATGTCATAATTAGCTTTTCTAATTTTTAACAATCCTAATACAATATCATCATTGATTTTTATATTGTCGTAATATAAATTATCTTATTTAAAAATACATCGGGCACCTATTTGTATAAGGTGAAGTTGTATTTTACAAATATCTATCACAAATTTAGAATACTAATTGGAAATCTAAAGAAGAAGCTCAAGAGGAATCGACAAGAACTACATTAATTAGATGAGTACAAGAACAACACAAGAGAGGTGAGCTAGAGCTTCAAGAGGTGTGTTGTCGAGACTGAGGATCCCCTCAATCTCAGCTCCTATATATACTACAAGCTAGGAAGCTTCTTAAGTAGCTTCCATAAACTAGGAAGCTTCTCTAGAACTTTCTAAAATCTTCTACAACTTCATAATTTATATCATTGATATCACCTCCTCCCCTTTTAGCTCTGAGGTCTCCAAGAAGCTCTCCTATTGCGAGCCAATATCAACGTAAGAAGTTAAAAATTTGTCGCATAGTATCTGTAACATACTCCAATTGTTGTTTATATGATAAGTGCTTCATTGGTCCTTATAATAAACGATAGTATCCTATGCCTTCAATTTCCAACCAAGCATGAACTTTCGTGTCTTCATTGTAAAAAGGCCGTACAAACACTCCTTCGGGAAGATCACTGTAGGCAGGTTCTACCTCAAACACAATCACTAGCAACCTGTTACTAGGTATCCTCCGTCGTCTTCGTGGTACAGGTAGTTCTTCATCTCAGGATTGTCTTTGTGAGATACTCAATTGAGAAGACATAATTGGTATGGTATCTATCTCTTGGCTATCCATATCACATCAAAAAATACAAGCACTCAACATGGAAGAGTAGACTCAAGTTATAGATTTATATTCTCTAACTATATCTTTTAGAGGTTCTTTCTTCCTCTTCTTTGTAAGGCCAAAGATTAAGAGGCTTCAAGGAGAAGGAACTTCACTAAAAAACTTTCATCAAAAGGGCTTAGGTTTCTGAGGATAGTATTGATGAAATTCCTGTACTTTTTATGATGTATTGATAAGATTTTTTGCTGGTTCCCATGTACACTCATTGATATAATATCCGCTCCAATGTAGTAGGTACTCCAATTTCTCCCACTTACGTTAGGAATCTAGTATCTTTTCTACCTTTTATTCCTCGAGGTTTTCAATTTCAATACTAGGTGGCAGACATTGCACTCTTAAAAAAAAAGATGACTCTCGATAAGGCTCCAACAAACAAACATGAAAGATTGGATGTACCTTCATAGCAGCTAGTAACTCCAAACGGTACGCCACTGAATTGATTTGCTTTTGGATGATAAATGGTCCCAATCTCCAGTAGTCCAACTTATCATATGGCCACTTGGTTTTGATATTCCATCGAAGCACCCATACTTTATCTCCAATTTTGAAAGTAGGTGCCTGATTTTGAAATTTGTCTACCAATGCCTTATAAGCTTCTTGGGTGGTTTGTAATTGAGGTTTCAACGTAGTTTGAAGCTCCAATAGTTGTTTTACAAATTCTTCAGCTATCGGATTGTTATTGGTTGATTGACTCAATAAATCAAGTTTCGGATGATATCCATAATTAAAAAAGAATTGGGTTTGTTGAATCGATGCATGAAGGGTGTTATTATATGCAAACTTAGCTAATGATAGATATGTAGTTCAATCATCTTGCTAATAATTGATGCTGCATCGTAAATATTGCTCCAAAGTTTGATTCATCCGTTCCGTTTGGTCGTCAATTTGAGGATGGAAAGCCAAAGAAAGCTAAATATCCACCTTCAATATCTCAAAGAAAGATCTCTAAAACTTTGATACGAATTGGTTTCTTTGATCCAACATGATATCATCTTATAAATCATGACATCAATACACACTATCAAAGAAGAGCCTTATTGTGTCTTTGCTTGATGTTTTCTTGCAAGGGACAAAGTATGCTATCTTTGTAAGCCGATCTACTACAACAAAGATGCTGTCAAATGAATTCGATGGCAATAGGTCCGTAATAAAGTCCATGGAAACTCAAAACCATGGCCGACATGGAATAGGCAATGGTTGAACAAGACCATAAGGATGATGCCGAGGATTCTTAGATCTTGAACAAATGTCACAAGAGAGGACAAAATCCTTGATATCCTTCCACATTTGGGGCCACCAAAAATCTCGAGAAATAAATTCTAATGTCTTATTGAATCCAAAATGTCTCGCAATTGAAAAGTCGTATCGAGATTGGAGAACTCGGAGTCATGCTAGTCCTTTTGGAATATATAACTGCTCCTCAAAGTATAAAAGATCTCCTTCCACCTTGAACTTGTCATTATTAACATGTTTTGTCATATCGAGGGCTACAAAATCTCCAATAGTCATAGTACGTACTTGGTTGAGGAAGTCAACATCAATTGGCACTATAGTAGAGTAAAGCCTGAATTGTTTCGACTTCAACAATGTTATACACTGTTGATCAAACACTACTTCTCCATCCTTTAGCATTAGATACAATCTTCTTGATAATACATCAGATAGTCTTTGTTGCTTCCCAGACCGATAAGTAATAACAAAGTCAAACTTGGATAGTAACATATTTCAGCAAGCTTGACGATGATTCAGAATCCAAGCCAACATGAAGTACTTCAAATTCTTGTGATCCGTATATACGATCACCAGATACACAACTCTTTCCAGAAAGTGACACCACTCTTGGAAAGAATCCACTATCACAAGAAGCTCTTTATTGTAGATCTCATAGTTGATCTTGGCAACAAAAAACTTTCAAGAGTAGAATGCAATTGGATGAAGCTTCTCGTCTATACCTATCTATAAAAGTACAACTCCCATAGCAAAATTTGAAGAATTAGTCTTCAAATAGAAGGCCTTTGCAAAGTCTAGATGTACCAAGATTAGAGCCATAATAAATGTCATCTTAAGAACTTGAAACGCTTTTTTCACTAGAAGTCTCTATTTGAGCTTGTCTTTACATATCAATCGAGTGAGCGGAGCAGTACTTGAAAATAATTCTTGATGAAGATTTGATAGAAGTTAGCAATGCCAAGAAATCATTGTACATCTCCAATCGTCTTTAGAACTTCTCATGATACAATTGCTTCCACCTTCTTACGGTCCATCTTCAAGCCTTCCGTAGTTACAATAAATCCCAAAAATTCCATCTCAATTTGGTTAAGTAAGCACTTCTCCAACTTGGCATAAAGTCTTGGCTTGCAGAGTTTTTTAAGGACCAGACGAACATGTTTCTCATGCTCTTCTACATTCTTGGAAAATATCAAAATATCATCTAGATAGATGACAATAAAATCATCAAGGTGCTCCTGAAAGATGTCATTCATCATGTGTTGAAAGACCACCGGAGCATTGGTAAGACTGAAGGGCATGACATTACATTCAAAATGACCATAACTTGTACGAAAAACTGTCTTCTATTTGTCTCCTTCCTTGATTCGCACGAGGTTGTAAGCTCCTTTTAGATCAATCTTTGTAAAGCTCCTAGCATACCCAAATTGCTCTAGAAGACTTGATATCAAGGGTAATGGATAGAAATTCTTCTTTGTGACCTTGTTGAGACCTCGATAATCCACACACATCCGCAGTGAGCCATCTTTCTTCTTCACAAATAAGATTGGTGCCTTAGTTGACGACTTCAAATGACGAATGGAGTTCTTGGCTAGATTCTCGTCAATATACTTTTGTAACTCTGCTAACTCCATCTGCGACAAATTGTAGATTGGACCAAAAGGTGGTTGTGCTCTTTTCTGCAAGTCTATAGCACAATCGTATGGTCGATGCTCCGATAGCATGTCGGCATTTTTCTTTTGAAACACGTCTTCAAAATCTTTATATTGCTCTGATATATTTGTTGTCGAAATCTTCTCTCCACTAGTTGGAGTCACATAAATGACAAATGATGTGCCTTCCTTGGACGATGTTATAAACGCTCTTGCTCCAATAAATAAGGATTTTTTTATTCGAGATCTTTTAACAAGCTTACTTTCTAAATGTTCTATAGGAAATGTCATCCTTTGTAACCTCCAATCTATGGATGGGTTATGCATTTCTAACCAAGAAAGACCAAGAATAATAGGGTGTGACGAGGTTCTAATAATATGAAAAATAATATAACTACTATGGTCTTTAAACGTCACTTCTATAGATTTTGATTTATAGGTGACACTACTAGACAATAAAAGTCGTCCATCTATTACTTCTACGTGAACGGATTTAGGTTTTTGTACTAGAGGAATCTCATGACGCTTAAAAAATCCTTCGTCTAAAAAGTAAGCAGATGCTCCTGAATCTAATAACGCTAAGGTTTTTAGTTTCTGAGGGCTAAAAGATAGAAGAATGATAAAGCAATGGACAGGCTCAACAGAAAGAGAAGAACTTGATTGTTATTGTGGTATTGAATTGTTCAGCCACACGGTCCCTATTGTGGCTAGGCATCTTCGTTTTCCTGAACAAACATGCCTTTGGTCTTGACAATACATTGATTTTGCTTCTTGGAATAGTTTCCAGCTCTGTGGCCTTCTTCACCGCAATACAAGCATAGTCCTTCCTCCATATGCTGCTTTTTTTCTTCTAGAGTTAGGAATTTGACACATATCACGTCAATTTGTATGTCTTCTATGTCTGAATGTGAATTCAGGCTGCTTGCTAACATAATTGGAGCGTGGTGAGCCATATGTTGTCTTGAGCGTTGGTCTTGGTGACGATGGAATATGCAATTATTGCACTTCATAGCTTGGCTAATGACTTCATTGAGTATTCGTGGATTAGGAAAAAATAATAATAAATCTTTATCGTCATCCCTCAAGCTCCAATAAAATTGACTCATCAATACTTCCTCATCCCAATTGATGTTGCACGCTAATTGTCTGAAATCTGATGCATAGACTGACGCGGAGCATGCTCCTTGTTGTAGTGACCGAATCTTTGTTGTAGCCCATTTTGCCTTATCATGGTCGCCAAATGCTTCTGCAAACGCCTCCAAAAAAGTTTCAAAGTTGTTCAAAATTGACAATCCTTTTTCAAACAAAGGAGCAAACCATGATATAGCTTGCCCCGTGAGCAAAGTTCCAACCAGTCCAACACCTTGTAGTATTGTGGATCGGCTACTATATGAAAATAATATAATTATGTACTTAATATATAATTTACTAAATAACATAGTGAGAGCAATGTGAGTAGATTTTAGTTGGTTGTAGAATATAATTTGATTATTACAATGAAAAGAGGTTGTTTAAAAAGATTACTATAGAATTTATATAACTTTAATTTTTTTTTTGATAGTGGCTTTTAAGATTGATTTCAGTTGATAGTAACTTCTAAATATTTAGAGTCACCTTTAATAAACATTGGTGACCTTTGAAAACTTATTTTGGTTCTTTTATTTAGTGTTTAAAGCATAAATTATGTAAATATTATAAGAAAAAAGATTGAAGAAGGGTTTTGGTATCAAAGGAAGTAATTAAGGCACCAATACAAATGAATGGAGATGGATGATGAAAATCTCCATTCCTATTGATCAAAAATCATGACCAATAGGCTTTGAGGACGCTGCCAGAGGCCATATTAGAGATTAGGGTTAGTTTTTTGGAGCCATTCGAGCTTTGAAGGCTAGGGTCAGCAAGTTTAGATTTTTGGCTATGATTTTGGTGCAAATCTTGTATGATTTAGAGTATATATGACGGAGATATAGGCGCTCTAAGTTAAGGTGTTGATTTGGGAGCTATTGTCACTCTTTTTGGCATAACATACACGTACAGATAGCAATAGAAGATCGGTGATTGCAATTAGAGAGAGCACTTTTGTGACTACATTTTTTGCATGCTATTTGCTGGATTCTAAGTTGAAATAAAGGAGTTATTGGATTTTGAAGTCAGTGCATGCAATTTAAGGGAAGCAAGTAACCCAATTTACTAGTGGTTGTGACTTGAGCTATATCTTGAGCAATTTGACAAGGTTTTGGCTCAAAACTTCAAAGAATGTGTAAATTCATGTTAATAAATATTTTACATAAGTTTGATGGTATATGAGTATTGGATTCTTGAGATATTAAGAAAATAGTACTCCAGTGCTTGTAAATTAGGATTTAGAACATCTACTAGGTTTTCTTAGATGCTAAAATATTGGAAGTGAATTTACAGTTGATTTTTTTTGTGATAAAAGTTAAGGTTGAATTCTACCTATTCTATAAATTTAAAAAAAATTAAATAGTTAGATCAAGAGTTATGAATTTCTAAACTTTAAAAAGAGAAAATCCTTCTCAGGAAAAATATGATTTTAAGGGATTTTGTTATGTTTTGAGTTTTATGCAAAATAAAGGAGTTTTGGAAGCTAAGACAAGATTCATATAAAGGTTTAAGCTACATTTTCTATAGCTAGATACCGAATGTATGTCCAGATAACAAATCACGCCATACGACAACGTGACTCCTCCGTCTAATATTATAATAGAAAAAATATCAATTTAGAATAGGGTAATCCGTAATCTCTTAAATGCCAACATTTTTAAGTACAGGGATAATTCCCACTCTAACAAGAAGCAACTAGCTTTGATATGAAAGATGAGTGTAGTCTCAATAAATTGTCACAAATTTAGAATACTAAATAGAAATCTAAAATAGAAGCTCAAGAAGAATCCGTAAAAACTAGATTAATCAGATGAGTACAAGAATAACACTAGAGAGGTGAGCTAGAACTCCAAGAGAAGTGTTGTCGAGACTAAAGATCCCCTCAGTCTTGACTCTTATATATACTACAAGGTAGGAAGCTTCTTAAGTAGCTTCCACAAATTAGGAAGCTTTTTAAGCAGCTTCTACAAATTAGAAAGCTTCTCAAGTAGATTCTACAAATTAGGAAGCTTCTCAAGCAACTTCCACAATCTATGAAGCTTTTCAAGCAGCTTCCATTAGCTAAAAAGCTTCTCAAGCACCTTCCACAAACTACAAAGCTTCTCTAGAACCTTCTAGAATTTTCTACAACTTCCTAGTATATGTCCTTGACAATATCTAAGAAATTCTAATAAGTTTCATTCATATAAAAAGAATGCAATTTGAATTTTAATTCAAAAGTACTTTAAGCTAATATAAAGTATTCAAAAATACTCTTCTTAGTAATTTCAACTATACATAAATCCCAATTACCTTATTACTTTCATAATTAAGCAATTTAATTTTTTCTCTGCAAGTCCTAATCTTAGTCAATGAGATTTAGAAAATTTTAACTCCTAATGTGATCGTCCACTTAGTGCAAAACTTTGCACAAAAGTGCCACTATAAGTCTTTTATATATCTAAAATAGTTCAACTTAATTCAACTTATAAATTATGAAAAAAAGTACAAAAACCGTATAGATGTTATTTGATCGCCAACTTGAAGGTTGATGCAAATATTTTAGTAGCAATTTCTTCTTCTCCATTTGTTAACTTCAATTCAAAATTGATATGTAGCTTGATCTTAAAGTCTTCTAACACCATGCCAAATTTTACTTTGATCCAATTAGTAGATCTTTAGATATCATAGAAATCCTACTCAATTCCAAATTGCCAACTTCTAATACCCTCTTGTACCAAAATCCAAATATCTCCTAATTACATTATTAGATTAACATAAGATTTTATACACTTAGTACACCCAATCAATCCAATACTATCAAATTTTGAACTATTGATGTTACACTAATTTTACAAACTAACTAAGAGTATTAGTCCTATGTGTATTGCATAAATTCCAAATCATTGATATAAATCATAATTTTGAATAATAATTTAAAAATCATATTAAATCCTTTGAAAATAAGCCTTATATTTTTGAAATTAGCTTAAAGCTAGCTCATCAATTCTAATTTTTTATCTTCAAATGCCTCCCTACTTTATCTTAGGTGGTTGATTTAGTAACTAGAGGTTTGATTTTGATCCTATTCTACAAATGGTCAATCTCTAGGTATCAATCTAACCTATCCTAAGAATTTTTAAGCCTAATCTTATCCTCAACTTAAACATAGTATAAACCATGCTAATTATTTATCTCTCTTAAATTAATTTTTATCAATTTATAGTATTTCTAAGGTTGTAAAAATATTTCTACAACCTAAAAGGTAAAATTATTAGCTAATTTTTAATCTACTAACTATTAAGATAAGAAAATAAACTAAGAGGATTTTATAAAAGCCCTGTTTAAATATCTTGAATTATTATTGAATCAAGATGATTAGATATTAATTAGAAATTTATTTTTGATTATATTTTCACCATATAGTCGTATTAGAATACGACAACATGTCATATCTTTTTACAAAGCTTAGATCAAATTCCTTCCAAGTAGCCTTGAAATGCCTATAGATAAATAATATGAACTATATTATATTTTTTTTTTGCAATGTCATTCCAAATATTTATTTTAATATTATTAATAATAAAATCTTATTAATTTTTATTAAAATTAAGTATATTTTGATGTCTTTATTGAAATCATCCATATAATTGTAAATAAGATATTTAAGGCCAAATTGTCTTGAGTTGATTACTATTGCTTAGATTTAAATAGGTATTATAGGTAGATTTTTCTATGGAATTTGGCCTCGATTATATTTTATTTCCATATTTGCTTCTTCTGTTTGAAGTGCCTAAGACTTAGGTTGTGAGCTTTAGATTATTTGCATGAGTTTTTTGTAACTTTTAACATCTCTTATAAAGCCATTTTCATTTGATGCTACATTATTGTGGTATATTGTTATAACCAACTCTATAAGTCTCTAGCTCCTTTAGTAATGATAAGAATCTTTCTTAGATTCTACTATTGTATTCCGTGAAGTGTACTTGAGAATGCACTAGGCACTTGGTTGTGGAAGGTAAAATAGAATTTGCTGCAAGAAGGTCTCAATAATTCTTATAGAATCCAAAAAAAAATTTAACTAAATCTGAACAATAGTAATCTATCTTTAATCAAATCCAAAAATAGACTTAAAAAAATTATAAAAGAAACATAAAGAAATTATAAGTTAATTTTATATATATATATATATAATAATAATAAATCATAAAAAAATATCAAAAAAAACTTTAAAAAATATTAAAAATAAAAACCTTAAATGAATCCTAAACAAATTTTAATCAAATCCTAAAAATCCTAAATAATTCTAATTAAATCCTAATAAAACTCTAAATAAATTTTTATAAAATCTTAAGAAAATCCTAATGAAATTCTAAAAAAATCCTAAATCCTAATTAAATCTAAGAAAATTTAAAGTAAACCTTTATTAATTCTTATTGTTGTTTTAAAATCTCAAGAAATACTAACCAAATCATTGATATCAACTAAAATTTCACCTTAATTTCACTCTACAAGAAATTAAAAATCACAGAAAATTTTAAAAAATCAAATTCATTAATTAAAAAAATAAAAATAAAATTCTAAATATTTTATATTTTAATCATGTTCTTTCTCTAGCTTGGTTGTTGATGTTTCAACAAAAATTTCTTCTTGCTGAACCATTTAATTTCTTCAAGCAATAGCTAATGTATAGATATCTAAGTATAAATTTCTATCACCAATTTTTGAATCAATCAAATTGGAATATTTTTTTGAAATTGTAAAAACCTTCACCGATCCTAAATTTTAAATGTTTGAGATCCTAATGCAATATAACTCTCATATCCTTCAATCTAATAATTCAATTGACATATAATTTATCAAACACATTGATGAAAAGTACAATAATCAACTTAAAAAATTTCACTCCTAAATATACTACAATATTTACAAAATACTCAAAATTATAATTTTTTTTTATTTCTCAAAATCCAAAACCATCAAGTACATTACTCACTTTCAAAAGCCTTTAAAAAGTCAACATGACTCCAAATCACATGATACCAACTCTCAAAAATCCTTTCACTTATTTTCTCTCAAATTCCATTCTATGATTAACCAAATAAACTTAGAATTGACATAGGTGTGTAATTTTGTGCTTAGGATTTGATTTCAACTCTAATTTTTAATTAGTCTTTTTGGATATTAATTCTTAATATTTTAAATTAAATTTTATAAAAAATCTAATCTTAACTTCTTTCTTAAAATGCCTATATGATTTGATTTCTTAATTTATTTTTTTCTTTCTTTATAGCCTTATAAAATAAATAAAATTCTCATTTATAAAAAGGTAACATTAATATTTATTAATTTTTATTACCTTCTTATCTATTATCTATATTTCGAAGATAATTTGTTAAAATATTTTTATTTAAGTTTTTCTATAATAAAACTTTTTATTTTTTCTTTTATCTAATAGTTGTGTTACAACACAATATCGCTTTTCAGACTCAGATCAACTAAAAAGAAATCTTATCATATTTTTTCTTACTCCAATTCCCTTACTCATTTTGCTTGTGGATCTTGTATTCATCCTCCATTAAAATCTATTAAGGTTTTATCCTGTAATACTCTCCAATATAATCGTCAAATGTTACTTGGGCTTTTAAAGGTACTAACAAGCATGTGTCATGGATATATTGTACATGAGATCAAACAAAAAGCTAAATCAAAAAGTTTTAACATGAAAGTTAATAAAAACTTGATTAAACCATATGAGTACAAAATCAACCCCAAAAAGATGAACTAGAACTCTAAGAGATGTATTGTCAAAACTAAGGAACTTTTTAGCCTCAACTCTTATATATATTAAGTATTAAGAAGCTTTTTAAGAAGTTTCCACATTTCTTGAAGATGAAGTAACTTTAAGAAGCTTCATAAGAAATTTATATATTGCTTAAAGATATAACAATCTTATGTAGCTTCTTGAACAACTTCTTTAATTCTTTTAGAATTTTTTAGAATTTTTTAGAATATTCTAAATATATTTTAGAATATTTTAAGAATATTTCTAAATTTTTTCTAAAATCTTATGGAGCTTATTAAAATCTAATAAAATATTCTAAGAATATCCTTAAAATCTTCTTATTAGATGTTCATAACATCAATTCTCCTTCTAATTTTAAATTCTACAATGAACATCAATTTGATATTTACTTTCTTTGATATATATATATATCATTCTAGCAGTAGCTTTATAAAGAAGTCATTTTAAAATAAGTTTGGATTTTTGAAGATAGTGTCAATAAAACTCCCATATCTTTAGTAGCACATTAATTAGATTTTCTATTAGTTTCCACATATATTCATTGATATTATAGCCATGCCAATGAATAAAATACTCTAATTTGCTTCTTCTTTGTTAAAATCAAAGATCTTTTCTACCTCATATTCTACATGATTATTTATTTTAATACAAGATAATAATGGTTATGTTCTTCTTAGAATAGCTAATTCTGAATAAATGAAACAAGATTGAATTTTCTTAAAGATCTAAAATTCCTTTCTATCTATAGAAATATAAATCCTATCACAAAGTAAGATAAAATGGATAAGAATTAAACAGAATGGAATATAAAAGGTAAAATAAGACAAAAAAAAATAGAAAAAAATACAATAAAAAATGCAAACTAAATTTTGCTGAGAGAAAGGGATCAAAGCCATACCTGATCAAATTTCTAATTTAGCTAATTCTATTTATATTTTATCCAATCATCATAGAATTTTTTTAAATATCTTTAATGGTAGATCCTATTTTGATAATCATCCTTCTAGAAGATTCTAGTGGTGGACCTCACATAGATAAGTGCCCTTAATTCTTCTAAGATATTTCATTGTAGGCTCCACATAGACTATCAATTTGGCTCCAATTCTAAAAAATTCTAAAAACTCCTCAAAAATAGTTATAATTATCTAATTACGTGTTTTAATAATATAATTATCTTATACATGCCCTATTATAGTTAATCTTCTTCCACTAATATGGAACATCCTCATTTCACTTCCAATAATACCTCCAGATTATTTCTTCACAATAGATGAAGTTTTGTACAAGTTTTTATGTTGCATTGTGGATGAAATAGCCTTTTTAGAAGACCTTATATTGAAGTTGTGGACATCCATTGCCACAATGAAGGTAGCAATGCTCTAAAATGCTATCTATTTCATACTCTTATTGATCATCAATCATAGTCAGTGGTGAAAGAGGTTGATATTGGTCCAAGAAGTGCCTTCATTCAATATGAAATCCTTTGAGCTATGAAACATAGAAGATTAGATAGACTTCAATATGTGGCAAAAGCTTGGAGTAGCATACAATATTAGAAATCATTGTAAAAATATAAAAAAGTCCAAGCCATCGAGGTACCAGCTTATAGATTTGGATTGATGTAGTAAGTAGAAAATTGGCATTAAAGAATAATACCTGGTCATCATCTTGGAAGGACTTAAATTTTTGGTGCTTATCTACATACTACTTCTATTGATTTTATGTGATAAAGAGGTGGTGCTGTATTTCTTGTAAGGTAATTGTAAGCTCTTATATGAACTCTTTTGTTGTTGAGGTTTTGGTGTTGATGGAATATTAAAAAATTGCTAGAGTAATTAGATGTTAACTGGTGTTAAAAAAGAATGATGAATGACCAATACTTCCTTAAACACTAGCATTGTAAGCAAACTCTAAAATTGTCAAATATTCATCCTAGTTATTATGGTGAACAAGCACAAATATCCATAGCATATATGTCAGGATTGAATTTTTACGCTCAATTTGTCTATCTGTTTAACGAAGTAAGGCCATGGATAAGGCAAGTGATATATCTAGTAGCTTAAACAAGGCCTACTAAAAACTTTCCATAAAGCAAAAATCTTAATTTGAAACTAAGATATGAAATAAATCATAGTGAAAAAAGATAATTTCAAAGAAAATCCATGCAAATATTAAAATATAAATATCAGATCGCATCACAGCCAAGTAAAGTTGCTTCCATAGTCAGTCTATAAAGAGATCAATTATAATTTGATTATAATGCATCTATAATAAATACACAATGAGGTCTATGGCCACTTACTTCCAACATCTTGTAGATAGTGGAATTGGCTGCAGTATCCTAAAAAATATTACATTATGTGCTTTGTTACATTGACATGACTTGCAAGAGTGTACAAAAGTTTAAATATCATGGTCCAAATCTATCCAAAGTTATGTCCTTGAGATTTATTCTAAAGTCTCCTCGCACCCTAGATGCCCAAATATTGGAATGTCATGTGAAACATGATTAGTCTAATTCAAAAATCGAAGATCCTTCGAATCCACAACAACATAAGACCTCTTTGCAAAATAGGAAAAAATAGACCACAATAAAATTGATTGGAATTAAACAAAATAATACATGAAAGACAAAACTAAACAAAAAAATAAAACAGAACGGATTTGAACAAAAAGATGTAGAATCAAACTTTACTAAGAGAAAGGATTCAAAGCCATAGCTAACTAGATGCTCGAAAAGGCCTTTGCCAATCCTATTTATAGCTTGTTCTACCATCCTAGACTTTCTAGAATGTTTTTAGGTACTAGACCTTATATAAATGATTACCTTAAATTCTTTTTTTAAGAAGTTCTATAGTGGGCCTCTTTGGATAACCACCTTAAGTTTTTTTCTAGAATATTCTATAGAAGGCCCCACCTACATAACTATCCTAAATCCTTTTTAGAATGTTTTATGGTAGATCCTATCTAATCCATTAACTTAACTCAAATTCTAAAAACTCTATGGTTATAATTATCTATATAATTATCTTATTAATATCATATTACAATTAATCTCCCTCCACTAATATGAAACATCCTCGTTTTGCTCCCAATGGTATCTCTGAATTGTCTCTTCGTAATAGATGAGGTTTTGTGTAGGTTTCCATGTTGTATCATGAACAGGATAACCTTTCAAAACAACTTTATGTTGAAGTTGTGGATGTCTATTGCCTCGAAGAAGGTAGCAATGCTTTAAAACAATATCTACTTCATATTCTTATTTGTCATCAACTACAACTAGTGGTAGTGGTAGTTGGTGTTGATCCGGAAAGTACTTTGGCTCGGTATGAAATTCCTTCAGTTGCAAAATATGGGAGACTGGATGGACCAAAATATGTGGTGAAAGCTTGAGGTGGTATACAACATCAGATAATACTACAAAAACGTGGAAAGATTCAAGCTTCTTAGGTGTTAGTTTACGGATTTAGGTTGATGTAGTAAGTAGCAAGTTGGCATTGAAAAATAATACTTCATCACCCTCTCGGGAAGTCTTGTAATGTCGATAGTTATCTACATACTACTTCTATTGATTTTATGTAGTAAGAAGGTAATGTCGTGCCTCTTGTAAGGTCATTATAAGCTATTGTATAAATTCTTCTATTGTCAGATTTTTAGTATTAATAAGACAATAGAAAGTTGCTAGCATAATTGAATGTTGATCAATATTAAAGATAAATGGTGAATGATTGGTACTTGCTTAAATACTATCATTATAAGTAAACTCCAAGGATATCAAGTATTCATCCCAATCATTATGATGAACCGCGACAAATGCCTATAGCATATCCTACAAGGTCTAATTTGCATGCTCTCTTTATCTATCTGTTTGAGGATGGAAGGCAATAAACATGATAAGTCATGTGCCTAGTAGCTTGAACAAGGCTTGCATAGGACTTTTCATGAAATAAGGATCTCGTTTTGAAATGATAACATGAGATAATTCTTGGTGACGAAAGATGGTATCAAAGAAAACTTGTGCAAGCATTGCGACATCAACATTTGAATGTATTGCAACAAAGTGAAGTTGTTTCAAGAATCAATCCACAAAGATGGTAAATGTGGTATGATTATGAGGCGTCTATGGCAAACACATAATGAGATCCATAGACATCAGCCTTCAATGTGCCATAGGTAGTGGAATTGGTTGTAAAAATCCAAGAGACGCTGTTGTGATGTAATACGACTATATAGTGAAATTATAATCAAAATTAAATTTTAAAATAATATCTATTTATCTTAATTCAATTATAATTTAAGGTATCTAAACATGACTTTTATAAAAGCATCTTAGGTTATTTTCTTATCTTAATAGTTAGTAAGTTGAAAGTTAGTTAATAATTTTACCTTCTAGGTTGTAGAGACTCTTCTACTACCTTAGAAAGACCATAAATTGATAAAATCCAGTTAGAAGAGGTAAATAATTAGTATAGTTGGTACTAGGATTATGTTGAATGTAGATTTGGGCTAAAAAATCCTTATAATAGGTTAGATTAATACCCAAGGTTGGCCGTTTGTGAGACAAGGTCAAAATCAGACCTTTGGTTATAAAAATGATGGCCTAAGGCAAAATAGGGATTTATTCAAAGATCGAAAGATAGGATTTGAGAGCTAGCTTGAAGTTCTTTTTAGAAGCATAAGGATTTTTTTTGGAAGATTTTTGAGGACTTAGAAATTATTGTTCAAAGTTAGGATTTGTATTGGTGATTTGGATTTTATATAATATAATTAAGGCTAGCAAATTTGATTAATTCATGCAATTGGTGTAACATCTATAGTTGAAAATTTGATACAATTTGAATTATTGGGTGTGCTAAGTGTATACAAAATTTTGTGATAATCTAACAATGTGATTTAGAGATATCTCATTTTTAGCTCAAGAAGAATTTAGAAGTTGGCAGTTTGAGGTTGGGTAGGATTTCTATGATATCTAGAGATCTATCAATTAGATCAAGGTGAAATTTGGCATGGTATTGAAGGACTTGAAGATTAAGGTGCACACCAATTTTGAATCAAAGTTAATGGTTGAAAATGAAGAAATCACTAGTAGTATTCCTACTTCACTTTTCAAGTTGGCGGCCAAGTGACCTTAGTGCAATTTTTGGAGGTTTTTTCACAATTTATAAGTTGGATTGGGCTAAAAATTCTTGAGCATATGGAAGACTTATATTGACAATTGCATGCATATTTTTTCATCAAGTGGATGATTGGATTGGATATTACAACTTGTTAAAGCTTACTGATTATGATTGGGGCTTACAAGAAAAATCTAAATTGCTTAAATATGAAAGTAACAAGGTAATTGGAATTTATGTATGGTTAAAGCTACTAAGAAGAGTATTTTTAGTACTTTTGAATTAAAATTCAAATTATATTCTTCTTGTATGGATGAACTCTATTAGGGTTTCTTGAATACTTGTGAAATACAACCTCACCTTCCACAGCTAGATGCACAGTGCATTCCTCAGTAAGACAAGACATAATATGATAATGCTATATTGCATACTTTATTACGTTGATATGACTTGTAGGAGTATACAAAGGCTTAAACATCACAATCCAAATTTATCCAAAATCATGTCTTTGAGATCTATTCTAGGATCTTTTCTTATCTTAGATGTTCAAATATTAGGATGTCCTGTCTCTCTTGAAGTATGTGCATCCAGAGTTTAATATTATCGAGTACAAAAATTTGCTTCTTGAAATAGAGCAAGTCTTCACTAAGAGTGTAATCTTGATATTATATATCATCTACTTTTAATCGATTGCTAACTATCTTATAATAACCATTCTGTAGTATAGCTTTCTTCTATTTTTTCTCTTTAGTTAGATTTGAATGATACTACTAATGGTAGCAACTTTTGCCTTGTCTTTCAAATTTTTCTTCAAATTTGGTCTCTGTTATAAATTATTTGGCACAGTATACTGTCGCCCTTGTTTATATTCAAGTTGGATATTAAAAAGTTGCAACTATTCTTTCCAATGATGATGCCATGATTTCATATTTTTCAGATGTAAATCCTATAGTGAGGATCAATGGACACTCCAAACAACCACTAGCTTTTCTAATAGAGAGTGTCACCACATCTTTGTAGCATGTACAATCACTAATTGCTCCCAATCATGTACAGAGTAATTATATTCTATCCTTCTGAGCTTGCATGATTCATACACCATAGATTAAAGGCCCCTACCAAAGTTTTGTTTAAAGACTACTCCAAAAAATAAGTAGGAAGCTTCAATGTCAAGCATATAATGAAAATGAGGATTATATGATTGTAATATTAGAGCAATAATGAATTCTTCTTTCAACTTATCAAAAGCATTTTGTTGCTCTAATTTCTATTCAAATAGGATACTGTCAAGGACAAGAACTCCATGAAAAAATAATTCAGACAAGTGAGCCTTCACTCAAAGAGGGGCAACAAAATATATAAAAACAAGTATATATATTGAAAGAGAAACTAGAATGGCTATTGCCACAAGACAAGAAAAATAGAGACCCTTGAAACTAGACTAGAAGCAAGAAAAGAGTTGACAAGAGTGAAGAAGCCTTCACTCTTGTCTCTATATATACTATCTAACTAGAGGCTACGTGGCGACATTCTATAGGACCTCCAATATGTATTGACTTTGTAGGACACATGCCTTGACTTACAAGGCAAGTTTTTCTACGTGTGGGCCACATAGTTAGCTTGATCTTCAAGCTAACAACATGTGTGGCACATGGCCAACTTGTTGACCACGTTTCTAATCCAAAAAGTCAATTAAAGACACCTATGAAGTCAAAGTAGCGTCTACAAAGCTTCTAAGAAGCTTCCATATTAAATATTATAAAATTAACTTACTTTTATCTACTTTTACTTACTTCTATCTATTTCTATATGTAATTATTAGCTTACATGATTATGGCCATGACAGGTACTCTTTTCTAATAGGTCTCTTTATTAAGCAGTAATGTGAGCAAATTACTAAATAAAACAATGTTAGTATCCTATGAGGCCTAAAAATGAGCAAACTTCAGAAGCATCCTTGGAGGTTGGCCAATCTTCTAATGCTATTATCTTATCTTGCTCCACACATATGCCTTTGGAGGATACCTCATGCTCCAAAAAGTAACTTCTAGCTTCTAAAGATTATATTTTAATTGCTTATAATAAAAACAATTATCTTACAGTCAATGTAGCACCTCACATACGTGTTGTTCATGCTCTTCAATAATTTTATTACAATGAAAATGACAACATACTTGTCAAAAAGGTCTCAAAACAAACTGTTCATGTAACCCATGAAAGAAGTTAGAGCATTGATGAGGAAAAAGGATAAAATCAATAATTCAAAATATCCATAGTGCATATCAAATGTCATCTTTTTTACATCTTCTCTTGCAATAGGTGTTTGCCAATATCTGCTTCAAAGATCTAATTTATTAAAAATAATCATACTTCAAAGTTGGTCAAGAAGATAATCCACATGTTGTCATGATGTAACACGACTAATAGGTGAAAGAATGTGGATATTATTGTAATTTAAGAGATCTTAGTTCAAATTATTAGAACAAATTATCTTAGAAATATAGTTAATAGTCAAAGAGATAGAAAAATTAAAAAGGTACCAATACTACCTTTTAGAGAGGTAACTTCTACTTACTTTGTAGCACCATAAGAAAGGCAAAATAAGGTAGATTGGAAAAATAAATAATATAGACATCTTTAAAAAGAAGTTAAGAGTAAATTCTAAAAGAAATTACTTAGAAAAACTAGATATTGATAACTAGAGAAGGCCAGTTATGAACCAGGATCGAAATCAGACCCTAGGGCACAAAACCGAGTCTCGATGATGACTCCGGGGTTCTTTTGGAGATCGGAGAGTGAAGTTTGATAGCAAACTGAATAAGCTTTCTATGAGCATTAATTTTGGATGATTTGGAGTTGATATGACTTTGTAAGAGCTTTGCAAAGTCAAGGTTTGTTTCGGATGACTTGGATTTTATAAAATAAAATAGGATTTACGTTTTGGGTGTTTTCAAGAATTTTGTAATAGTTCTATAAAGGAAATTTTGTAGGTTTATGGCTATAATTATGTTTAATATGTATCATGAATTTGAGTTTGATCTAACAGTTGAATTAAGGGATATTGAGGTTTAAGTGGGTCAAGATCTCAAAGAATAGAATTTTAGGACTGGTGGAGGTTTTTGAGATTTCTTGCAATCTACTACTTGGATTGGAGTGAAACTTATATAAGAAGATATTAGACTTGTTTTTCTATATGTATAAGAATTTTAAGATCAATCGAATGGTGCAAAAGAGAGATATTGGCTTTGGAAGATTGGCATCAAGATTAGAGAAGCAGGCTGGCCAATACCCAAGCACATTTTTGAGATTATTGTCAATTTGGTAATTCCGATCCTTATCAATTTTTTTGAGCTTGTTTTTAACTTATTTTTTAAGAAGTGTGCAAAATTCGAGTTAAGATCGACGGTTTATTCATTAGTTATTGAGGTTTAAATCTGTTATAGGAATTATTAGGATTTGGTTTAGGATTTGGTTAGGATTTGGTTTAGGATTTGGTTAGGATTTGGTTTAGAGTTTAGGGTTTAGGATTTGGATTAGGGTTTGATTTAGGATTTAGGATTTGATTAGGGTTTGGTTTAGGCTTTAGGATTTGGATTAGGGTTTGATATAGGATTTGATTAGGATTTGATTTAGGATTTAGGATTGGGTTAGGATTTAAGATTCAATTAGTTTTGGCCTAAAATTTGGATGAAGTTCAATAGGATTTTAACTAGAATTAAATTAAGATTGAATTGAGATGTATTTGAGTGATATTTGTAATCCTTCTAATATTTTTTTAAGAATTTTTATTATTTGTTTGAAATTTCTTTGATTTTTTTTGAATTCGATTAAGCTTGCTTAGCATTATTATGGTCTAATTAGAGTATTTTTAGTATTCTATTAGAATTAGGATTTTTTTGTTGCAAATTCCATTCTTTCTTCCATACCTAGGTATCCGGAGCATTCTCAAGCAAGAATTCACGTATTACGACAACGTGAAAGTAGATATGTATTTTTGGTAGTCTGGTCATTAAGACCTCGATAGACGATGCAAAGGTAAAGTGTTAGGGATATATTCCTTAGAACTTTCTAGAGAGAAGTTTCTAGAACCTTCTAGAAAACAAGCCTCTGGAACCTTCTAGAAGAGAAGCCGCTGGAACCTTTTAGAGAGAAGTTTCTAGAAGCTTCTAGAAAGGAAGTCTCTGGAACCTTCTAGAAGAGAAGTTTCTAGAAGCTTCTAGAAAGGAATCCCCTGGAACTTTCTAGAAGCTTTCTAGTTAATAGAAGTAGCTCAAGAAGTTTCTAGAACCTTCTAGAAAGGAAGCCTCTGGAACCTTCTAGAAGCTTCCTAATTAATAGAAGTAGCTCAAGAAGCTTCCTAAGTAGGAGTATATATAGGGATCGAGGCTGAAGAGTTCTTCAGTCTCGACAACACATCTCTTGGAGTTCTAGCTCACCTTTCTGGTGTTGTTCTTGTACTCATCTGTTTAATCTAGTTTTGTCATTTCTTCTTGAACTTCTTGTTAGATTTCAAGTCTGTATTTTGTTTCCGTGACAGTTTGTCGAGACTATACTAACTTGAGATATCAGAGCTAGTTCTTTCTTAGTAGAGTGTGGATTACCCCTCTACTTGAAGGTATACTAGCATTTTTTAGAGGTTGCGGATTACCCTCCTCTAAACTGATACTTCTTTTGTTACAATATAGGAGTCTTATTCTTCTTGGAGAGAGTGGATTACCCCTCTTCTTGAAATTCTTAAGGCATTTTATAGGTTGTGGATTACCCTCCTATAAACCAATATTGCCTCTTATAGGGTCATTTTTGTCCTTGTTTTAGAATGGCCGGAGGTCAAGACATTAGTATGACAGAAAGTTCGGAGTCTAAGTTAGATGCTATTATGAATGCCCTCGCTACGTTATCACAAAGAACTGCAGAGATTGAAGGAGTGGTGGCAAGGCTTCATAATGATGGAGTATCTGGGATAGCACAATCTAAACTACACCAGCCTCAAATTTCGGCACTTGGAGAAACAACTTTACCTCAGGTTCGACAAGAACCACTAGTTCTACAACATAAGGAGCCTCAAGTTAGCCTTCCAGATAAGTTTGATGGAACACGTTCCAAGTTTTGAGGATTCGTAAATCAAATCAGGTTGATAACAGTTTTACAGCCCGAATGATATCCAACAGAGGAGTCACGTGTTGGGCTTGTTGGAACCTTACTTATGGGACAAGCTCTATCATGGTTTGCTCCTTTGTTTGAGAAACGATCATCCATATTAAACAACTTTGAAACCTTTTTGGAAGCATTTGCGGAAGCATTTGGTGAACATGATAAGGTTCGATGGGCTACAACAAAGATCCGGTCGCTACGACAAGGGATGCCTTCTACATCAGTCTATGCTTCAGATTTCAGGCAATTAGTATACGACATCAATTGGGATGAAGAAGCGTTGATGAGTCAATTCTATTGGGGTTTAAGAGATGATGTGAAGGATTTGCTGTTAACTCTTCTTGATCCACGAACGCTCAATGAAGCCATTAGCCAAGCTGTGAAGTGCGATAATCGCCTATTCCAACGTCGCCAAGACCAACACTCAAAACATCATACAATTCGCCATGCTCCAACTATGTCGGCAAGCAGTGTAAATTCGCATTCAGAGGTGGAAGACATGCAAATTGATGCGGTACGTATCAAATCTCTTACTATAGAAGAAAAAAAGCGACGTATGGAAGAAAATTTATGCTTGTATTGCGGTGGAGAAGGCCACAAAGTCGAAAACTGCCCCAAAAAGTAAAATTGAGGCATAGTCAAGACTAGGGGAGTATTTGTTCAGGAAAACGAGGATGCCCAGCCACAGTAGGAACCGTGCGGCTGGACAATGAAATATCCCAATAACAATCAGGTTCCTTTCTTTCTGCCCAACCTGCACTTTGTTTTACAATCCCTCTGTTTATTGGCCATCAAAAACTGAGAACCTTAGCACTACTAGACTCAGGAGCATCTGCTTGTTTTTTAGACCAAGAATTTGCAAAGCGTCATAAGATCCCTTTAGTACAAAAATCAAAACCTGTTCATGTTGAGGTCATAGATGGGCGACCTTTATTGTCTGGTAGCATCACCCATGAATCAAAACCTATAGAAGTAACGTTTAAAGACCATAATAGTCATATTATTTTTAATATTATTAGAACCCCATCAAATCCTATTATTCTTGGTCTTTCTTGGTTGGAAAAACATAATCCATTGATAGATTGGAGGTTGTGGAAGATGACTTTTCCCACAAAACCACCCAAGAAAAAACCTAGTAAAAAACCTCGAAAAAAGAAATCCTTATTCATTGGAGTAAGAGCATTTATAAGATCATCTAAGGAAGGCACTCCATTTGTCATTTATGCGGCTCCAACTATCGAGGAGAAGATCTCAACAGCAAGTATACCGGAGCAATATAAAGATTTTGAAGACGTGTTTCAAAAGAAGAACGCCGACATACTACCGAAACACCGACCATATGATTGTGCCATAGACTTACAAGAAGGAGCACAACCACCTTTTGGCCCAATCTACAATCTATCGCAAACGGAGTTGGCAGAGTTACGAAAGTACACTGACAAGAATCTAGCCAAGAACTTCATTCGTCATTCAAAATCATCAGCTGGAGCATCCATCTTATTTGTGAAGAAGAAAGATGGATCATTACGGATGTGTGTAGACTATCGAGGCCTCAACAAGGTAACAAAGAAAAATCGTTACCCATTACCCTTGATTTCTAGTCTCTTAGAACAACTTGGACGTACGAAGATCTTTACTAAAATTGATCTAAGGGGAGCTTATAATCTCGTACGAATCAAGGAAGGAGATGAGTAGAAGACAGCATTCCGTACAAGGTATGGTCATTTCGAATATAATGTCATGCCTTTTGGTCTTACCAATGCTCCAGCGGTTTTCCAACATATGATGAATGACATCTTTCGAGAACACCTCGACGATTTTGTTGTCATCTACTTGGACGATATTCTAATATTCTCTAAAAATGAGGAAGAGCATGAGGAGCATGTTCGTTTGGTCTTGGAGAAACTACGCAAGCGAGGACTATATGCCAAATTAGAAAAGTGTTTATTTCACCAGACGGAGATGGAATTTTTGGGGTTCATTGCGACTACAGAAGGTTTGAAGATGGACCCCAAGAAAGTAGAAGCAATCATGTCTTGGGAGGTTTCGAAGACGGTTAGAGACGTACAATGCTTTCTTGGTTTTGCTAACTTCTATCGGATCTTCATCAAGAATTATTCTGAAGTTGCTACTCCTCTCATTCGATTAACATGCAAGGATAAGTTGAAATGGGGACCTTTGGCGGAGAAGGCGTTTCAAGATTTGAAGACAGCATTTACTACAGCTCCAATTTTGGTACATCTAGACTTTACAAAGGCCTTCTATTTAGAAATTGATGCTTCAGATTTTGCTTTGGGAGCTGTGCTTTCACAAATGAGTGAAGATAAGAAGCTCCATCCAGTTGCATTCTATTCTCGAAAGTTCTCTGCTGCAGAAATCAATTATGAGATCCACGATAAGGAACTTCTTACTATAGTGGATTCTTTCGAAGAATGGCGTCACTTTCTTGAAGGAGCTGTACATCCAGTAACCGTATATACGGATCACAAGAATTTGGAGTATTTCATGATGGTTCGAGTTTTAAATCGGCGTCAAGCTCGGTGGAATATGTCGCTATCTAGATTCGATTTTGTTATCACTTATCGACCTGGAAGGCAGCAAGGACTATCCGATGCTTTATCAAGGAGATCGTATCTTACACCAAAGGCTGGAGAAGCAGCGTTTGATCAACAATGTATAACGTTATTGAAGCCAGAGAGATTTCAACTTTATACTACTATTGTATCATTTGATGCTGACTTTCTAAATCAGGTACGTGCTATGACCATTAAAGATTCAGTAGCCATTGATATCAAGCAACGTACCAATGACGACAAGTTCAAGGTAGAGGGAGATCTTTTATACTTTGAAGAGCGATTGTACATTCCAAAAGGACTAGCACGACTCCGAGTTCTTCAATCTCGCCATGATTTTCCAGCTGCGGGACATTTTGGATTCAACAAGACCTTGGAGCTTATTTCTCGAGATTTTTGGTGGCCCCAAATGTGGAAGGATATGAAAGATTTTGTCCTCTATTGTGACATCTGTTCAAGATCTAAGAATCCTCGGCATCGCCCTTATGGACTTTTACAGCCATTGCCAATTCCACGTCGACCATGGTCTTGAATTTCTATGGACTTCATCACGGACTTGCCATCATCAAACTCATTTGACAGCATCTTTGTTGTGGTAGATCGGCTTACAAAGATGGCACACTTTGTTCCTTGTAAGAAGACATCGTCCAGTGAAGTCACAGCAAGACTCTTTCTCGATAATGTGTATCGATATCATGGACTACCAGATGATATCATATCAGATCGAGGTACCCAGTTCGTGTCAAAGTTTTGGAGATCTCTCTTTGGGATATTGAAGGTGGATATCAAACTTTCTTCAGCTTTCCATTCTCAAACTGATGGCCAAACGGAACGGGTGAACCAAGTCTTGGAGCAGTACTTACGATGCAGCATCAACTATCAGCAAGACGATTGGACTGCATATCTATCGCTAGCCGAGTTTGCATATAACAACACCCTCCATGCATCGACTCAACAAACACCATTCTTTTCCAACTATGGGTATCATCCGAAGCTTGATTTATTGAGTTCGTCAACAAATAACAATCCAACAGCTGAAGGATTTGCGAAGCAACTATCAGAGCTTCAAACTATGTTGAAGCTTCAATTACAATCCGCTCAAGAATCCTATAAGACATCTGCAGATAGATTTCGGAATCAAGCACCTATCGAAGATTGGGACCATTTATCATCCATAAGCAAATTAATCCAGTAGCATACCGGCTAGAGTTACCGGCTTCTATGAAGGTACATTCAGTCTTTCATGTTTCTCTGTTGGAACCTTATCGAGAGTCATCTTTTCCTGGAAGAGTGCAATGTCCGCCACCTAGTATTGAAATTGAGAACCATGAAGAATACGAGGTTGAAAAGATATTGGATTCACGGCGAAGGTGGGAAAAGTTAGGATATCTTGTTCATTGGTGCAGCTATGACATTAATGAGCGAACGTGGGAGCCAGCTCAAAATCTTGCGAATGTGCCACAAAAGGTACAGGAGTTTCATCAACGACATCCCGATAAACCTAAATCAATTCGATGATAGCTTCTTTTTGAAGCTTGTTCTCCCAATAATATAAGAAAAGGGGAGAGCACCAACAAAATACATAGTTGATGTAGTTATTTTCTCCAAGATAGATTGTAGTTTCGTCTTTTGATATGGATAGCCAAGAGATAGATACTATGCCAGTCAGAGTATCGCAACCGAGTAGCTCACGAAGGCGACCCCGAGATGAAGAACTACATGTACCACGACGACGACGGAGGATACCGAGTAATCGATCACTGGTGATCGTATTTGAGATCGAGCCTGCTTACGATGGTCAACCAGAAGGCGTGTTTGCAGGACAATTTCACAATGAAGACACGGAAGTTCATGCTTGGTCAGAAGTCGAAGGCATGGGCCACTACCGTTGGCTACAAGGGTCGATGAACCACTTGCCTCGTGAACAACAGTTGGAGTTCATAGCAGAAGTTATGCGACAGATCTTTATTTTCTTGCGTTGGTACTGATCAACAACATTGCTTCTCAGAGACCTCGAAGCTAAAAGAGGGGGTGATGTTAGGGACATATTCCTTAGAACTTTCTAGAGAGAAGTTTCTAGAACCTTCTAGAAAACAAGCCTCTGGAACCTTCTAGAAGAGAAGCCTCTAGAACCTTCTAGAAGAGAAGCCTCTGGAACCTTTTAGAGAGAAGTTTCTAGAAGCTTCTAGAAAGGAAGTCTCTGGAACCTTCTAGAAGAGAAGTTTCTAAAAGCTTCTAGAAAGGAATCCCCTGGAACTTTCTAGAAGCTTCCTAGTTAATAGAAGTAGCTTGAGAAGTTTCTAGAACCTTCTAGAAAGGAAGCCCCTGGAATCTTCTAGAAGCTTCCTAATTAATAGAAGTAGCTCGAGAAGCTTCCTAAGTAGGAGTATATATAGGGATCGAGGCTGAAAAGTTCTTCAGTCTCGACAACACATCTCTTGGAGTTCTAGCTCACCTTTCTGGTGTTGTTCTTGTACTCATCTGTTTAATCTAGTTTTGTCATTTCTTCTTGAACTATTTGTTAGATTTCAAGTCTGTATTTTGTGTCCGTGACACAAAGTTCACTATCTTTCTTAGGTGCAAAGACTACAAGTGCTCCCCATGGTGATGTGCGTTCTTGATTGAGGCCTTTTTCCAAGAGTTCATCCAATGTCTTTCGCAGCTCTTCAAGTTCTTTTAGTGTTAGGCAATAAATTAGTCAACTTGCTGATTTGGCTCCAAGCAATAATTCTATTTGAAAAGAAGTACCACGATGAGCAAGTACTCCATTAGGTAGGTCAGTTGGAGAGACATACTGATATTTTCATATGAATTGTTTTGCTCATTCTATTCCTTCTCCTATCTTTTCCACCATTGACGCAAGATTTAGAACCACCATATATATTAGTTGCTCATATTGTAGTTGTTTTTTCATAAAATTTGTCACTATGAGTAAGTCTTTGATTGTAGATTATTTTTATTCTTTTCTTCATATGGAGGTGCAAAGAGTCACTTTGTATCCTCCATCTTTGAAAGAGATTTTCCTTGCTATCCAATCAACTTGCATATTTTCCATCTCTAGCCATGGTATACCAAGGATAACAACATACCTTAACTTTGTTACTTTGAATCTCTCTCTTAAGACCTAATTGTTCGTCAATCTCAAGGTTTCATCTTCACACGTTTCATTCAATACGTTGTCGTATTATGTGAAGTTTTGCTTGAAAATGCATCGGATACTTGGCTATGGAAGATAATAAAAAAAAAAAAAAAAAAAAAAAAAAATTGCAACAACAAGTCCTAACAACTCTAATAGGTTCTTAAATAAATTATAATTAAAGATTAGTAAATATAATCAATCATCAATTAAATTCAATTAAAATTTCAAAGTAATTATATAAGAAATACAAAGAATTCCTAGAGATCCTTTAAAGAAATTATAAAGAAATAACATAGAAATTTAAAAATATATATTGAAATATAAATCTTAATAAAATAATAAAATAAAAATCTTAATTAAATCCTAGTCAAAATCTAATCAAACCTAGGCCAAATCTTAGTCAAACTTTGATCAAAATCTCATCAAATCCTAATCAAAATTTAAATAAGCCTTAACCAAATCCAAAACAAATCCTAGTCAGATCCTAGTCAAATCTTAATCAAATCCTAATTAAATCCTAAAAAAATCCTAATTAAATTTTAAATAAATCTTAATCAAATGCTAGATAAATCTTAGTCAAATCTTCAATTAATCTTAATCAAATCTTAATCAAATATTAATAAAATCCTAAATAAATCCTAATCAAATATTAAATCAATCTTAGTCAAATTTTAAACAAATCCTAATTGAATCATAATCAAATCCTAAGTAAATCCTAACCAAATCCTAGAAAAATTCTAATTAAATCTTTAAATAATCCTAAAAAAATATTAGTCAAATCCTAAATAAATCCTATTCAAATCCTAAATAAATCCTAGTCAAACCTTAGTCAAATTCTAAACAAATCCTAAACAAATCCTAACCAAATTCTATCCAAATCTTAATCAAATCTTAAATATATCATAATCAAATCCTAAATAAGTCCTAATCAAATCCTAATAAAATCTTAAATAAATTCTAATCAAATTCTAAATGAAACCTAATCAAATCCTAGAAAAAACCTAATCAAACTCTAAACATATCTAATCAAACTCTAATTAATTCCAAGTAATTCCTATTATAGAGTTAAACCTCAATAACTAATGAATGAACCATTGATTTACACTCAAAAATTGCACACCTCTTAAAAATTAAGTTGAAAACAAGCACAATAAATTTGAAGAAGATCGAACTCACTATAAAGAAGATCAACCATAAAATCTGCTCAAGTGTCAGCTACCTTCTTATTCAAATCTGAACAATGAAATTCTAGTGCCAAAATCTCCCTTTCAAATTGTTTGATTGTTTTCAAATTTCATATATGTATAGCACATCAAGTCTACTAACTTTATAGATAAAATTTATTCTAGTCCAAGTAATAGATTACTAAAGATTTTAGAAATTCTAACTGTCTCTCAAAGTTCAATTTTTAAGACCTCAATCTACTTGAAATTCAATAATTTTTAATTTAACAGTCCGATCAAGCTCAAACTTATAATATATATCAAGCACATATGTATCTAAACTTCTTAATATTTCACTTGTAGATCTATTGCCAAACTTAAAAAATTCTCTAAAAAGTATCACCTATTTTGTTTCACAAATCTAGAGTCACCTAAAACAAACCTTGACTTTATAAAGCTCTTATAAAGTCAATACATAATCAAAGAAACTCTATCAAGTCGGCTCTCAAATCCTACTCTTTGATCTCCAAAAGAACCCCTAAATTACCATAGGAGCTTGATTATGTGCTATGGGAACTGATTTTGATCTAGATTCATAACCAATCCTCTCTGGGTATCAACTCTTGGATTTCTAAGGTAATTTTTACTAAAAACTACTCTCAACTTCTTTTCAAAGGTGCTTATATTGTTTATTTTTTTTAATCTACCTTATTTTGCTCTATTTGTAGTCCTACAAAGTGAGTAGAAGCCTATTTTGCAAAACAAGCAGTATTAGCATCTTTAATTTTTCTATCCCTTGACTATTATCTATTTTCTCAAGATAATTTTTTATAATATATTTGAAATAATATCTTCAAAAATATGATATTTTCTTCATTCTTTCATCTATTGGCCGTTTACATCATGACATCTATCCTCCTTGAATCCTTGCATCTTCTAGCATGTATCAAGTTTTTTATATCATTTTTATGTAGAATGTCCTTCATCTTGGTCAAATTCTTGATCTTCAAATTATTCTTCTTCTTTCATCTCAATATCTCCTAATAAATTTTTTTCTTCATTAAAACAAATGTCTTCACTTCTTTGTTTAAAGAATTTGATTTACTTGTCTGTTATAGGTATCTTCAACTCTATACCATCAAATTCTTGTAACAAATATGTTCTATTATCGTACACTTGTTTCATAACATAAGGCCCAAACCATCTCTTTGCAAATTTCTCAGCCGTGCTATGTTGATTGTCCAAGCTACTATCATAAATTAATACCTAATCACCATCTTCAATTGCCTTAGGTCAAAGTCGATGTTTTTTATTAAATCTTTTTTTATTCTTTTTTCTTGCTTCTTTCAACCTTGTTATTGCTACTTCAATACCATTAGGTCTTCTTTTCAATTGTTGAATCCATAATGCTAAAAGTTCTTCTATATTGAGATCATCCCTCTAAGGCAGCACATTCCATGTAGGCATTATTTCTTTTATTGGTATTATTGATTTTTTCCATACATTAATTCAAAAGGCATATAATCTATTACTAAACTATAAGTTGTACGATCTATCCATAGTGCAAATGATAATAGTCTAAGCCATTTATGTGTTTTGCTATTGCATGCCTTTACTAATGCCTTACCAATAGGTGAATGTCCATGCTCACTCTTTCTACTACCTTTTGGATTATATGTTGTTGTTAATGAAAGTTTAATTCCTATTCTACTAAAGAATTCTCGTGCTTTCCTTGCATCCAATTCACTCCTATTTGTTGTAATTTTCCCAATACAACCATAGTAACAAATAACATCTTTTAATAAAAATCGACATATACCTTCAATATCTTTAGTTCTTAATACTTGTCCTTCCACCGTATTTGATAAATCTTCTTGTAGAAGTATCAAATACTTCATTTGTCAAAGTTCCATTGACATTGTTACTAAATCCACTATCCATTTATAATGTAAAGCTAAAAGATATGTTGAATGTAATCCATCTCAATGCTAAATATTTGAATATATTTAACAAATTTTACAAGATCCTATAAAATTTGCAATATCTTTATGCATGTCTTTCCACCAATATTTTTCTTTCAACTTAATAAATGTTGTCCAAATACTCTGATGTCCAACCTATCAACTCTCATAGAATTCTTTAATGATCTTTTATAATTTGAGTCTCAATGCCATTTACAACTCATTGTGGTATTCGACCTCTTTTCTTTAGATGCTTCCATAAAATCCCATTTTGAAGAAAATATCCATATGCTTTCCTTTGAATCCTCTTAAATTCTTTGTATGTCCAATCTTCTTGCTCCATTAATGTACTTAAGTATTTTATTATATACAACTATTCACCATCATATAATTCTTCTAAGAATAATTTAAATAGTATAGCCAAACACAATCCATCCCTTCTTGCATACAAAGTTGAATAAAAGACAATGCCAATATTTTTCTCATCATCAATCATATCATCTTCATTATTATATCATGCTCGTGACAACATATCTGCAACCGCATTGTCTTTTCTCAAAATGTACTTGAATTTAGGATTTATAGACATAATATATGTAATCCACCTTAACATTGTAATATCTGGTATTGAAAAACTTGTAATCATACCTAATAAAGATAGACAATTTGTTTCTATAACTACCAATGCACCAATTAAATACTCCTTTTTATTTTTCATAGCTATTACTACATCCCATAATTCTCTTTTGATTTGCATATATGTCCTTTGCTTCAAATCTTATTACATATCTATTCCCTTGTTCATCATCTTATCCAACTTTTCAACCTATTCCAATTGGACTTGCATCCATTGTTAATACCATTGGCCTTCCACACTCATAATTTACTTTCTTCAAAGTTGGAGGTGAAGAAAGAAGGTTTTTTAATTTTTCCATAGATTTGTTTAAAATTTGATTAGGATTTGATTAGGATTTGACTAAGATTTGACTAGAGTTTGACAAAGATTTGACTAAGATTTAACTAAGTTTTGACTAAGATTTGATTAAGATTTAATCAGATTTTGATTATGATTAAATTAAGGTTTTTATTTTAATATTTTATTAAAATTTCTATTTTAGTATATTCTTTTGAATTTTTATATTATTTCTTTATGATTTCTTTAAAGGATCTTTAGGAATTCTTTATGTTTCTTGTATAATTCCTTTGAAATTTTTATTGAATTTCATTGATATTTGATTATATTTGATAATCTTTAATTATAATTTATTTAAGAATCTATTAAAGTTATTAGGACTTATTGCAATTTTTTTTTATCTTCTACACTCAAGTGCTTGATGCATTCTCAAGTCAAGCTTCACGTAATATGACATTTTGGTGAATCAGATGTGAAAGGCTTGAGTTGGAAGATATTTGGTTATCTTGGATTATTTGAATTATGGAAAAAGAAAGCAAGAGTGTTGAAAGAGGAGCTGTGGGTGGTTCATCAATTGGAGCTACAAGTGGTGAAACTAATAGAGGACAAGGTATATATTTTGATTCCAACTCTATAAGCATGTTTGAGGCTTTTGCCTTATTTATGCAGCAGCAACAGATTAAAGATTACAAAGAGGGCATGGCAAACAAAGCATTACAAGCGATTGTAGATAAGTTCGATCAATATGAAGGAAAGGATATTACAAAATATCTAAAGTGTTATATAAAAGAAATGGAATTGAAGTATGTTTAAGAAAGGGAGATGGTTCAATTATTTGAATTCACTACTAAACCAAAAATAGAAAGTCATGTAAAATCCATTATATGACAATCTGGAGGTTCATGAAAAAATTTATTTCAAGAATTAAAAGATGAGTATTTTTTAGAAGATAGTGACAAGATTACAAAGAAGCTATTTTTTGAGTGAATTAAAAGACCTAAGAAGGATCTCCAAGCAACAAAATTATTGAGGAAGTTTGAAAAATAATATTCTTGTTTATCAAAAAAGAAAAGATAATTATTAGATCCAAACAAAGTGGAGTTATTTCTTCAAGCAACTGATAGAAAGTTACAAGAGAAGTTGGAAATTTTGCTTGAAGATAAAGAAAAAGAAAAAGAAGAATTGACAAAAAATTAGAAGAAA